>NC_050735.1:2232053-2550918 GCF_014529535.1 Bradysia coprophila | reverse complement strand
AATTTAACAAAATATTCGAATTTAAAACTAGGTTTAGAACGAAATGATTTTTTTTTCTGTTTTTGAAATGTGATAGAGAGATTTTGAAACAAATTTAAGGACGACAAACGGCGAATGCTTGTGATCATGACGATGGAATCGAATCCAGAGCATTGTAAGTAATGTTTCTATTCTACGAGGCTATTTCAAATTTTATTTTCTTGTTGTCGCCTATTTTATCTTAGCATTCTGATTATTAAAAATTTACCCAGGCTCGGACTGGATTAAGGGCAAAGAAGGGCTTTTTACAAGTTTTCCCCATACAACGCCCGAAGGGTTTTTTCGATCCCGATTTTAGCTTCCTTTTGGCTCCGATTTGATTACACTAGGCAACACAGGTCATGTACACGGATGGTGGCATAGTGCGTTGGATTGGTCTTGGTGCCCTGAATATGGAACACACCTCCGTTCGTCCCAGTGACGTCTGTGTGTAGACGTAACCCACTCGAATATATGACAACGAAAGTGCACCGATCTGGTCGGCCGTTAGTGTGGTGAGGTATTCGGACCTCCTGAGTTCAATTAACAACTCCATTCGTCTCGATCACCTATCTGTGGTTCAGACCAGAAATTTTTTTGGCTGTGTGGGTAAAACATTTTCCGGTCTGAACCACATATAGGTGATCGAGACCAATGGAGTTGTTATTTGAACTCAGGAGGTCCGAATACCTTACCACACCAAACACCGACCGGATCGGTGCACTTTCGTTGTCAAATATTCGAGTGGGTTACGTCTACACACAGACGTCACTGGGACGAACGGAGGTGTGTTCCATATTCAGGGCACCAAGACCAATCCAACGCACTATGCCACCATCCGTGTACATGACCTGTGTTGCCTAGTGTTATCCATTAGGGTGTACCGATTTTAAACTTTTAATTTTGTTCCAATAAGCACATATAGTGCTTCAGAACCAGCTGAGTCACCTTATTATTTTTCCGAAAAAAATATTTCTTTTATTTACCGTTAGGGTGCCGCCCGAGCAGTTTTTAAGGCATTTTTTACTTGTAAGGCATACTTATAACGCGGAGACCATTTTCGGCTGGTACGATTATCTTGGTCATAATATGTCTAGAACGTTGATTTTTTTTTCCAACATTATAAAAATTTGTGTAAATTTATTCATTTCAAGTCAAAAATTGCTCAGGCGTCACTCTTAGAACGTAAAATAAAAATCTGTTTTGAAAAAAATGGGGAACTCGGCCGGTTAGGGAACAATACGTTCTTTTTTGGTTGAAATAAAAATTTTAAAAATCGTTCCAACCTATTACCCATAGCGATTTTATACAAAATCTTTACATAAAAATTGTGGATTTTCAGTTTTGTCCGATTGGAGTATATTGTGTATTGTGTCTCACAAAAACAATTTGACAGATGGAATAGACCTACTTTTGATCGCAACGGATTCAAATTGACAACTGCAATAGGAAAAAGCAGAAATAATTTAAAAGGAATAGAATTGCTACACAACGGAAATGTCAGTCATTTCGTTACAAGTGCGAAAAAGTCACTGTTTCGATGCCAATACGGAAAAATATGTCGAATACTTTGCAATATATTTCGACAACTGTTCAGAAAAATCTCATTCATCGACAATGCTACCAACATCAGAATATGTCATATTGTACTAGTCAATCGCAAGAAAAATTAAACTTTTCGTAACTTAATGACAAAAAGTGAAATGTTGTTGTTTCTAGAGCTTTAAAAGCGACCTAACAACTTCCTCTGATGTGACAACAGTGACTGAAAACTTAGTTCAGACGTTTCATTTGAAAAATGAAACAGCTTTGGGTTAAAGAACATCCACACGAACAGAAGTAACTTGGGTCTTTCCTAGTGAGAAATGGTGCTTTCGGGAAGAGGGCCTCAAAATTTCCAAAAATCGTGTGAACCATCTTTATAGAATGATCATCGATCAGTCAAGATTCGTTAAAAAAAACTGTGATCGTACATTCGTCTATGAGATCTGTATGTGAAATACTTTTTTTTTAAAGAAAACGAATGATTGCATAATACGAGTGTAACGTTGATTGCGTAAGAAATTAATTTTAATAAAACAAATTTAACATCACAAGCAGGTTCTGACATAATTGTATTATTAAAAATTAAGGAGTATAACTATATTGTCTTTGACTAAATTAAATTTTATATATAAATAAAAAAATAAACGAAAATATTAATATAATTTTCTAACGAAACGAAAGAGAAAAAAAAATCTTTGATTTTTGCTTGCATTGCATTCCATATATTTTGTTTACACCTCCTCCTACGTGCCGCTTTTTGTTTGTCTCGCTACGATCTCATATTTTATTAAAAATTCTACGTAATTAATTGAATCGAATTCGTCTATTGTCGACATTATTACGCCCGACTGTGTTACCTAAATTGCAATTTTTTTGCAAGATTATTGCTCAACTATCTGGAATACTTTGGCTTGGTGAAATAGGTATTAGGTGCCAGGAAATTAATAATGACGCTGTTCGTTGTATGAATTCAATTCGTTCAACTTAAAAGGATTTAAGTGGTTCACAATGATTAACATCTCTTATGGTTCTAAATTTTTGTCCGAACAAGAATAGGCACTCTGTCTCTTTTTCCAAGAGCGTAATATCTATTGTCGACAACGATGATAAAAACTTGTGTCCTCGTGAGTGATATACTTTGTTTCGTTTCACTTTAATTTGATCGAATATAGAATATAAATTCGAATTATTTGATCAAATCGTCGGTAAATTAGATCAACTCGTCGGTAAAATCCAGGGTGTATATGAAGAGACGACCAAGGTTCTGAGGCTTGGACACTTGTGAAGGCGGATGAAATCAAATTTGTTGAACGCACTTATTACATATTGTGTGAAAAGTCAACTTGAAAACAAATTTTGTTAAGTTGAAATCGTCACATAAAGTTTCTCAAGCCTAGCTGGCGCCTCAGGAAAATTTTCATCCCACTGCCTTCGTGATCAACTCGAAAGTGTCTTAACCTGTTTTTCAAAACCTTGGAAATGACGCACATTATCATTATTTCTCTGTATCATCAAATTGTGATCTGCGTAAACTCCTTATATAAAATCTTGGGTAAAATGGGTGGATATACATCGATAAAGTAGACCCAAGTTTGGTCAAACTAGATTACGTAGGAGGTATTAAACTAAGAGCAAAATTACCCTGAGTAAAGGGAAATCGGCAATCGCCTTCTGAATTAAATGCTAGACAATGGAAGTACAAGTTTCAGTGACTATCTTGTGATATCAAATTTTATCATGAAACGCACTTTGTTTTGACTCTTTATTGCCATACCGTGCGTAGACATCTCCAGTTAGAGTTAATGGCAAGATTGGTTTTTCAGAAAAATCATTTAGAGAGGAAATCCTATTCGAATAGCCTGGTGATTCAGGGGTTGACTGAGACTTTCTTAAAGAAATCGCTGGAGGAGATATTTCATATCTAACTCTGTTCTGATCATGTTAACATATAATATAAAAGACACTCAGGCCCGAACTGGTTATAGTGGGCAATCGGGCAGAGTACGAAGGGACATTTGCGTTTTTACGTGCTCCTTCAAGTAGCTCCTTTAAATTGTTATGTAACTCAGCTCCAGTGTTAATTATGTAATTAAATTAAATGAAAATAAATAAATAAAATGCACCTTTGGCTGACGCTTATGAGGTCACCGGATCAGCCGTCAATAATGTTTTTCAAATAATTATTCTCTAGATCGTCTTTCAAAATACGTTTGTGTCACCATTTTCTCAGAATATAGATAAATTTCTTCTTTCAAATGCAATTTTATCGAAAACATCAACGAAGGTGTAAACTCAAAAAACGTGTATGTGTTTCACTTTGAGTGGCTTCACAAAATATTGATGACTAATAAACAGCCATAAATTCCGTACAAGTTGATTCACTTTTATTTTCATCTCCTCGCATATATATTGAATTTGATACCGAAAAAAAAATTGTTTTGTATTATAGTTTGAGTTTGTGTGTCTTACAAACTTAATCGCTTTTGAGAACAAGTTTATATTTTGACGTCATCAATAGTCATACCTAATAACTATTAGACAAATTGAAAACATTATTTTTTTCCTGTAGAAGTAAAAAGTGCGACTACTTCCAAAAATAGCATTTTTTAATAACAATTATTCAACGGCTCATTTACATGTTATATAAAACAAAGTGTAGGCACTCTTAAACCGAGGTACTTGTACATCGACATCATTTTCAATACAATAAATTATTGCAAAATGTATTATTTAAACAATATTGATCGGCAAAAAAAATTTGCGTTTAATTAAGTAGTAAGGCTCGGAATCAGGTCAGGTCGACCTGAAACCTGAGTCAGGTCACCTGAACCTGATTTGACCTGAAACCTGATTTGTTAAATTTTGACCTGACCTGATTGACCTGAAAACCTGATCTTGGAAAAACCTGAATGACCTGAACAACCTTAATTGACCTGAAGAATAAATATAGCAGAACGTGCAATTCAGCTGTTTCACTATTTAAAAGCTGTATATTAGACATCTGGTTTCAATTTTTGACGCGAAAAACGATCTCCTAAATGCTATATTCCAAGTAACAGAATCTAGTGCACTTGTAGATGTTGTCTCTTTTCATTAAATCTAATTGTGATAACTTATAGCCCGTTGAACAATTCTTTCTTTTACGATGTAACATATTATAGGGATTATGAGACGTCTTATTTACGTTTGTAGCTTAAACAAGCATTAATGTATACACACATTGCTAATGTGAAAGTTGTTGACTCCTACAAATTTGTGATTTGCTATTTGAGATCAGATTAGAACATATTCATTTTAGTGCGATTGTCTAAAATATTCCGAAGGTACTTTTGAGTTGGCCTATTCAATAATTCGTGTAAGTATAAAGTTATTGTGGTTGCATTTTTGATATTCAAGCGAAACACTTCGTAAACACTTTAAAAATGGATGAGTTTTCTGATGATTCTGTAGACTTTCAATGTTTTGATAGTAGTACACGGTGTGGTTGAACAAAGTCTAATTAAAAGTGTAATGCAAAGTCGTTTATTTTCCTAATTTATTATTGGTTATTATCCTGATCGTTTTAGGCATAAAGAAAGAAAAAAGTCGGCGGGCGGTTTTTGAGATAAATTGAATTGTAGAATAAATTAAAATAAAATTGAATTTTATGGAGTGCCGGATGTGAATCACGTCCAGATATGATTGTTGGGCGGCAGAACAAGGATTTTAAGGTAGCTACATCCTTGTTCTGTCGCCCTACATTCATATCTGGACGCGGCATACTCAACATCCGCCACTTTAACAACTTTAGTTTTTCCCTAAATCTAAATTTTAGTCCTTCTTCTGGACGCAGTAGCCGTCTTTCAGACCAATGGTATAGAATTTCAGAATCAGGGACCGAGTCTAAATTCAACATACTATACCACCTTTCCGGAAGAGTCGAAAATTTTTTGTTGTGGCCTAGTGATGTTTAAAGTAAAGTTGATGAAAAATATGTCTATGGTGTCAGTAGCATGTGATGCGTGGTCTTTATGTCTAAAATGATCAGGAGATCATTACCAATAATAATTAGGAAAGAAAACTACTTTGCAACCACACCGCACCGTTAGTAATAAGGCTGAAGATCCACAAAGCATTGTACAAGACTCTAAAAATGATGAGGATAATACTGAACATCCAAGTAATGGTGAACCTGAAGATGATGATGCGAAACAATGGAACGACGTTTGGAAATTTTGCAACGTTTTATTCAACAATTTTAGTCATCCCAAAAATTGTTAAGATATAGAACTCACAGTAATTTGTACGAATCTTTTTTGTAGGTCAGTGAATAGGTCGGAAATGTCGATAAATTTCGGTTTCATGGTCAAGATTACAAATTTTACTATCAGGTCATTCAGGTTGACCAGGTCATTTCAAGTATTTCAAAAATCAGGTCAGGTCAGGTCGGGTCATTTTTTTTTGAACGACCTGAACCCGACCTGACCTGATCAATCACCCGACTTCAGGTCACAGGTCAGGTTCGGTCGACCTGTTCCGAGCCTTATTAAGTAGGAATAATTTTGATTTCAATCATGGATAAGCATCGCTGAGGAAAAAAAATCGACGCTAAAAATATTAGTTTTACTGAATTGTTCATCAGCTGTATAAGCAAAATTTAAGTATGATGCTAATCAGTCTACAATGTTGACCGGAATGTGTTTGTAGATTCGATCTAGTCATGATCGATAATTCATTCCTTAAAATCGATATCGACATTTAAAAAAAATCATTATCAACGATAGTTGATAAATATCAACTGAGTATAGCGATAAATATCGACTAAGTATCGCGGTAAATATCGAGTGAGTATCGCGGTAAATATCAATTGATAATTGGTAAATATCGACTGATAATTGGTAGATATCGACTAAGTATCGCGGTAAATATCGACTGAGTATCTTGGTAAATATCGACTGATAATTGGTAAATATCGACTGATAATTGCTAAATATCGACTGATAACCGGTAAATGTTGACTGATAACCGGTAAATGTTGACTGATAACCGATAATTGTTGACTGATAACAGGTAATTGTTGACTGATAACCGGTAAATGTTGACTGATAACCAGTAAATGTTGCCTGATAACATGTAAATATCGACTGATAATTGACATTTGTGGGAAAAAAATTGAAACTACTTTTAATTGGTAGTAATTAGTAATTGGTAATTGATAATGGGTGACTGAAGTTTTGACAAGTTATTTTTAATCGACGTAAAACATTATTCTAAACTCGATTCTAAACTAAAAATTGTTTTACGGTATGTCTCTAAAATGCACCGATCTTTTTATAAGTTCGTCTAAACTTCAAAACGTACAGCCGTAAGAAAACAAAATGGCGGCCATATATTTTAGATTTTATACTGTTTTTAGAAATTTTTTTGATCAGAATTGTCGATACTCAGGTAGTTCTTGCTGCAGAACACCTTTCCAATACTTATTTTCATCGAGACTGGAAACGGCCTCCGGCACCTTTCAGGCGGCTGACAAAATTGGGTCGATTTTGGGTCGTACTTTGTAAACAAAATTAATTTTATAAAAAAATCTGCGTATTTTAGAGGCATACTGTAGAACAATTTTCTGCTTAGAATAACGTTCTGTGACGAATTGGTCGAAACTTCAATCATACATTGGTAAATATCGACTGATAATCGGTAAATATCGACTGATAATCGGTAAATATCGACTGATAATCGGTAAATATCGACTGATAATCGGTCAATATCGACTGATAAAATGACAACTAAACACCAGTAAATATTGTATCGATTATTTGTAAATTTAATCATCGGTCGATGATATTTTTCGTTGACCATTCTTAATTCCATCAACGACTAAACAACTGATCCGTCTCATTTCAATCACTCAAAGAATTCGAATTTTATTTCGGATAACATTATTTACGGATTTATCCAAAAAAGCAACACTTCGATCGATCAATTGGTGGCACACAAGTTACTGTCGTATAGTCATATGTTTCGTTGCAAACTGTATCAATACAGTTAAATTAGTACACATTCGATTGATATCTATTTGGATAATGGATTTTTTTGTAGAACAAGAACTAAATTACTTATCGAATTGCGAATTGATAACATTCTTCACACCTGCAAAAAAACGACAAAGACAAGACAAACAACAAACGGCTCGCTTCATAACTATAATACCTCTTTACCACAAATCGCAAAACAAAGCGCGTAAACTTTACCTTGATCTTACGACCACGTTTTCGCATTTATCATCAATGAAAAAACATTTAGCCGATCATCATTGAATAATGTATATATTGCGTTAGATCAATCGCAATCTGATCAGTTAGTGTTTGTCGTTGGCATGGAATAGTGTGGCGAATAATTTTTTTTTTATTTTGCGATTATAGTTAGTACATAAAGTCCGCCAATTTTAATTTTGTCGCGGACATATTTTAATCCGAAAATTCAATCAACAAAAATTGGCTGTGTCGCTAAATTTGAAAAAATTGATCGATTGGTTTAGTTTTTAGTCACGATAAGTTTTCAATTAAAAATGGTGAGTCTAGTAATTTTAAGCCAAACTAGAATAAGGTTATCAAAACACAAACAATACGGTCAATGGTGGTGGGTATGTGTACACAGCGTATCTGTACACCTTGCCAAATCTAATTTTGATCAAATATTGGCTTTGGTAATAGAACAAATATTTTGGATTAGTGTACATTGTGATGAGGATTGAAAGCTGTTGATACAGGAATATCAATAATTTCAAAGACATCGATATTACTGAATTCGTTAACCTTTTACGGGAAAAGTAAGCAACGAGTTCTGCCTAACTGTTATTGGAAGTTGTGTGTTAAAACTGATGAAGTAAAAGATTTTGTGTATTGATCCGATGTCAGCTCAAAACAAGCAATTTCGCTGCTGGTTAGTTTGCCGTGTCTGTGAAAGGTTAAATCGCGAATATATTACGACCAAGTTCCAAATAAGGATTTTTCGAATGACTGAAAGTTTCCAAATATGATAGCAAGGTCATTCTCAATGTAATTTTAATCAAATTTACGATATACCCACAAGCGCATCTGAAAAGACATTAGGCTCTTTAAATAAAATGAACAAAAAGAAAAGAATAGTTCGCACAGATAAACTTATCCAATCGCCAAACCTATAAAAATAATACCTGAAAAACCAGTTAGGAAATAAACAAAAAGAATTTCTGTGTAAACGAAGACGTATCGGCTGTTATAATCGTGTTATCATGATACCGATGCCGGGTTATAATCAGTGGAATGTGATCGACTTTTTTATATTTAACACAAAACAACTGGATTTACAAGTTTTTTTTGGTCTCCAGTTGTTAAAATGATCTACACTGAAAGCAGTCTGCGTCAAGGGATGAACTGGATTTCTAAAAAAAATCTTTAGAAATTGTGAAAATTTTAAAAAATTATGTGAGGAGAATGTGCAGTCTTTTTGAAAGTTTAATTTAAAACCTCTCCGAGTCCTTTAAAATAACGTAGTTTCTACGCCAATTCGTTAGCCTCCTGCACACGATCTGCTAGCTCAAATTGGATCAAAATTAAAGTATATGAGACCGTTGTCGAAAGCAACTGAAAGAAACGGTCAATTGATCACCTTAACCACGATCATTAAAAAAAGAACTGTACCATATGCATCGCACTTAAATTTAAATTCAGCAATCCACTTTCGGTTATTTGCAATTTGTGTGTTAGAAGTCGTGTGGAGAAAAGATCTATCTGGAATATTGAACGAAATTAGATAGTATTAACAATTAGCGTAACGTGAAAGACTGTCTTACACTCTTTCGAAATCGAACATCCATTTCAAGTTCTTGGTTTATTTTGTGTATGATGGTTGCAGGTTTCCTTGCCTAGAGTTCACAAAATTCAATTTTCGATTGTTTTTTTTATGTTTTTGAGGTACATTCGGCTGGTATTTAAGAGAAAGGAATTGCAGGATTTCAGAAGTCTTAGGTTATTTTCAGGAATTTTCGTAATTTTCTCTAAAATAGTTCTTGACCCAGAGCCCATGGTTTCTGTCAATCCTCATTGTAAAACGGATGTTTCAGCGTGAATAATATTTCTTTTACGACTTTAATAAGAAAATGGTACATACTACAAGGGTAGTCCAGTCCATACATACACTATCTCAGCTTTCACTTCACACATCGTGGAAATTCCAAATTGATGTCAAAATGAAGGTATTGGAGTTCAATGAAGAATCCAATTTTAAAAAAATATTTCGTGGAAGATTAGTTCAATTTATCGATTTGTCAGGCAGGCTAGACCTTCTAACAAAGTTTTGTTTGTCCATTGCATTGAGATAACAGTATCCAGAGATGACAAAATTATTAGGATATACCTATGGCTAAAGCCTCCAAATTTGACAATTATCAATTCAGTGTTTATGCTAGGAGAAATGCTGCGCTGTGGGTCAAGACGTGTATCAGAAGCAGAAATAATTTCTGACTTACATATACACTATGTGAATATTGTTAGGTCACTCAACACAATCATCATGCAAGCTTTCTTATGTAAAATTTGAAAAGAAGTGTAATAAGGAGCTTACCTCTTTTACCAGCCGCTCAGCACAATACGCAGTGGTGAATATATCACACAATATTACAAAAACATAAAAATGTCGCAGTCCATGGGATAAAACGTTTGTGCCTTGGTGAATTTCCACAACTCCCACAAACAACACCAACGATTGAGTGATTAAAGCCACAACAATCAACGTGTGACCCAGTGTGCTTGAAAGCGAAAAAATCGCATTTATCGATTTCGTCGCTTCCGACAAACGGCAATAAATTATTGTAATCTCATCTAACAGGTCACTAAGGTTGTCACTTTCTTCCATTAAATGGCTTTGCGGACGATCGATTTTCGCTACGGACATTATGTCGTTTAGCCTCAGGTTTAGTTTTTCGAAATGAACAGTTAGGACCATTAGTGCGCCATAAAATACGTTCAAATGTAGTCTGATAGCAATGGCTGGAGGAAATAATGCGATTAATTTGATCGACACTGTTCTAGAGGATCGGGTATAGCTTTCACCGGTTAGCACGACGACAATAACGTCAAAAACTACAGTTTTTACTACTATGTCAAGCAGGTATGTCCCAATTTTCAGATTTTTGTTGGGAAGGAATCGATTCGTAGCATCGAAAATTCGCTTACATTTACTGTATGTAACTTCAATTTGTCTGCAGTAAATATGTGGTATAATGTACACGAACCAGAAGACTAGTAATATTGTGTAGCCATAGATTTGCGAAACAAAATTTGTTGTAAACGTTTTCAAATATATATTTCTCATTGTACGAAGAATAGAGTCAGCGACTGTGATGTAAGTAAAAGTGATGAAAAATAGAGCAAAAACACAATATAGTGCCTTAGGACGGCTATATTTTATCTGACGATTATCCTGAACAAATTTGAATGGCCACAGACCGAATAAATTAATGACAAAGTAGAAAAACCAAAGAAGCTTTTTCAACATTACAACTTGGTGCTCAGTCTTCATTTTTCTGCAAAAGTAATTCTTGAACTGGTTAGCTACACACATTTGCGTTGCGCCATCCCTCGTATTTTTTTAAATTCATTGAGTAAACATCAGATTTTCAAGTGTAATGAACATACCACGTCAGTTACGCAGCTACTCGCACAGTCGTAATAGTATTACGTGTGGCTTCCTGCCACCAGTAATGATAAATTTAACATTCCCGTTTTGATTGCAGGCCACAACGCTCCTCTACGTTGCATTCGCAGTGTTAGCATGCACATGGTCCGTAGAAGGTATGAGTAATGTGTATTATACGAATGACGGAACGGTGTATTGTGACCAATGTCCGTCGGGAACGAGAACCTACACGGAACGTAGAGTAATAACACGTCCAGCTCAGACATATTCACTGCCATACTATACCGTTCAGGGGAGAGTGGTCAATAGTGGTTCGACTGATAATACAATAACACAGCAAACGTATTATAGCACAAATGACGAAAACGGCGGCACAGTAGATAGTAATTTATTAATTTGATTAATTAATTAATGAAATCATCGCTCATCACTTTCACCTATACTACTCGAATAACTTGCAATCGATAAAAGTACAACCATCAAGTGACATTTGTAGAACATCGTAGAATTTGAAATGCTTCTGTTCGCACAGAGGTAACATCATCAGCTTCTTTTAAAAAATTCGAATTTTACTTCAATTCTAACAGGCTAACATTTCTGAAAATTTCAATATATTAACTGAAGCAACGCATTCCCTTGGAAGAGCTGACATTTGGGGTCTAGGAAATTGCGTGAATCCGCCTATTCCAAGTTAATGCGTTATACTAACTCCTAAGCTCATACAGTCACTCAGACGTTACGCAATTTATAAACGATCCTGGGTAGTCATTCATTTTGCATGAATCCCGAAAACTCATCTTCATTTCTACTAATTCGTTCCAACCGAAAAATTAAATAAAAATTGTTGTTAGGTCAAGGATGCTCTCGAAATCCCTGCGGTACAAATGCAATATGTCAAGAAACCGTTGGCGGGCGTCCAGTGTGCTCTTGTCCATCAGGCCATTCAGGAAATCCGACGACTTATTGTCGTCGGGCCGAATGTTTAGATCATTCGGAATGTAGAGGAGACATGGCTTGTCGATCGGGCAGTTGTGTAAATCCCTGTGCTGGTACATGTGGCACTAATGCTAATTGTGAGGTATTTATACCGTGTTCAAAACAGTATTGTCATGGAGGGTTTAAATTTAAAAAAAAAACTTTTGATTTTAGGTGAGAAATCATGTCGCAGTTTGTAGTTGCCCCGGTGGTTATAAAGGCGATCCATTTTCGTATTGCCGTCGCGCAGACCCAGGTAAACAAAACGACATTAATTATAGATTGTGTTATAATTGAATACCTTAGTTGGTATTCTAAAACTATAATTCTAATGAGAACACCGGCCCACATCGCAAGAATTTGAATCAATTGTTATGCATCCGATTTGAATAGCTAATGTCCATATGTAATTACATTTAACATTGATCTTGATCGATTCGCCCACCCGAAATGGTGTTGCCTTGAACAACAGTAAATTATTGTAAATTTAGAATTGAAAACAATGAGAACAACGAAAATGTTAATCTCGCGAAACGCGACGTCGCGCTATAAATTAACAATTCTATTGTTTATGTTATTGATCTTCCAGAGGAATTGTGCCATCCTTCACCTTGCGGCCAAAATACAAAATGTTCAGCTCAAAATGGTGTACCGACCTGCTCCTGTTTACCCGGATACACGGGAAGTCCATTAAGTGGATGTCGTCACGAATGTGAAAGCGACGGTGAATGTGGATCGCAAGAATTCTGTAAAGACTTTAGATGCCAATCGTCTTGTTCACAGTGTGGAGATGGAGCTACATGTGTTCGAACTACTAATCATCGTGCTGTATGCGAATGTCCAAAAGTATGTTCGAAGAAGAAGATTGGAATCGATTCAACGAGAGTTACTATTTCAATAAACTTTTTTTTTAGGGATATATTGGCAGCGCGTATACGGAGTGTCGACCGGAATGTTACGGAGATGTTGATTGTCCCTCAAATCGACCGGCTTGTTTCTACGGAGTTTGTAAAAATACTTGCGATGGAGCATGTGGTGTTGGGGCTGATTGTAATTTACGAGGTTTAACACCAGTGTGTAGCTGTCCACGAGACATGACAGGCGATCCATTCATCAGTTGTAGACCATTTACGAAAGGTAACCTCTAGTTCATTTCATAGCTGAACAATCTGTTAAATTTCATTTCCATTTTTTTTTGGCAGCCGATCTGTGCGAACCAAATCCTTGTGGGGTAACTACGGCAGTGAGTACATTATCGACATAAAAGTTAACTTTTTCCCCATTTTTTAGACAAATGCACAATGTGTACCAGGCCATGACAACACTGGTCGTGAAAGACCTGTTTGCACATGCTTCGCTGGATACACAGGAAATCCATTAAGTAATAATCATTTTGAACCTTATACCAATCACGAGCCTAATGAACGCTTTGTTAGGTTATTGCGCCCGCGGGGAATGCCAAACCGATAGTGAGTGCAGTGACAATCGATCGTGTCTCAACTATCAATGCGTGAATCCTTGTGTTGGCCAATGTGGCGCCGGTGCAACATGCGAAGCAAGACGACATTTGGCCGTGTGTAAATGTCCTCATGGTACCGATGGAGATGCGTTGGTGTCATGTAGACAATCGAGAAAGTATCCAGTAGCTCGATATCACAGAAAGTGATATGTTACAAGCCAGCGTACCGGTTCGAATGGACCCCTTTGTTGCAGTGTTCTTTATTTCATTGGCAATTTTTCTAATCGCACAACAGAAAGCCAAATAAAACAGTTTTTAAAAAATTTAATGGTTTTTATGACTTATTTCTATATCTCGAAGAAGTATCTGCTTTTCAAGAGCGTGAATAACATCTTTACCAACATTAGCAACATTAGGATTTTTTACCTGTCGTCTTCAGAAAGACGCACAGGAGTTTAGGGGGTCTAGATGGTCTCAAAGGTCTAAGGATCGTTTCAGTTGCCACTGTCATCCTGGGTACCAGCAGCTGGCGACATGTGCAGCCTGACAATCCATTCATTCGCTTCAATTGCTTCTGGGAACACATAACTGAAACGCCTAGCAAAGTTAAAGCTAAAATTAAAACGGAATGAGAATCCAGTAGACTCTAACAGAGTATCGTTACTCTTCCCTTTCCCACATAAGTCACGTTAAGTGAAGAGAGAATCGCCGTTTCGACCTCCGAATGTGATGGTGGTCACAGGACAGTGTAGTGCCCATCGTCAGTTGTTTCCATCACATTCGTTCACAATACAGCTGTAAGACTTCAAGTTTGAACGAGTGGTTTGAAGTTTACTGAGAAATCTCCATTATTTAATGGAAAAGAAAAGACACATGAGGTGTTGCTTTGAAAAATCCCAGACGCAACGTGCGAGAGTTACTCGTAGAGAAAGTCTATGCAAAAACGTAAGCAACTCAGCAAAACGTAGACAACCAATCTAACAACTCACTTACAAAACCAATTCAACTCAACAATTCGCTTGCAAAACCAAATCCGTTATTTCATTCTCGTCGTCATTCATTCAATCCTTCCTTCAAAGAAACCTCCGGTTTCGTCGGCCACAAACCAATTTTTCTCTTAAAAGTAACACATTTTTGCATGCTTTAATGGTCTTTAGCCCCGTACGAAGTACTGGGGGCTTATAAGATTAATATGCCGTTTGTAACATGTTGAATTGGAAGCAGACGGTAAGGGCAAAGCATTTGTCTATGTTCATAGATAACGAATCCGCAATAAAAACAAGGCATCAGAACAGTCGGAGCGTTTGCTGCGTCTTAGCCCCGTACGATCCGTAATCCTATTTCGTCCGTAACCATAATACGTCCGTAGCCGTAATACGCCCGGAACCCTAATACGTCTACAACCCTCTAATGCGTCTGTTACCAAAATGCAAGTCAAGTTGGGCATGGTCAAATTTACTGAAAGTGTTCATTTTTAAAATTGCGCATAGCGCAATTACGAAAGCCCGTACGAAGTACCTCTCAAATAAAACCAACAATTTACGACATTATTTTAGAAACCCAAAATTTTTTGCCAACTTTCCATTGGGTATTCAATTACCTCTCAAATAAAACAAAAACTAGCAAAATCGGTTGAGATTTACTCGATTTATGTGCAAAAAGCACTTAGGGCCGAGTAGCGGCCTTAGTCCAAGGGCGCAAATTTGAAACTTTTTTTGCCGTCATTCTATTCGGCATTCAATTATCTCTCAAATGAAACAAAAACTAGCAAAATCGGATGAGATTTACTCGATTTATGTGCAAAAAACACTTAGGGCCGAGTAGCGGCCTTAGTCCAAGGGCCCAAATTAAAAACTTTTTTCGCCACGTTCTTTTCGGTATTCAATTACCTTCCATAAAAAACTAAATCTAGCAAAATCGGATGAGATTTACTCGATTTATGTGCAAAAAACACTTAGGGCCGAGTAGCGGCCTTAGTCCAAGGGCCCAAATTTTAAACTTTTTTCGCCACGTTCTTTTCGGTATTCAATTACCTTCCATAAAAAACTAAATCTAGCAAAATCGGATGAGATTTACTCGATTTATGTGCAAAAAACACTTAGGGCCGAGTAGCGGCCTTAGTCCAAGGGCCCAAACTTGAAACTTTTTTTGCCATCATTCTATTCGGCATTCAATTATCTCTCAAATAAAACAAAATCTAGCAAAATCGGATGAGATTTACTCGATTTATGTACAAAAAACACTTAGGGCCGAGTAGCGGCCTTAGTCCAAGGGCCCAAATTTGAAACATTTTTTGCCATCATTCTATTCGGTATTCAATTATCTCTCAAATAAAACAAAATCTAGCAAAATCGGATGAGATTTACTCGATTTATGTGCAAAAAACACTTAGGGCCGAGTAACGACCTTTGAGCCCTCCCAACAAGCTCGCGTTGCATCCTACACAAAAACAATGTTCAGCAACTTTGTTCTACTCGTCAATACCTTTCATTTGATATATCACAAGCAGCTAAGCTTGAGTAAATTACAACCTTTTTTCAAAATTCTTTTTTTTCCCGATTGGTATCGACAAAAGTAAGGTCAAGTTCGAAAATGGGCATGGTAGGGTCAGCCCTTCCAGAGCTAGGGCCCTATAGGTGTTTTTCAGTCTTTCGACGATATCTACCGATATATGCACGCAATAGCTGCTTGTGATATATCAAATGAAATGTATTGACGAGTAGAACAAAGTTTCTGAACATTGTTTTTGGGTAAGATGTAACGCGGGCTCGTTGGGAGGGCTCAAAGGTCGTTACTCGGCCCTAAGTGTTTTTTGCACATAAATCGAGTAAATCTCATCCGATATTGCTAGATTTAGTTTTTTATGGAAGGTAAATGAATACCGAAAAGAACTTGTCGAAAAAAGTTTCAAATTTGGGCCCTTGGACTTAGGCCGCTACTCGGCCCTAAGTGTTTTTTGCACATAGATCGAACAAATCTCATCCGATTTTGCTAGTTTTTGTTTCATTTGAGAGATAATTGAATGCCGAATAGAATGGTGGCAAAAAACGTTTTAAATTTGGGCCCTTGGACTAAGGCCGCTATTTGGCCCTAAGTGTTTTTTGCACATAAATCGAGTAAATCTCATCCGATTTTGCTAGATTTAGTTTTTTATGGAAGGTAATTGACTACCGAAAAGAACGTGTCGAAAAAAGTTTCAAATTTGGGCCCTTGGACTTAGGCCGCTACTCGGCCCTAAGTGTTTTTTGCACATAAATCGAGCAAATCTCATACGATTTTGGTAGTTTTTGTTTCATTTGAGAGATAATTGAATGCCGAATAGAATGGTGGCAAAAAAAGTTTTAAATTTGGGCCCTTGGACTAAGGCCGCTACTCGGCCCTAAGTGTTTTTTTGCATATAAATCGAGCAAATTTCATCCGATTTTGCTAGTTTTTGTTTCATTTGAGAGATAATTGAATGCCGAATAGAATTATGGCAAAAAAAGTTTTAAATTTGGGCCCTTGGACTAAGGCCGCTACTCGGCCCTAAGTGTTTTTTGCACATAAATCGAGTGTATATCATATGATTTTGCTAATTTTTGTTTTATTTGAGAGGTAATTGAATACCCAATGGAAAGTTGGCAAAAAATTTTGGGTTTCTAAAATAATGTCGTAAATTGTTGGTTTTATTTGAGAGGTACTTCGTACGGGCTTTCGTAATTGCGCTATGCGCAATTTTAAAAATGAACATTTTCAGTAAATTTGACCATGCCCAACTTGTCTTGCATTTTGGTAACAGACGCATAAGAGGGTTGTAGACGTATTAGGGTTCCGGGCGTATTACGGCTACGGACGTATTATGGTTGCGGACGAAATAGGATTACGGGTGGTACGGGGCTAAGTCGCAGCAAACGCTCCGACTGTTCTGATGCCTTGTTTTTTTAGAAAATTGCCAAGGGGTGAGCGCTCTTAACAGCAGTGTAATAGTCGACTTTCTCACGGGATAGCGAGGGGTAATCACTGATTTACTAGCTCAGTAAATCACGGTAAATCACGGTAAATCACGGTAAATCACAGTAAATCACAGTAAATCAAGTAAATCAAAAATGAAGTTTCTACTAAATTTGAATCTATTTACTTCAATTTGTATTAGTTCATGAAATTTATCCTATATGTTTACGGCCACGATACTTCGAAATGTAATCCAGTGACAATTAAAAAATTTTCAAAAATTTTTCAAAATTTTTTGTGATTTACCGTGATTTATTTGATTTACTGATTTACTAGTGATTACCCCCTTGCGGGATAGTCAATAAAATCATATTTACTGATTCTCGTCGTAGTAAATTGAAAGTAGATGCCTTGTTCTTCAAGTTTTTGTTAGACATCTTAGTCGTTAGTTTCGAGATTAGGTCGGGATGGATAATAATGTAAAAAAAAAATATTCTTTGGTAATTTTTTGTTGATTATTTATTACAAATGCTTAGAAAATATTTTCATTACTTTAAATTTGATTATGTTTTTGTTGTTGTTGTTTTCTTTTATGCAGTATTGTTCTGTCATATTATTTATTACTCGGAATTGTCTGAGTCACATTTCCAATTGATTTCATTTTTAAAAATATAATTTGTTAACAAACAAAATTTGTTCCATTTATTTTCTCGCTTTTCCTTTGAAAACTAAAATTCTGGTTTTGCACTTTTTTTATGAAATAAAGTCGTAAAATATCCTTTATATCCTTTATGCGGTAAAAATTATTCAAATGGCAAGAGAAAAATAATTGTGAATCCATGAAATTATACGAAACTAAATTAAAAATTTAGTTTTCTAGCTAATTAAAATAAAAAAAAATTCTTTAATTTTTGATTTATCATGGATTAAGAAATATTGGAAGAGTCAATGCAAATAAAATTTACAAAAATTGTCTTTCAATAAATCAAAAATGGAAGCTCAATTAAAATACAAAACGTTTACTTTTTAACAATTTGGTTTGATAGTCGAGACATAACCTAATACTCAAATATGATCGTTCTGTCTAAGTTCAGGTTCACCTGAATCTGATTTAGTTTCGAGTACCCAGCTTTTCTGAACTTGATTTTCCAGGTTTCAGGTCATGATGAGGTTCGCTAAACAAAAATCTGAACCTGTTTTCGGAACTCGGAACAAGTCAGGTATCCCTTGCTTTGAACCTGAATTTTAGATAGTCCTGAGAATATTTGCATCTGAACTGACCCGACCTTTATTTAGATGAAATCGGAAAAATCGGTAAAAGTTCACGTAAATCAGGTCAGATTTCAGGTATACCTGAAAAAATCCCGGATGTACCTGAAATCTGACCTGATTTACGTGTACTTCAGGTCAGGTAAAAATTTTCAATTTTAGTTCAGTTCTAATCAGATTAAGATAATCTGATCGCTTCATGTTTCAGGCCTGGCCTGACCTGTTCCGAGCCTTCGTTACAGGTCAAGTCAAACAACACCTCTTCGGGACATTAATCCCGCACAAATTGCCATCAATAAAATTCTACTAACTGCGAAATATTCGAAAAATTGTTTCGAGTCGGTTTCAAGTATTCGAAAACAAATGCAATGTTCTTTAAAAGGGGCGTAATTGAATGTGAATGACTTGCTTGTTAGTTAGTTAGTTCACTGCCCATTGCCTTGCTCTACATTCGCAAAACCATTTGTGTGTTGCCAGTCTTTACTGTAGTAG
Source organism: Bradysia coprophila (assembly GCF_014529535.1). Classification (NCBI taxonomy): domain Eukaryota; kingdom Metazoa; phylum Arthropoda; class Insecta; order Diptera; family Sciaridae; genus Bradysia; species Bradysia coprophila. The sequence goes on along the minus strand of NC_050735.1, from coordinate 2,531,573 downwards.
AAACTATTTAAAGCAGCTGATAACTCTATAGAGTTATGGGACAAACTTCTATGAAAAAACCTTCAAAAGAAAGAAATAAAAAAAAACTGTATTTCAGTACGAAATTTCAACCGAACTGAAATTGAGCTACAATTTTGTATGAAAATTACAGCAAAATTCAGTGGATTTTTCCAATAACGATCCCACCTATAGGCGTAACCTCCTCATATCAAACCTTGGTTTCGGACTTTATCAGAAATGTTAAAGTAGACCTGTGTGTTGTCGTTACATAAATTACCATTTCGTATGATATTTTACTGTGGTGTACATCGAGAAGTTGCTTGTAGGGCCGCCAGTCTCCGGACATGTATCAGTATTCGGATGTATGTGTTCAATAAAAACGTTCATCAATGAAAGAACAATAGGCGTCCGACTATTGGTACATGTCCGGAGACTTGTGCGCCCACCCTATCAATTAAATTAAATTTAAATAAAACGGAAGGATAACACAAAACGAAATTGATCACGACACCTATAACGAATTATATCTGTACAAAAAATGCTGCAAGAGGAATTACAAATCGGTTTCTTTGAACTAAAAAGTTAAATAAAAAGAATTTTGAGCATCAGATATGAAGTGGCCGCACAGCAAAATTGAAACCGAAAAAGAAATAGTTGCGCTTCAAACGAATCATTAAATGAGGACGAAAATTAACGAAAAGAATTTTTTTCTTTTATTTTCTTTGCTTTGTTCATTGTTGGATTATTATCATACTGTGTGTGTGTATTGTATTATAATAAGTATTACCGTTCGTCTGTACATAATTTATTTTAGCCACTAAATATAAGCACTGCCTATTAGAGATGTATATTTCATTCACATAATACCCCAATTGTTATTATAATATCCATCCGCATCCACTCGACACACATTATTTCAACAGCATTTGGATTTCTTCTTCCCGTGCGATTTTTTCAACGTAACTTTATCGTTTGGCTCAGAATTCTGTGCATTTTGTTGTAACTTATGTCGTAGCACTTTTTCGGTGATTGTTAAAAACATTTCTTCTACATTAATATTGTCTTTGGCTGATGTCTCGAACAATTGAATATCCATTTGTTTAGCAAACCGTTGAGCGTCCTCCGTAATGACAACTTTTCGATTTGGGTCATCGTTTTTATTTCCAACTGAAAGCAAAATTTGTTTTCGTTAAATGTTTGCTCGATCACGATAATTAGAAGAGGAAATGCATAGAAAGTGCTTTGGCGAAATGTTCGCTTTTAAACCTGCATTTTTCCTGACATTGTCTAATCTGAAACCTGATGCTCAGATTTTCTGGATCTGATTAGAACTGAACTTGAACTGACAATTTTTACCTGAATTTACCTAAAATCTGAAAATCAGTAAAAGTTCTGATAAATCAGGTCAGATTTATCAGGTATACCGGAAAAAATCCTAGATATACCGGAAATCTGACCTGATTTGCCCGATCTTTTATTGATTGTCAGAGGATCCAGTAAATACAGGTCAGCTCAGTTCACTAGTGCAGATTTAAATATTCTCATGTCTCATGTCGATCTGACATTCAGGATACCTGACCTGTTCCGAATCATAACCTGAGCCTGTTTCAATCTGATCGTGACAGGTTACCTTAAAAATTTGTATGAAACTTGCAGGTTACCTGGAACTTGAACAGACAGCAGATCCAGGCACTCCAGTCCAAAATTTCTAAGGAGGTAGTAGGGAGTGAGATTTCAGGCACTTTCAAACAGTAAATTCTTAAGCCAGCGCATCGTCATCTGGCGAATTCCATGACCTGTCACTTGATGAACGAAATTCCGTTTTGAAATAACTAGGGCTCGGAACAGGTTTAACTCAGGTCAATTTTAGACTACGAATCATAGTAACGTCGATCCATTGCATACGTTGCCTACGTTTGAATATAATGCGTTTGAGTTGATTTTGCGTGACTAGTGACTAGTGAACCGAATTCCGAAGAATTCAAAGTGCTCTCACGGGCCTGACACTATTCACGATATTCTTCATTTTTTAAATGCTGCTATTCATCACGAAACATGGGACAGGTTGTGGATGGCTTCATCTGTAACTTTCCTTCTTAAACATTAACCTTTCAGTAGGTTAAAAATAGTTGTAAAGAGAGTTTTTTCCGGCTAGATTTCGTTTTTGTTTCATAACTGGTAGTCCTAGAAATCCCGAAACATGAATTATCTGACCAACGGAAAGCATCCATAACTTATCTAAATTCAGTCGTTCTTCAGTATTTTGAAGAAGGTACCACTTCCCCAGATATTTTGTTCCTTTACTGGTCTGATACAGCGTTCCAGCCCTCAGTAATCATAGTTGATATTGGTGCGCCAAGTGCTATCGTTTCTCGTGGTTACCTAACATGATTCCCCGGAGTTGGATTATCGTTCAACTCTTGAAAGCTCACGCCATTCGTTATTCGTAACAATACGGTAGAAATGGGCCGGGAGTATATGCAATGTGCAAACGAACGGAACTTTCTTAGCGAAAGAAATCTGTTTTCAAATTTGGTAATTTTTGGAAGATCACGAGTTTCGACTTAAGCCAAATGTGACTGGAGGCGGTAAGAACAATTGAAAAGCCGTTGCTTAAATCCCTGCCTACGTGCACCCAACGATCAATTTTTAAGCGAAAAAATATTTACAAAACTCATTAAACGTAAATTACACACCGTTCCACTTCATCACACAAATCGACGATTTCGAGTGCTATACCCAAATCACTTCCAAATCAAATCTCAACATTTTCTAATGGTTTTGCCTTATATATACTACACAAACCACTTCATATATTTAATTTACCTAAAATTTTATTAACGACATCACAGTTATGTTCAATTTCTTGCAACCAGCGTTTCACATTCGCAAATGATTCACCATTTGTAACATCATAAACAATTATAACGCCATGTGTTCCTCTGTAGTACCTGTGTCGATGGTAGTAGAGATTATTTTTTGTACATTTTTGTTGAATGTCTAAGCACAGAGTATACTTACGTGCTTGTAATTGTTCTAAATCGCTCCTGACCAGCTGTAATTTGAATGGTTTTGATTAAGTCGGAAATTCATCGGAAGAGAGTAAGCTCAAAACCGTTACCTGTATCCCAAATTTGTAATTTAACTCGTTGACCATTTATGAGTACTGTTCGGATTTTGAAGTCAACGCCTATTGTCGTTATGTAATTTCCCGAAAATGTGTTGTCCGAGAATCGTATCAGCAGTGAGGATTTTCCTACACCTACAAAGGGAATGAACGGGAAATCAGTTCGTATCTAAGGTATCATTTACAGTCAGAGGCAGTGAAATTTCAGCATGACTGTCAAAGTAATGTCAAAATCGTTTATACGGTTGAAGCTACTAAACGCACGTGCGTGGCGTGACAGTGGTAAAACCGTATTAAGACGTGTAAACAATTATTTTGGTTGTTTGTGTGGATCAGCTGAAAAAATCTGAAGCAAATTCATGCTGAAATTTCACTGCCTCCGACTGTAACTGAATTCAAATTTTAAATGAAAGAAAGGATTGAACAACGACCAGAGACACAAAATTAGTTCACATCAATGTATTCAAATTTGCAGGCCCGGATTTAATAAAAAAAAAAAAAATTTCGGCTGCCACGAGTTACTTTAGCATAATCCTAGAGCGTGAATACTGGTCAAAATCTGACTTAAGTTTAAGTGATAAGGTATCATGGTTTACGGACAGTTCACGTTGCAATAACATGACTGGCTCTGGAATTTTCTGCCCAACTATGGGAATAGAACTGTCCATTCCACTGGGTATTTATGCTACGGTCTTCGTAATACTTGAGTGTTGTAGATACATTTTAAAACATTCTGACGCAAACTCTCCACCTATCATCATAGGCACAGATAGTCAAGGAGCAATTAAAGCTATAAAAGGTAATAAATTCTCGTCTGCAATAGTACTTGAATGTCGCGACACCATTCAAAGGCTGTCGGAATCCATTCAAGTCTCACTTACTTGGGTCCCTGGTCACTCAAGAATTACCGGTAACGAAACAACAGATGAACTAGCAAGACTAGCTTCTGCCACTCATTTCACCGGTCCCGAAAAGACCGCAGTATCACTTTCTACTCTCCAACGAATAACGTCGAACTGGAAAGCTCAAAAATTCAAAAGTTTTTGGAATTCTTTGAACACTGCGCGACAAGCCAGAAACTCAATCAAAATAAACAACAAAAACGCTAAGTTGCTCTTATCGCTCAACAGATCTAATATCTCTGTCATTGCCCATGCCCAGCGTATATCAAACAAAGAGCATCACATCTAGGCTCTTATACAATCAATTACAAATCAATTTGGAGCATTGCTCCAACAGAAATCCTTAAATTCATAAACAAGTCTAAGAGAATTTAAGTAACTGTGGGGAAGCACAACAGGCCCGTCTGAGGCTTAGGTGCATGTTATATTCCACCCACCTCTTTTATCTATCTATCTATCTACTTTAGTATATTGCCCAAGCGGTCTTCCGCCAGTCCAACCCTGCAAAATTTGCCCAAACATTATTAGGCGGTGACGATTCCAAATTTATCAATTTTTTTCAAATTCAAGACAGTAAATATTATTTCTTTAATAAGAGCTGCAAGTCTGACATTCGCAGCTGATAACATCCTTATCCAAAAACATATCTAGGTGAAATGGAACAACCATTCGAAAGCAAAGCAAAAACCTAATTCATTTATCTGATTGTGAATCACAATGTCGAACGAACCAACATGAGTTTCAATCGAGCTATGGATTTTAATAGGGCAATCAAACTATTTTAAGCTGTGTGTATGTCAATGCATTATACACAACATACACTCACACACAACATCAGTGTGCTAATGCTTTCAACAAAACATTCTTCGCACTCAACAATCGTAGCATGAATCCATGAATGTAAACGGCTTGCTATTGAAAGAATTTCTTTCCGAACGAGAACAATCGTTTTCATATAATGCTTCCAAATGTGAGAATGATGAAGTTGTGAATGAAATAAATTCAATTAGCTGTGATATTACTGTGCATGAGTCATCGTAGATATGTTTATCATATATGAATGGAAGTGAACGATATGTTGGTAAAGTGCATAAATATAGGGGTTGACCAAGCATCGATCGGCGTAAAATGGTAATCTGATGTGATTCATAACAGAAATGATCAGAATTTGTAATCGTAAAAATGCAAAACAGAGTCTGTTTATCGCTGTCACACGTTGTTTGATCTGTGGCACATAAATTGGAATTGTTAAACGAACATGTCTCGAGAAATGAATGTGCCACACAGCAAAAAAAAAATAATTTAATAGTAATTATCAACACTATGTAGTGTTGACTTTGTAGCCTGCAAACCGTTTAGTTGGCGCCTTCAACATTTTTTTAAAATGTTTTTCAGAACGGGAAATGAGACCTTCAATAATTAGTTTGAATAATGTGATAATATGCAACGTCCGGTCGGCTTGCGGACGTTTTGTGGAAAACAATGATCGTAGAACCATTTTGTGGTTGATCTCTTTTACATGGCTTACACGTTGTCTTAATCGTTTAAAAAAATGGGCCGAACAAAGACACGCAATTGATGATGTGGGGAAAGTCTTTCTTCTGACGTTGCCTTCTCTTTGCTGATCTAACTACCAAAGTGGTTCAAAGGAAATGGGGGTGTTTGTTTGCACGGCTATATTTTTGCTCTAGTTACTGTTCACCAAGAGAGGCATATCGTACGATTGTGCTGATAATACAAATTTATTGCAAATTCAAAACTCATAAGTGTGGAATAACTTCTCTTGTGTCACACTCATACGAGCCATTTGTGTCACGGAAATTCGCAGTTGCATATTTGTCCCATTAAAAACAATTTTTGGAAGGCGTATAAACACACTCTTTTTAACGAATTCAATTTCACTTGATCGCACTTTATTAACTGCTGACCTAGAAACACATGATGTTTTACGGGTGAACGCAATTTTGTTTTGTTTGCAATTATGTTTTTGATTCAACAATAGGTGACACTGCATGGATAGTCATATATTATGGATAATTAGCAACATGCGAACACCACAATTTTTGTCTTATAATCAGACTCACGTTCAGCATATACCTATTATCATGAGGTCAAATATTTGTTCGTTGAAAAAAATAACCTGACTCTTATCTTGTGTCAATAAACTTGCATAATCCACTGTTTTAAGGCGAATTGTTAAGTTAATTTGAAAGTAAAATTTTAAAGTGAAACATTGCATCCATACAATTTAGGTGCACCGTTCGCTTTATACTTTATAATCTTAATCACTTGAACAAAATGCACGTAACATTCGTTCAGGTTTATGCTGATAAAATTGCACTGGAACATTCACATTCCTAGTGATTGTCGGAAATGGTAATTAATGTAAAAATTAGCTGGAACTATATGATGCATTATCATCACTTTCAAAATCCCGATTGGACAAGACAGACAGATAAAAAAAAACAGAATTTTAAATTTACAACCTCGCCCACTCACTTACCACTATCACCGATTATTAACAGTTTAAACAAATGATCGTAATCACGACTCATTTTCGCACAGCATCAAACGTTAGGCTACACAATATTGTTCACTCAAAATTAATGTGATTGAATTCACGAATATCGCATGATGGTGTTACACTTAATTGTGGTAAAACATTTTGCGTTCGAATGTGACGGTGATGATGGTAGACATATTTTAACACACACAGATCTGTGACACTTCGAACGACTTTTTGTTTGGTTTTGTTAGGTTGGATTTCCATATACAAACTGGGCAATACCGGTATAAAACATTTTTGATCATTTACCAATGTTTTGAACCGGTGGCGGATTGCCATGTCATAATTGATGTCGAATGTTCAGTACTACGTTTCCAAATAAATCAGCAGCATTTTGCAATAATCATGTTTAAAGACATTTTTATATTACTTCCGAGGTTCCAAGTTGTGTATTCCCCACTTGTCAAATACACAACTTGGAACCTCGTAAGTACAATGCTTTGCGTGATTAGGCAATGAAAATGAAACATGCCGTAACACGTAAACGTTCCCTTCGGTTCGGGCTGTAACACCCCACTTATCAAATACACAACTTGGAACCTCGGAAGTAATATACTATTAATCGAGGAGTATATTGTCTGCAAGCTGTAATTTTGATTACCTACTATACAGTAAAGCTAGTCAAATAAATCGACGAACATTGTTAATGCAACAGATTTTTGGACCAAAGCCACCGCAGAGTCAAATCAAGAGATCCTGCTGGCTCATTTTACTCTGCTGTGACAAAATCAAAAGGAAAATCTGTTTTATTGCACTTCGTTCAACGTGTCGCACCCTAGCACGCCTAGTACACACTACAGATTTCTGGAATGTCACTTTGCTGTAGAGAATTTCTTTTGTATAGAGTTTTGTAAACGGTTTGTTCAGTTGGGCTATGCTGGTAATGAATTTATGAATGATATCGTTTGAGCAAAGAATTCTTTGAGCGTCAGCAATCATTTCTGAGACTCTTAAAGCTGGTACACAGATCATGAGACCATGTAATAGTATGTTACAAACAGTGAGTAAATATTTGTTTAGGCAAGTGTGAGTTTTGCGGAACGAGCCGAAGGCGACTGGAGTAATACTTTTTCTGTTATTTTTTTTTCGCTCTGGGAAACTTGTGTACCAAGTGCTGATCTTTGAGAATCGGCTAGTCATCATCTGTTATCGGACATGACGTCAAATTAATAAAGTAAATGATGTAAATCTAGCAAAATGTATGATATAAAACACACAAGATTCTCAAGAAGCAGCAGACATAATGTCTGTGGCTATATACCATATATACCGCGATATGTAATAACGGCAACTCTGCAAACATTTTCCTATGGAAACGATGGAAACTGAAAATATTTTTCTAGTGTGAGTGTGTGTGTGTGTGACGCATAGACTGACGTTTCTCCTCCATCCATAAACAAATAATATCCAGCCACAAGACTTTATCGAAAAATCGTTGTCGTCGACTTATTTCCACTTCTGAGAGACTTACACTGAGCTAATTAAAATGCGAATCCCGATAATTTATTGTGCCTACGTTGCCCTGCTTTGTCTTATCGGTGTGAATGCCGAAGCAAAATTGAAAATTGGCATTAAAAAACGGGTTGAGTGCACAAATAAAACGAAAAAAGGCGATCTGGTTCACATACATTATACGGTTAATTGAGTGAACATTCAACCCATTTTATGTGGCTGCTAATCAGAATTTGTTTAATTTTCCAGGGTACTCTCGAGGATGGTACTGAATTTGATAGCAGTTTGCCACGCGGCCAACCATTAACATTTACAGTTGGTGCCGGGCAGGTAAGCGCAATGATATAGATAAGTCAAGTGTTTAAGGGGTGGAGTATCCTGCATATCCAGTTGATTTTGACGACTTACGCGATGCTTGTGGAAACGTTGTACGAGGCGATGTATCAGTGGAAAATCAATTTTCTGTTAAATTCATTTCTTTGCGAGAAGCGTAAGAGCGAAGCGGAAAGGTTGATCGCAAGCGAAATTGTTCGAACGTTACGAATCAGTTGTCATTTCATTTTCGAAATACGACCCATCCAGGCATCGGTAACAATTTTTCTTTTCTATTTCTTCAGGTGATCAAAGGATGGGACCAAGGCCTATTGGGAATGTGCGAGGGCGAAAAACGTCGTTTAGTCATCCCACCGGAACTGGGCTATGGAAAATCGGGTGCCGGAGCGAAAATTCCACCCGATGCAACATTGATTTTCGAAACGGAACTGATCAAAATCGAACGAAAAAACGAACTTTAAATTTTGGAGAGAACTTCATTTTCAACTTCATTTTGATAGAAACATTTTCCTTTCGTGGCGATTTCCAATAAAAGTTTACATTTTCAATACTTTTTAATTGCTTTCCGTATCAGTGCCAGTCGTTGTTTGTGTGCCTCCGTAACTGTAGCTCGTTTGTACGGCCGTAATTCGTCCGTACCAAAGCCTGGTATCCACATGTTCCAGTTACGTTCTGATCAGAGAAGAATAGAATGTAGAGAGCATTCCGACAAACGGTCGAACGAACAGAACTTACCCAAATGTAATTGCACATCTTTGACTTCCACTTTCGTTACTTTTCTATGTTTGGCGAGTAGACAAGCAGCGTTCACAGTATTTTCAATAAAATCATCAGCAATTTGCAACAGTAACTCTTCGACTTCTTCATCCAATTGCTCGGTGGGATCGATTTCACGTACAAGTTCTTGTAAGCGAGGCTTAGTCAAGACCTGAAACAAAAACGCACAGTGTGAAGTCTTTGGTACACACATGCACAAAATGCTTCGCAATCACCTGTCCACTTGTTTCTGTCGATGATCCGCTTTTCGGTTGACTCGATGCGGTGGCCGAACTGCCACCCATTGGACTGTTTTGTGATGGTGATGCCATGTCTTGGTCTACATTTGGTGTTGTCGACGAATTGTAATATTGATCATCGGTTTGATTGAAATTCGACATTATGTGCGTGGATGGGTGGTGTGCAAATTTAAATGTTTCAGATATTCGGACGGTAAGTGGGATATTTTGTGGATATTGTGGATAAGAATGGGGGGTTTTTATAATAAGAAAATGTCAACAAATTATAACAAAACCTAAAAAGTAGATTTGCAGAGAAAAAAATAACAGAAATTATACAAGAAGACCATGAATCCCATAAGAGTTAATGTTAAAGAATTGAAATTAATCGAAGAAAATTGCAATAATTACGAAAAATTGTTTGCTCACCTACTGAAAACCGATAATTCAATGACAACAATATTTGCTAAACGACGCCATTGCAGTTTGACAGATGGTTTGTTCTAAAAGCAGGGTAAGAGCCAAGCTCATAATTTAACATTTTGAACTGTGGTTTGATTTCTATTTATCTGTTATTTTGCCTTTTGGTTCTGGACCTAGTCTTTTGCGACGTCCACTTTTTTTTCACGGAAATTTCCCGCTTGAGATCATATTTTTTCATTAAATTTTTATTTAGCAAGGCTCTGTTGGAGAGGTAACGTCACCAAGTTCCACTCGAGAGATGTCATATCTTCAAGCATATCTAACTCAAAGTATATAAACCACTGAAGATAATGCAAATTCGCAGTTACGTACGTATCCATACTTTGAGGTGAATTTACTGTATATCGATACAAATGCATACAAACATTGTAAATATATGTATTGTGAGCAAAGGAAACACACCTCATCTAAGTGCAAGTGCCCATGTAATTTTTGGGTGTCGATTCTCATCAAAGTTGTAAAATTTTAGGAGGTCGCACAGATTATGAAAATAAGGTGACACACTTTCCACACGAAAAAATTCACCACGGCACACAAATTCGATTATGGTGGATTTGTTTGTATAAGTAGATCAAGACTGTAAACTTTGGGAAGGTCACGCAGATACAGATACGTGGGTGACACACCACACTTGATGATAACATGGCGGATTTCATACAAAAATTCACCTCCTCTGATGATTGTCACCGGCGTGATGATGTGGTGAATTTTTTTTTGTATGTTCCCGCGTATTTTATAAAATGGCGGTCTGCGTGACCTTCCCAAAGTTTACAGCCTTGTAAGTAGATAAGCAGTGTATCTAATAAATTGGCAATCTGCGTGACCTCAAGTTTACAGCCTTGCTATGATCCAGCGAGGCTATCGAATCTGTGCGCAAAATTGCCGTCTACTCGAGAGATGGTGGTTCATGTAATTTTTGCCATCTCTCGAGTGTAACTCTATGGAAACAATGGAAACGCAACAAAATTGCGTTTTTTGTATCTTGACAGCTTTGACAACTTGGATACCGAGTCCGCTGTATATGGTGTTTTAGTAATAGATTTCTGTAAGTTCTTATTATTAATAACACTCAACAACAATGAATTCCTAAAAATCCTTAATAAACGTCAAACTCTAACATCCATTTATTCCTATTACATTAGCGGATGGCATTAGACACTTCGGCAGATCCTTGGAACAGATTTACAGGTACTGCTATAATCAAATCATAGATGCTAATTGACGCCCAAAAAACACATGGACATCCTAAAATGTTTAAAAATTATAGCTATGACCACAATCGATGAAGAAAATCATTCAATTTTTCACAAAAATTCGAATTTCAATGTCCAGTGTTTACAAGCTAGGCTGGCTAGGCTCCAGTATTTTTTTTAGAACTCGGCCAGAGTCATCTATGTTCTGTTTCATGGCTTTCATGGTTTACTGAAATGTCATAATATGACAGTCCACTAATGACACTTCCTCCGTTGTTCCTACACAGAGTGTTCAGTAGTTCATTTTTTAAATGTGTTGTCAGAACGGTTATGTCGAATAATCTATTGAAATCATCGAAGCGAATCATTGCTGATGAACCAGAAAATCAACCAGCTAACAAACATCATCGATCGTGTGTCAACGATAAATTCGAGGTTAAGTCGTCAATCACTTACCCTTAAAAGAAGTTGTACTCAATAACCCAAATTCTTAGATGTTAAAGGTTCTGCAAACACCGGACAAGCCAGAGAAAGATCGCAAAGATTACAGGTCAGTAGGCAATGTCGTTCAGTCTCTGTCGCACAGTTAGTGAAAAAAAGGTTTAAAAATTCTTTTGACTGACAACAAGGTTTTGAGGACGAAATGAAATTTCGCTGTACTTATCCTATCCTTTTGCCCACCGGAAAATTGAATTCGGAAAACCATTTCCAGAATCGTGAAGCTGAACAATGGTATCACAGCACTTATCATCTCGGATCCTTCGCCAATAAACGAAAACAAGTGTAATAACGACACCAGTGTAGCTTGTGCAGCGGACGATGAAAATGAAATTGACGATGATGAGGAGGAGGACGATGAGGAAGATGATTCTGGTTCGGACGAAGAGGAGACAGGCAATGGCGGCCCGAAAGAAAAACTTGCCGCCTGCAGTGTTTGTGTAGATGTTGGGTACGTTACATGTATAACTCACAGTTCCGTAGAAGTACAACACAAGGAAATTGTTTGTCTTTTGTAGCTCCTTCAGCGATCCACGCGATATACAGGGTCTGGCCCATTTCTTAGAACACATGATCTTTATGGGATCGAAAAAATATCCCAACGAAAATGAATTCGATCAGTATGTAAAAAGGTCCGCAGGGTTCGATAATGCCGAAACTGACTGCGAAGAAACATTTTTCTATTTCGAAGTGGCTGAAAACTATCTGGATGGCGCACTGGATCGCTTTGCAAACTTGCTCAAGGAGCCGTTGATGTTGAAGGAATGCATGACACGCGAACGGGAAGCCGTCGAATCGGAATTTCAGTCGAAAATGCATAAAAACGATGTGAGAAGGGAACAATTGCTGTCATCATTTGGTAATCCCAATCACCCATGCAGCATATTCACTTGGGGTAATCAGAAAACTCTGCAGGAAAATGTGTCCGACGACGATCTGCATCGGAGGGTGCATGAATTTCGGAAACGTCACTACTCGGCACATCGAATGTTTGTGTGCATTCAGGCTCGTCTGCCATTGGATGAAATCCAGGTAATTGCGGTCACATCCAACTTTCGGTCGCAAAATTTACAATTTTCTTGTAGCGCCTGGTGGTGGAACATTTTTCCGATATTCCTAACAACGAAATGCCAGGAGATGATCTCAGCGAATGGAATCATTTGAATGCCTTCCAAGATAAGTTCACCGAGAAAGTTTTTGTCGTGAAAGCTGTTGGCAATGTGACGAAAGTGGATATCACATTCTGTTTGGAGTCCTTGGTTTGGGAGTACAAAACAAAGGCACACGACTACATTGCCTTTTTGCTGGGACATGAAGGGAAGGGCAGTCTTTCGAGTTATTTGCGAAGAAAGTGTGTCTGGTGAACCGGTTTCCTTGGCAGTGAGTTCTCATGGGGAATTTCTTTTTCAGAAATTGGATATTGCAACTGATCTCTGGGGTGGATGATAGCGGGTTCGGAGCAAATGGATTGTATTCGCTGTTTACGGTCTCAATGTACCTGACACAAAGTGGAATGGATCATGTGAAAGACGTAAGTTATTCCCTAACTACCTCAGCCAGTCAAACTTGGCATTGATTCGGATTCCACGCACCATGGACTGAAGAATCGTTCCATTTTGTAGGTTCTTGAAGCCGTATTTGGATTCCTCAAATTCATCTCCGTACTCGATCCAATAACAACGGAAACGCTGTACACCGAACTTCAAACCATCGAAGCGAACAATTTCCGCTTTCAAAACGAACAGACAGCCCTCGATAACGTCGAAGCATTGGTCGCAAATCTGAAATATTATCCACCCAAAGACGTGCTCACCGGGCCCAATCTGTTGTTCGAGTACGACTACAATGTTATTCGCTGCTTTCTCGACAAATTGAATCAAACCAAAGTGAATGTTATGATCACCACGAAGGCACCGTTCGAGGGACGTGACTTCGATCAAACGGAACCGTGGTTCGGAACTCAGTACTGCTCGTTCGACATTCCGATTGATTGGTCGGAAAAGTGGAGAAATCCGAGAGTTTTCGATGAGTTTCAACTGCCCGAGTCTAATGTCTATATTCCGAAAGATCTGACAATTTTGTACGATCCACAAACGTCAAACGTCCCCAAATATCCGGAGAAAATCATGGAAAATGAATTGTGCGAATTGTGGTATCGTCAAGACGACAAATTTCTTCTACCCACCGCTTGTTACTATTTCTATTTCACAAGTCCGCTGGCCAGGGGAAGCATCGAGAAGTGAGTGATAGGTTAACCGGTCATTGGGTCGTTTTCACTCAAAATGTGTTCTTTCAGTGTCGTCTTACTGTCACTTTATTCGCTGCTGTTAAAACATAAAATTGTGGAGATTTTATATCCAGGTTGGTCATCACCGATCTAACAGATTCTCGAACGACATCTAATCGTTTCTCTCTCTTTTTTCCACCAGCGACCGAGGCTGGACTTTCTTATTCCTCGTATGCGTCCGAAAAAGGATTAGTACTGAAAGTGAGTGGATTCAGCCAATCAGTCGGTCAGTTGGTTGAGACGTACACTAAAAATTTGACAACATTCGCCAATGGAGTGACGGAAGAACAATTCGCTATGTTCGTGGAACAGCAGTTGAAGACTTACTACAACACGCTAACCAATCCGAAAAGTTTTGCCAAGTAAGAGCTAGATTCGGTACCGAATGACATGATCGTTAATATGGGTGTTGCCCTTTAGGTATCTTCGTTTGTCGGTGGTTGAAAACGATTTCCATCCCACTTATGAAAAGTACGAGGCGCTGAAGACACTGACGCTCCAAGATTTTCGAATATTTGCCGCCAAATTTCTTAGAAATATTAAACTTCAAGGACTGTGCCAAGGGAATTTGTCGCTGGACACGGCTAGGAATATTATGGATAATGTGCTGAGTCGTTTACAGCCCGAGCCTATCGAAAAGGTAACGTTTCGCCTTTCATTTGTTGGATTTGCGATTATCCCTTTTTGTTAACAATGTGTGTACTCCTGCAGCCCTCATCCTTGGATCTGAGAACAAACAAATTGCCAATCGGTGCTAATTATCTACGCTGTGCGTCTATGAATCCCAGTGACGTGAACACCTTAACTAGCAATTTCTATCAAATCGGACCAATTACGATTAGAACCAACAGTTTAATTGATTTGCTGATGATGATAGCGGAGGAGCCGCTATTCGATTCGTTACGTTCCAAAGAGCAACTTGGCTACGATGTATCTTGTTCATTGCACGACAATCACGGCATATTGGGCTACTCAATTGTGGTTAATTCACAGGAGACAAAATTTTCCGCCGAATTTATCGACGAACGGATCGAGGTATTCAGATTGGCACTGCTGGATATAATTCGCGACACAAGCGACAGTGAATTCGAACAGTACAAGGAGTCCGTGGTTAAGATCAAATTAACGGAAGACAATAATTTGAGCGATGAAGTGACTCGCAATTGGACGGAAATAACGACCGAGGAATACGCTTTCAATCGGGTCATTAAAGAAGTGGAGTGTTTGAAAAGTGTTACGAAATCGGAATTTGTGGATTTCTACGAGAAACATTTGCTGGAAAATACGAAAAAGTTTTCGGTTCAGGTTGTCGGTAGATCCGATGCTCTGAACGATGCACCTCATCAAACCGATGACGATGTGCCTATGTCTCTGTTAGATAAACGATTCGATCACTTGACCTTCGTGCCGCTGACGAAATCCGACAAGGGAACGCAGATACAAAATATTCGCGAGTTTGTAGAGAAATTGGAATTGTATCCGGTGACGAAAACGAATTTCGATTGTTAGGTAGAAATCGGTGACAGAATGCAATAAACTGCAAATGCAAATTTGTAATTCGGAGAGTCGTTTTCATTTGACTATCTTGTGACAGTGAAATTAAATTTTGGAATGATTGATCATAAACTTACACGAAACACCACCATATTGGGAGCCTATGCCCGATTTATTACACTACATCCAAAATTAGGGCTGTCTAAGGAAGCTAGGAAAGCTTTGGGTGCGCAATGGCTGCAGCAAGAACATCAACAACCTAACAAGGAGGAATTCATACCGAGGTATTCCGACCAGTTATGTCAAAATCCTAGAGTAATGATATCCTTAAACTTACGAGATCGGAAATAAGTTAGTGCAATCAAAAACCACTGCAAGGTTAGCGATCATATCCACAGAAAAGATCGGTCCTATCGACCCTATCTGTTCTTGTGGTCTGGCACCTAAAACCGATATACATATGCTTAAGTCTTGTCCACTCTATAGAAATCTCAAGTTTCGGACCTTCGGGTATCATGAACTTCTACCATCATTAGATGACAGGGAAACGGGGAAACTTCCCTGATAGAAGTAGTAAAGTCAGGGAGTAGGGAACAAAGGATCTTTGATCAGGGTTCCTGCTTTTCAATTCCAAAAACTAATTTAATTTACACTATACTCGATACAAAACACACATTTGTACTACGACGTTTGTTTTTGAAGCCAGCTCTAGAAGTTCTAACGACGGCTGCCGTTTATATCAGGCGTCACACATCGTCCAAAATAAAGGTATTGTAGCCCTATGAAGGAGGCAAACCTAACAAAATTACACCAATCTCCATCGATAAGGTACGACAGAACGCGTTGGCTCTATAGGTCTTTGGTCTAATTATAACGGTTTACGTACAATTTATACGTTAACAAAGTCTGTATCTCAACCGCGTAGAAAATTTCGAGATTTTCTCTGATGACCTCGGATAACATGAACTGGCAACCTGATAACCTTACCTGTCCTGACCTCAGGTTTAACTCAACCTGATCTGATTCAGAACCTTAAACTAGGCTTACCCTGGTAAGGTCTCTTCTAGTGCATAGAATCCAATGTTGCTTACTGAACCGCTACAAACTTTATCTTTTTTGTGCGTAAAATTATTTTCTGTTTGATACGGGCAGATGCAGTCGCACTCAGATCTGATTTCTGCAATACAGTACTAATTTCACACAATTACGGATCTGTCGCACTCTGAACCACCAGCATTATCATTATGCTTCTGATGCTTCTGTTTACATTAAACGTTTGTTTAGTTTCACTTGTTATTATTGTTGCTCATCACATCCTTGCAGTGGTTTTAACATAATGGAATTAAACAAAATAAAACGATAAACTCAAACAACCGAGGAGGAACTGAACAAGTAGAAAGAGTATAATATTATACAATCGAGAAAACTTTTATTTCATAATTCAACGTCAATTGTACATATAACATAAATCCGTACACATTGCATACTGTTGAGCTAATATTTTATTTGACATTGTCGACAAATTTAAGTCTCGATCTATACCATAAATTTTGGATCAGCATTTCCGTTACTTTCTGTTTGATAAAAATGTTCTTATTTCTTTGAAATGACGAAAAGTGATGGAAAAATTTGAGAAATTTTGGCAATTGAATTTCCTTAAAATAGGCCCAGCCTTGACCCCAATAGTCTAAAACCACAGTCGTTTACTTTAAATATTTTATTATCGGCTAGTGAACTTCCACCAAAAGTCGAAAAAGGGTGTTCTGTCCGTGATTTACTGCCCCTACAGGTTATGGGCATAGATAGGTGATTTCATTGGATAGGTGTTGCCCAGGAGATACGCAGCAAGTAAAGATATCTTACATGTTCTGTACCATTATTCCAAAATAACAAAAATAATACCTCAGTCAAAGGCCTTCAAAAGGTGATATCTCGGACCTAGCGAATGTTTATCTTTAGATCCTCTACACAACGCTCTATTAGTACATGGCAGAAAAGTAATTTCGTCACTTTTTTTTGATTCGGGACTTGTTGTGACGTATGTAAGTAATCCACATGATTTCTTCAAGAAATGAAATTCTAGACTTTTAAATTGGAATTTTGTACTGAGTTTACAGCACCAATGCGTGCACAACAAAAAAGACATAAAATATAAATCTAGTCCTTCATTTACTTTATTTTAATTTTAAATTACATATTCTAATATGAACGAGATTCACTTTTGGAGAAAAAATGAAATAAAAATTTCCAACGCGCTAACTAATATTGAACTATAACAACGAAGAAATCTTTACCCGAATAGTTTCACATGTGATAAGATTGAGATATGTGAGCAGATTCTACTAGGACTAATGCACGTACAGTGCATCCACGCTGCATTTGGGCCTATTCTGCTTCATATCAATTAAAGTCCACCACTATATCACACACAATATCACTTTAATCGGTGGAGGTGTATTCATGTCAAAATGTTAAATTTAACTCTTTGATTTCTAAAACTATAGCCACCGAGACTACAATAAATTTATCTTCGAGAAATAAATTTATTATCCCTTTCTGTCGAAGCGGAAACGGAAAGCTTTTTTTTATTTCCTATTTCTGGATGTGATGCCTCCACAAGGTTGATAGGGTTTATTTTGTGTTGCGTTAAACTTACAGCATAATTTTTTTTTCATACATTAAATTTCAAGTAACAAAAACCAAAAATAAAAAATAAAATTAAAAGAGTAAAAAAAAAACTTTTGGCTTCTGGCAGCAAAATAAAGATAAATTTGCATTCAACGAGCACAGTATGAGCTCTTTGAACAATCAAGGAAGTGAAACATAAGATGAAATATATTTCCAGGGGGTAATATACATATTGTGTCTGCAGAGATAGACTCCGACTTTTGTACAACAACAAAAAACCAACTAACAATTGGTTGAAAAAAATCCAAATCCACTTAACAATTTGAATAAAAATGTGACATTCCTTATTATATACAGTGTATATTATACACAGCACTACCGAGCGACATATTGTCTTTTCTGATATAGACGTTTGTGTTGCCTTCAATTAAAAGTTTTGAAAAGGCGATGTGCTATTTAAAAATGATTGTACCAGGCAGTGATTTAATTAGAGATGTGGTATGTAAAGGACCTACCGCGATCCATACCATAGGAACTGCATAACTTATACGATAAATTACATAGGTTTATTTCGAATAGTCATATAACAGCATCTCCGTGTTGGGAACAGTACATAAATCCTCTTCCTACAATCTGTCCTACAATGCATAAAAAAACGTAATACAAAAGGGATGCATGATTTTGTTAGAGAATCTCATACTTTTGCTCTCTCAAAATCTTGCATCGCTTTTACACTAAGTTTATTATGCGTTATACTAGAGTCCTGTCCTCTTTGAAGGGGGAGGGAAACTGCATACAATAGTCTAAAAATTTGCAAAGAGAGGACAGCATTTGTGGACGGTCCATTATCGAGTAGGCATTAGGTGTGTGGCTTTAACGAAATACGTTACCCGACAGGTTATATGAACTCAAATTAAGTTTAAAAGGAAAAAGTTGATTGATCACATTGGTGAGAAATGATAGACTAAGAAGTTCTTTACCAAACTTTACCAAACTTTACCAAACAGAGAAATGAGAAATGTGAGAGTCTTTTTTCGACTTTCGAGTTTTCCGCAGATTTAGCAGCTCGAAAGGACTATTTTTGCGATCACATTTTCCCATTATTTACTTGAATTTTTCCACATTTCCCTAGATTGTTAAATATTTTTCCTAATTTTCGCATAAAAAAGGGAAAATGTTCCTAGAACTCAAATGTTATTTTTTGCCAAGACATTCTTAAAATCGTATTTTCACAGTGAAAGCCATGATGGAACGTTTGTCTACAAATCCAGCTTCTTGCATAATTTACCGTAATGCCTACACATTTGACAAATTTATTTGTTTAGAGTGTTAGTCAATACATGAAATTTACTGGAATTTTGTATTGCTGGTTCTGGAACAATCAATTCACGCCGTAAGTGCGGTACAAGTTCAAAATGGAAAGTGCGGAGGTCTTTCTAACGTAGCGTTATTTTCATACAAGGAAGCGTTGAAATGTATTTTTCGGTTCACTTTTTCATCGAATCGTTCATTTAAAATTCAAATTTTAGGCACACTTACGGCGTGAATTTCTGGATGTTGTATTGCTTGAGTTGACAACCAATGAAACCACTTCGTTTACGAGATAAATAATTTCTCGTAAACGAAGTGGTTTCATTGGTTGTCAACTCAAGCAATACAACATCCAGAAATTGAATACATGAAAAACTGACCGTCAAGTCAGGTCAATTGAGTTACAAACAATTTTTTTTTTATTTTTTTATCGATGGAGAACCTAATTATAAGACACTTTGTCTCGTATCATATGCCAAAAAAAGTTAAAACTTTTTTTTATAAATCATTTTGAAAGTCACTAAAAACACGAAAATTCGAATCGAAATACAAAAATTTTTGATGACATACTGTATTTCTATTCGAATTTTCGTGTTTTTAGTGACTTTCAAAATGATTTATAAAAAAAAGTTTTAACTTTTTTTGGCATATGATACGAGACAAAGTGTCTTATAATTAGGTTCTTCATCGATAAAAAATAAAAAAAATTGTTTGTAACTCAATTCAGGTTACAAATTTTCTTAGAATATAACATACCCACCCTGTTCTACGGACGGACCATGACTAATAGTAAATTACTGCGTGTAAATTCTCATTTACCTCAAAAACATATTCAATTTGAAAACTTGGGAAAGCCAAGAAAGCCTGTTAAAATTTGTGATATTTTGCCAGTTTCAAAGAAATCTATAATATAGAGAGGGATTCTTTTGAAAAACAGCCTACCGAAATCGGACGCATTTTCCAGTGGACTTTTTTATATGTGCCTAGAAAGGACTTCGACCCTAGAACCCAAAACCACTTTCAAAAAAATTCTTCGAAGCTTTTGTGACTGGTGAAAGGTGATCAAAACCGAAAACTTGCACTTTTCTTACCAAAATTTCTCCGGGTACACGAGCCGTACAGGGTCGTGTGGGGTGTCATTAGAAAGGTAATCACATGTACTATTGAGCCGAATAGAGACTCATTGGTTTTAAAATTAATCCACACTGAAATATGTGCAGTTGAAGTTTTCAAGCAAAAACTTGCACTTTCCTTACCAACATTTCTCCAGTTACACGAGCCGTACATGGTGGTGTGGGGTATCATTTGGAAGGTAATTTTATGTGCTTTTGGGCCAAATAGGGTCTTATGGGGGTTTGAAAGCATCTACGATTAAATATGAGAAGTTGAAATGTTTAAGTGCCCATATTTCATCGCATATGCATCCAAACCCCATAAGACCCTATTTGGCCTAAAAGCTTATAAAATTACCTTTTAAATGATACCCCACACCACCATGTACGGCTCGTGTAACTAGAGAAATATTGGTAAGAAAAGTGCAAGTTTTCTGTTGAAAACTTCAACTGCACATGTTTCAGTGTGGATTAATTTTAAAACCAATGAGTCTCTATTCGGCTCAATAGTACATGTGATTACCTTTCTAATGACACCCAACACGACCCTGTACGGCTCGTGTACCTGGAGAAATTTTGGTAAGAATTTTCGCAAATTTTCGGCTTTCGATCACCTTTCACCAGCCATAAAAGCTTCGAAGAATTTTTTTGAGAGTGGTTTTGGCTTCTAGGGTCGAAGTCCTTTCTAGGTACCTATAAAAAGTTCCACTAGAAAACACGCCCGATTTCGGTAGGCTGTTTTTCAAAAGAATCCCTCAGAGTTGAATGTTTGTTGATTTGAAACTCTGCATTCTCTGCATATTGACTACTGAGGAAGAGCTGTGGAGCACGTGCAATTTTTTTCATGCGTAGTTTTACGTGTTTTTTTATTGTCCGTTTGCGTCGTCAATGCGTGAACATTTCTTTTACATGTTACATGCGCCGAAAACCGTTCTTTTCATGTTTCAAGCACTACTTTCGACGCTCTCAGAATGTAAAATACTATTTCACGTATGAAAATAGTTTTTAGGGAAAATTTGTTTTTGACAGGTGAAAATACTTTTTGGGGAAATTTATTGTTGACGGATATTTGTGAGCAAAAATTGAGAGGGATTCTTCTGACAAACAGAAGACCGAAATCGGACGCATTTTCTATTGGAATTTTTTATATGTGCCCAATAAGGTATTCGACCCCAGAAGCCAAAACCGCTTTCAAAAAAATTCTTCGAAGCTTGTGTGGCTAGTGTGAGGTGATCAAAAACCAAAAACATGCACTTTTCTTAAAAAATGTCTCCAGTTACACGAGCCGTACAAGGTCGTGTGGGGTGTCATTAGAAATGTAATTGCATGTACTTTCGGAGCAAATTCATCCAAACTGAGATATGTGCAGTTGAAGTTTTCAACAGAAAAACTACTATGAAAACATGCACTTTTCTTTTAAAAAAATTCTCGAGGTACACGTACATGGTCGTGTGTGGTGTTATTTGAAAGGTAATTGCATGTACTTTCAGGAGAAGTAGAGCTTACGAATGTTTGGTAGCATCTACGATGCAATATAAGCACTTAAACATTTCCATAATTAATCTTAAATGCTACCAAACTTCCATAAACTCTACTTCTTCTGAAAGTACATGCAATTACCTTTCAAATGACACCCCACATACATGTTTTGTGTAACTCGAGCAATTTCGAGCATATCTTTGGATGAATTTTGAACCCAACAAGACCCTATTTGCTCCGAAAGTACATGCAATTACCTTTCTAATGACACCCCACACGACCCTAAACGGCTCGTGTAACTGGAGAAATTTTTGTAAGAAAAGTGCATGTTTTCGGCTTTCGATCACCTCACACTAGCCACTCAAGCTTCGAAATTCGAGCAAGCCGGGGATACTCCACAAGTAATTTCATAATATTCTGAATGCGCAGGGTGAGAATGCGTATTAAACTTACAGTAATTCTAATCCAGAAATTCATTTCGGAAAGATCAATGATAAACTTACATGCTGTCTTTGAATGAGTCTCCACAGACCTCTAACACGGCCATAAAAAAAAGTTTTCAATAGATAAGAGTCGAGAGAAAATATTACATTGCAAGAAGATTAATTATGAGAGATATAAACTTTTTTTTATTTATTACGAATTGTAATTTAAATTTTCATATTGCCAGTTAACAAAGTTCTTTCTTTCTCTCTTGTCGTACTTAGCATTTTGTTCATGAAGAGAATTTTTTTTTTGGTTTTAATTCTTTTCTCTTTGAATAAACTTCAACTTTAGTTTCTGTGATTAATGTAAATATAAATTTTCCTTTTTCGTTTTTATGCTGCAGATGATTGTATTTATTTCTAATGAGATGAGAAAGAAAACTTATGTTGCTGAGTCATTAATATCGATTGTGTCCATAAACAAGAACAGCGAGCACAGCTGAATTTCGAAGATAAAAAGAAAATATATCCGTTCTCTGTTAAAAGAGAAAAAAAGACGCATCCCTGGGTGTTGTTTTCTCCCGTCTCCCGTCTAAATATTTTTCTGTTTTTGTTCCAGAATGAAAATGTATCTTACAACAATGTAATTGTTCGTTCCGAACAAAACACAATAATTTTGAAACTAAATTTTCAGAACATCTTTCTTATTGTTCATGACATTTCATTTCGTTTCCATTTCACCGTGAATAACTTAAAATGACAGCAATAGTATTTTTATATCCCATTACAATGGAACTTAATACACAATTGTGACGCTTATAGTTTGGATCATTTTGTTGTTGTTGAATTGACGTTGTACTGGAAATATGTGAGTGGACTGAGAGAAGCAGTTTGCCGAAAATATGAGTTCATTTGATGCTGGTTGTATCCTGGTTTTGATAGAACAGGCTAAGACACCTCTGAGTTGATCATGATAGCAGTGGCCAAATTATCAATGGCCACGACGATCACGTACTTAGAAGAGAATTTTCTATTAGAAAATATCAACTGAACCTTTCAAATTTGGGTGCCAGTTGCGCTCGTGTGTGTTGTGTCTTAACCTGTTATTGTTGAACCTAGGGTACTATCGTCAATGAGAAAAGGGAATTACTTGTTAGACAACAGTAGAGTGTCTCGTATATGAAAACTTAAGAAAATGAGAAAAACTCTGACGCAATTTGAGATTTTCTATCGTTTAAGAAGTGTATCACAGCACTCCTTCTAGCATTAAAATAGAAAATATTCGGAGACGACTTGTTTTCGTTGTACGAGTTATAACATTCAATACAAACAATCCTAAGCGGTAGCTCTTATCACTAAAACCTCCAAATTTGACACCTGTCAATTCAGTGTTCATGCTAGGACTCCTAGCCTAGGAGCAATGCTGTAAGTATATACATTTTTTCCATACTACATCTTCAAAAGTAATGTCTGATCTCAAGGTACATTGCATCCCCTTCATGAAGTCAAAATTCTCATTATTTTTACTTCACTTAATAGTTCGTAATCCGTAACCAGCTAAACTAAAACAATAACCTAAAATAATGGAAAAACTTTAAGAAATGTGGGATGAAGCAAAACAATAAAATTACTAAATGTTTAAGTGTCTCCTAAAGCCATGGCATAAAGGGGGCGTCCATGAATGACGTCCACTTAGAAGTGTGAAGGGAATCTCGTCGAGTGTGACAAGCCATGTTAAATGTATAAGAAAATTGTGATCGAAATCAAGTCTTAAATTCAGGAAAAACACCATAAATACGCTTCAGAATTTGAATTTTCGATGAATCGATGAATGAACCAATGAATTAAAAAATAAATTTCAACGCATTCTTATATGAAAATAAAGCGAGTTGACCAAACACAACGCTGCCTTTGATTTGGTCGTTGTGCGTTTCATTTTGAATTTGCAGCGTGAGTTACGAACGGTCCCCAAATCAAAATTCAATTTGTCATGAAATTATTATTCAAAAGTTATTTTAGATTTATATGGGTGCCGTACGTATAACATCGCAGTTTACAATAAATTTTTATTTTAATCAAACGTCGGATGCCGAACGAAAACTCGGAAATTGTTAAATTTATTACTTTTATTACATTGTTGGATACAAGGTCGAAATTTGTTCATGCATCAACTATTTTTCCACGGGAAATATTGCAGAAAAGTTCGATGGTTTTTAAAATGGTTCAACTATTTTATTACCGGAACATTAGACTTTAAACGAAGCGAAATTGTTGTTGACTGTAATTAAGCATTTTTACAATTAAAAGGTTATAAGTGGTTCATACGAACATAGTACAAAGGTTGACAACTATTTTGTAACAGAATATTGGACTGAGAGATAGAGATAGAGCCAAAGTGATGTAATTTTTGACAAGTAAATTGAATTCAGCATAGCATCGACATCAACGCACTTCAATAGCAGGACACAAGAACAGATTTTTAGACCCGTACGAAGTACTGGGGTCTTATAGGTTTACGCATACGTTTGTAACACGTCGAATTGGACTCCCTGAGTAAGGGGAAACCTATTGTGGTTGTCCAGAGATGCCAAATCAGCAAGAAAAAAATGCCCGTCTGTCCGTCCGTCCGTCCGTCCGTCTGTCTGTCTGCACGATAACTTGAGTAAAACGCATCCGATTTTGAAAATTCTTTTTTTCCCTGTTTGGTAATGTCAAAAGACAGACTTAGTTCGAAGATGAGTGATTTTGGATCGACCCCTCCAGAGCTGGGGCCCAATAAGTGCTTTACGGTTTTTCGAAGATATCTCCGGACATTTAAACGCTATACTCGTAAATGATACATCGAATGAAAGATATTTACAATACCGATCGACAAAAAAAAAGTTTATGGAAATCGGATGACCGATTCGTGAGTTAGACCCCTTGGTGTGGAACAGGCACAGGGCGGCAAGCAGTTTTTGCTTGTAGGTCGGCCACATTTGAATTTTTTATGAAATTATGTTCTCCGGAGCGTGAGCTAGGTCTCTTGGAGTGAGCTCTTATCTGGCTACTCGGCAGTACAGTGAACGTGGAGTATTTTGTCAATATCTCGAGTAAATTTTGACCGAATTTCATGAATTTTTTTTTGTTTGAAAGGTATTAACAAATGTAAAGCGTCGGTACTATTTCCGGTCTCCCAACAAAATGGCTGCCGGCGGCCATATTGGATTTTATTAAAAGTGATATAAAGTGGGAAAAATGATGCTTAGAGAGTTTCTGTTAACATGGAAATAATGTGTTAAGTGTGAGGGGTTTCAGGGATTCCATATATGGACATCTATATATACCTATATACAGCTATATTGAGCTATATACAGGCATATAGAGCTATATAATAGCATGAATAGCATTTCCTCTGTGAAATGTTTATTTACAGTGAAATATAGGTAAATATAGCGGTATATAGCTGTTTAAATAGGAATTTATGAAATTTGACTTCGTACGGGGCTGTCTATATTGCCTCCGGCAATTTAATTGTATATGATAACAAGGCAAAGAGTGGATAATGTAAGTGATTTAAAAGGAAGAATAGTTTTTCAGCAGAGAAGAAAATGAAGTAAGAGAAATGAAGAGTTTCACATTAAAGGCTTTTGATACGAATAGGTGTTTCGTACGGGTCGGCGTTAGCTATGTTTTTAACGGTCAATTGGCCTCTTATTTTGTTTTACAGTGTATTACAGCCTATACCAACAAAAAAATGAATTTATATGAGAATTTTGGACTCCTGCGTTGTGGAGGCCTAGTATTTAATTCTGTTCTCGTGCCTGTTCTTGGAGTGCGTTGAAATAAGGGGCCTACTCGACACAGTACTACTGTGACAGTATTTAGAATTTTTCTTATAAATTTAGTTTTTTATATTGGAATAATACCACTGCGGTGGCCAAAATAAGAGGATTTTTGCCGTTAAAAAAATCTGTTCTTGTGCCTGTTCTACTTGGAGTGCGTTGGAGCATTCATCCCTTTGATGTGGTATTGAGGTATCTATTCTTGATCCTTTTCCTAAAATCTAGAAAATATATTTAACCTGTTTCTGACAGCTCAGCTGTCACAGCTGCTATTATCTTTTATTTATAACGTCTTCAAGAATGAACGACAAGCTCTGACTAAAGCGGTCTTATGCCCATAGCAAAAAGCAGGCTCAAAAAATTGAAGTAAAAGATTGGAAAGCAATCGCTTGATCTCTTGAATAGATCAAATCAAGTTTTTACAAGCAGCCGCTAGATGTTGCTATGTAGCTGCTAGATTCCTCATTACCTGCTATGTTTAGCAATATTTCACCTAAATGGTATGAATTGTTCGATTTACGTACTCCGATGTGAATTAAGATTGAACTGTGAATAGTTAAGAGGACACTTATCGAAGAGATGGTACAAACTTCGAATTTCCATTTTCTTGTAATACTGATTTGAAGAAAATTGATTTTGCTTGCGATAACACACGTAAATGATTCATTATCTGAATAATTACAATTTTTTTAAGTAAATTTCACTTTTATGATTGCAGTGGGAAATTGAGTCTGTTGTTTAACGAAAATTAGAATTTATTAAATTTTCTGGCCAAAACGCATTGCCAATACCTTACTTTTGACCTTATAAATTTGTTGTGTCGATATGTTAGGTCCTCGACATCGGATCGAACTACGAACTTTCCGCACGTCAAAACTGCAAATATTTATTGCCCATGCAATGCAGTAACGTAATATTCCGTGGGGCTTGTTTTTGATTGCATTCTTATCGTCAAAAAAAGGTAATATAAAATGTTGCATTCTATTATCACGTACGTATACGTCAACGTCATGCATAACACTAATTGCATTTCAAATCCAGCGCACTTTACGTGTCAAACTGAAAATGTTTATGATAAACAAGTTTTTTTTTCTATTTTTTCCTCTATTCCTTAAATACGGAAAAATTTCTATTGTCGGTGCTCGTTCATATATCATATTTTTCCTTGTAGTCAATTTCGATACAAAATTTTCAACGAACAACGAGGAACACATACGGAACGTATAGCATACCTTTTATTATTGTGTCCCGTATAAATAGACATGACGAGATACATAGAAAGGATGTTTTATTATAGACATTTGGCACATTGAATGCTGTCGTTATATGCATTTTTAAATTTTTCTTGCACTTTATGCAGCATGTGGGAACCATTAAACCATAGCACTACTTCTAGCATTAAACCGTAGCACTGCTGTTAGCATTAAAGCATAGCACTGCTCGTAGCATTAACACTCATTTGTCAGACGTCAATTCGTTTTAATTCGCATCAAGGAAGCATGACTTCTGTGTTAACAAATGATACGTAGAGCCTATACATATAAATTTCTGATTGACTATTCACTTTAGTGTACAAACCTTACACAACCAACTTCAATGCCATTGGACTTCCGCTCACTTAGTAAATTTTCAATCATTTTAAGTAGTAGAAATACAAGATAGATCATCTTCAAATACGTTGAAATTCCATCCACGACAAAAAAATCTCATACAAATGAATGAATGAACGAAACATTTAACGTAACTATAGTGAGGTTACGTTTGAAAGTATGATCTATAGATTGTTATGATGGGAGAGAATGAAATATAATATGGATCATTGGATCAGATATGTCAAAAATTTACATGCAAATGTTCAGTGGCAAGTACCCCAACACCAGGCAAGATAACCAAGGTAAATATATGGGCGGAGGTAATGCCATTCAGACGCGCGGCTTAGCACAATGGTTCGATGCTAATGACACCTTTTTTTGGTTGAATGGTTGAATATGATTCACTTGTGTTTCACAAAATGTTGTGCCTATCATAAAACAGATGGCCCAGGTTTCTAAGCAATTTTGTGTTTTTAAAGAAAGGGAGAGATGACGTTTATAGCAAACTTTCGTGCCACTGCACATCTGATTCGGTTGTATATGGCATGGCATTACCTCCGTCTTTCGTATTCTCGGTCTAACCACAAAGGTCTATTTACACGTTGAAGTTAATTGCGGCTTGTCAACTTTCGGCACCCTGGACTTTACTTAAATCGTCGAGGAATGCCTCCAAATAAATTTCTAAAAATCCAAAACGGAATTCTAGATTTTTAGAAATTTATTTGGAGGCATTCCTCGACGATTTAAGTAAAATCCAGGGTGCCGAAAGTTGACAAGTCGCAATTAACTTCAACGTGTTTTAATACGACCTTGTGGTGTTGACCTGTCACAGGCGGCAAGCATAATAACAGTTTTACTATTCAAACTATCACTTCATTTGATAGAAGATTTTCAGAAATTAATTTCAGAAATCTTTTACTTCATTTGTTTTGAACATGATTTTTGTTATATAATACTTCATTAGTCAGAGCTCGTTGTTTATTATTG
Source organism: Bradysia coprophila (assembly GCF_014529535.1). Taxonomy (NCBI): domain Eukaryota; kingdom Metazoa; phylum Arthropoda; class Insecta; order Diptera; family Sciaridae; genus Bradysia; species Bradysia coprophila. The sequence continues at coordinate 2,502,885 of NC_050735.1, read as the reverse complement.
CTGTCGTTCTCGATAACAGATGACATCCGTCTCTAACAGGTTAAGTATGTACACATTTCTGTCATTATACTAAATAGATCCATTCTGATATCATCCAAATATTTTTTACGTGAATGCTAGGAGTGGTGCTATGATTGAACCATTAAAAATGTATTTTGTCATGTTAACTTGCATGAAGCTTTTTATCGCTCACACGAGACATAATGTCACATATAAAACGAACATTTATGTAAGTGCTGCGATTTAAATTCGGGCAAATAGAAAATTGAAAATTGTATTTTTCGGTGTTTGTCTTGTTTAAGTTTAAGTTCGAGTTTGAATTGTGTACTTTACTTTATCTTTTATTGTGTGTTCATTACACTTCAAGCATTAAATTGCAGTAAAGCAAACATATTCATTAATTCTTGTTTCTTCTACACGAACAATGGCAGTCTAATTAGTTGTGTTAAGATGTGGAAAGTGTGTAGTTTTTACATGAAATTGAATATAGAAATCAGGAAGTAATTTATGTGAAAATAGTTTCAGCAAAACTGCAGTTAACCCCAACCAAATTTGTGACAAAATTTTCTTCAGCTGTTTTCATACAACGTCACTACCATTACAAGGCAGTTAGAGGTTTTGAAAAATTTGATTGGGTGTAACTGTAGCAAAAAATGTAAAATAACAACACGAGCTCAACCAACGGCTATGTCTTTAGATATAGACAGCGATTTAGAACGAGAATAACCGACTAATATGACGTCTTAACAGCAAAACGTATGAATAAACTAATGAAGTTACAGTTATTTGTTCAACAAGGGAAAAAAGTTGAAAATTATGTTTCTACTACACCATTCACCTGAGAAAATGCAATTTCCAAATTTCTCCCCAGTTAAACAACTATGGGGAAGCAGTAATGAAACAAGAAATGTTTCCTCCATAATTATTTATTTATTGAGATCTGAACTCGATGAGAGCTGAGATGGATCTGCTTCTCTCCGATACATAAATCGTTCTTATATACCAATCTAAATGTCAAATGTACAAATCATGAACGTTCTGGAAAACGTCAAAACTAAATGACAGTTTACAATGAGCGCGTTTAGTGCGCGCGAGACAAATGTGTGCAGTGTTGCCACATAACTCCCCTCTTAGAAAAGACTAGGGATTTTGACAAAATAGAAAGAACTCGCAAAAAAATGAATCACAAATCAAAATCTTAAGCTAAACACAATGTAGAGTTTTTACAAATTAATATAAAGTTTCATATAAAATCGTTGTGCGAAATGTGCTGTGCTGATACATTTGGATTCGTGAGCCACGTGGATCGGAGAGTAGGTACATGTTTGTCCAATTCGCTTGTTGTGCTCCAATAATTTTCAATGGGTTCACTACGGTGGGAACTTGTCGTTGATGCTTCGGATATTCGACTGGAACATATTCGAAAGCGAAAGATTTTGAACTGCCCGGAAACATTCTTTCGTGAAGAAAGCTGAATGTTTGATCGAGGGCTTTTGATTTAAAAACAAAAAATGAATGGCTTGTGATCAGTCTTGCTTGCAGGCTTCCAACCCAATTAGAAGCGCTTGATCAAAGCGTAAACGCATAACGATTCACGATTATAGGTGGATAGGTGAACAGTCGTTGTATTTGAACTGATTAACTCCACCGATCGCTGCGTTGGTAATATGGAATTCATATTAGAAAATTGATTTGCTCAGAGTCATAGCTCTGTAAACGCTTGGAAAATAAATCAACCGTAAGAGGCAGGTTGCGTTGGTTGACCGTTTAAGCGAGGGTAGCTTGACGGGGTCTGACGATGAACAAGTTTTAGTTTCTTGTAATCGGAACCAGAACTCTTACATGTACAACGTGTGAGTACGCTGAACGAAGCGAGTACGTGTTAGACATTTGAAACTTTCCGAATAGGGAAGTGGTTTTGACAATGTCAATACGTAAATGGAAACCTTTAGTTATTCCGTATGGAATACGAATATCAACCGAAAGAGGCAGTTTTGCGTTCGTTGACGAGTGCAAAGAGCGGTTTGAAGACCGAATAGGCAGATATTGCTAGCTTAGCAACGTGTTCCGTGAGGGGAACGATCGAAATTGCCGCGGGACATTCAAAGCTGTATACATCATATCTCACAATCAATCGACGATAGCCGACGAAGATTGAGTTTAATAGAGATAGTTGACGGTCAGTCAATTACTTTTAAGGGCAACGTGACCGCCACGAAAAGTGAGAATTAATTACTTGTAAGCGTCAAAGGATGACAGAAAAAGTCAAATCCCGTGCTGTCATAATTCTAAGTGTAATTCTGAATTCTTGAAACTTGAAGGTACTCGGAGAAATTGCGAAGCGTGTCTTTGTCGCAGCAACGCTCGAGAGCCGGAGGGCCGATGAGGAAAAATTTCCGGAAAAACGCGTTAGGTTAAGTTTTTCAAAACCATCGGACGACCGAGATGCCATGAGTGAGGTTGAAAACTGATGAACTGAGCTTACGCTAAGTTAGTGAATCAGCATCGATTACCACCAGCGGGTGAACTTATAAACAACAGACACGCGTTGAATAAACATTCATAATCCGCACAATGATGAAAAAATGTCGTGTTACCGCGCACGGATGTGCTCAAGAATTTAAGCGCCTGGCTTGATGCAAAAATGATCATATCTACTGCAATTACCGGAATATAGCAGAAGCTAGGGATTCCCATGCTCGATAGATAATGAGAGCTGACATCGAAAAGCAAATATACTTTTAACCAGGTATTGCTTAGCCTTCCAAAAGTAACGGCTACCAGGCTACTTTCGTGACACAGAGGGTTCTGAGCAGGGAAAGTGAAACCCTTAGTTGGTAAACATTATTGAAGCTTTCAACCTTTAATTTTCGTTCTATCAGGTGGGCTGCGCAGCCGAGTCTGAGTAAGAGAACGAAAGAGCTGAGTTAGAAAATAAATCGCAGGTGGAACCGAGAAACGAGTCGTTTGTCGAAAAAGTTCCAGCTGAGACAAGAAAACTAGTGATGATGATAGTCAATGGATTCGTGCGATGCAGAAGGACAGGCTTAAACCGTAACTGTGCATAGAAAACACAAAGTCCTGGTCCAATTACTATTCAACGAGTTGAAGAGCTCAACGAACGAAGTGTTGATGCGTAGTTAGGACGTTGGAGCGAAAGTTCTCTTGTCTGTGTCATTAAGTATCTTTAAATTTAATTCGGGTGAACAGTAGCAATTAATTCACGTATGAGCTAAACTGTGTTCCGAGATTAAATAATTTGACTGCGCTTAACGGTTATAGCAGTCTTCATACTTCGACGATCTTATAAAAATTTGACTAACCAATTTGCTAGCAAAAATGAATTGGTTGTAGTCCTGAGTAGGTGTTTTGAGCGACGGGCTCACCTAGTCGATGACGCCATAAAGCAAACAGTACACTACTGTTATCACAGCGTTGAGCTATCAGTGTGACTACCTTCACGTGCTGTGTAAACTTTGCTGAGCGTCAGTCTGACCAACTGAATTTTATGGCTGCAAGCCAGTTAAAATGAATTGGTTGAGAATGTTGCTGAAGAGAAAGGTGCTTTCTCGTTGAGAGCAGAAATTATTCTGATTTATTATGACTGTGCTAGTAGGTAGCAGTCAGAAGAGTTGCTTGAAGCTACTCGTGATCACCGATATGCTATGACCTTATCAGAAGCCTGACTTGTTCAGAGTAAAAACTTTGTGAACATCGCGTTGACCAATGGGTTGTGATTTTCGCCATCTTGTTTTTGGCAAAAATTGCATGTATGTAGAAAGACTAACAGATGACGCTAGGAGTAACTCTATGATAAATTTGAATATTTGTATGGAGGATGTGAGATTTTTCTGAATCTAAAAGTTTTGGAGTGCGGAAATCAAAGTTTTTGATTTTTCTTGTTAAAATTAAAATGTTTTCTGTCGTATAAAAATAGTTCCGCATGAAATTTCAAGAAAAAATAATTATTCACTGGAACTATTTTTAAACGATGCAGAACGTTTTATTTATAACGAGAAAAATCAAAAACCTCCATTTCCGTACTCCAAAATTTTTAAATTCAGAAAAATCTTACATCCTCCATACAAATATTCAAATTTATCATAGAGTTACTCGCAACGCCATCTGATTTCCCCTGATTTCCCCTCTCGTTGAACGAAACTATATCACAACCCATTTGTGTATTTTAGCAGTTAAGATTATGCTAAAATAGAAATTGGTTATAAAAAGACGTGTTCGCAGCATAAGGCTGAACGTCGGGGTCACCAATTTATTGGGAAGCAGTAATGAAACAAGAAATGTTTCCTCCATAATTATTTATTTATTGAGATCTGAACTCGATGAGAGCTGAGATGGATCTGCTTCTCTCCGATACATAAATCGTTCTTATATACCAATCTAAATGTCAAATGTGCAAATCATGAACGTTCTGGAAAACGTCAAAACTAAATGACAGTTTACAATGAGCGCGTTTAGTGCGCGCGAGACAAATGTGTGCAGTGTTGCCACACAACGTTTTCACAACAAAGGCCTTAGCGGAGAGGAGAAAATCACTATTTTCTCGCCTGCATTGTGAAATAGTTATTTGTTTCGCAAGTGAAGAAAAGTAGGAAATTTCATATCGAGAGTGTTGTTTGTCATCAGAGAAAATGAAATTTTCTACTTTTCTTCCCGATGTCAACACATATTTTTTCACAACAAAGGCTCCTGAAGTTTCAGCGCATGGGAGGAAATGACTATTTTCTAGACTGCGTTGTGAAAAAGCAAAGCACCCAGCAGGGTAATAGAAAAAAATGAAGTAGTACTTTAATCGAAGTATGCGAATATTTCCATACCTTTTTTTTCATAATGTCATTGCGAAATTACCATTAAGGCTGCTAATGGTATTATTGGTATCAAAAAACTACTCTATTTGACGTGTAGAAACCTCTATTACCCTGCTAGGTGCTTTGGAAAAAGATTTATCATGCGCGCGTTGTGTTTTGCTTCAGCACAGAACTTTCTCTCCCGTGGGGAGAAAATAGAGCTTTGCTCATTCGAACTGTTACTTTGTTTTCAAAAATAGCATGGTGAATCGCTGCTTTCGTTTCGTCGAAAAAAACGGCAAAACACAACATGCCCGCATAAAAAACTTTGTGTTCAGCCGTGGGAGAAATATGAAATTCCATCTCTAGCGATCTTGATGGAATTTCATATTTTATCCCGATAAACAAATAACTATTTTATCGTTCCTGTTAAAAATCCTCACACCAGATAAAGGTTTAGACAGGTTTATTAGGACCTGTAAATGACTAATAAATATCTGAAGATGATCTCTGGATTTGGACACTTGGAATTACATAACTCTCCTTGCACAACTATGGATGAAATAATGAAAACTATAGTTTTCGTGTGAACTTTGTTGATCCGAGGCGTAGCCGAAAGCCGAGTGGATTTTACATGCTGAAATTTTGATTTTGTAGTTGAAAATCTTCACAGCAAAAAAAGTTATAGGCTGGACATAGCTACTTTTATAGTCATTATTGAATGTACATCATCGAAAGCTTTTTAGTGAAAGATATACCAACGAAATTATGCAAACTGATAGAATCCTCCACCTTTACGTTAACCTCACCAAATTGGACGTAATCAAATTCTAGATTTTGTTCGAAAATAAATTTTGAGACAGAACTTTCATCATTGAAAGCCCTTATCAATTTAGCATTAACATTAAGACACGCTGAGAAATTTGAATACGTTTTATTACTCTTCACACTTGAAATTTGTACGTATTACAGGATAAAGTTCTAAATTTTTAACAAACTCAGCTATGCTTTGGATGCAGTGTCCTTTGAACGGTTTGGACAAGGGAATCATTTTAAATGTAAACTCTTTGTCATGTGGTGACCGGTCTTTAGAATGAGTGATGGTATTTGTTGTTGGATCTTTAACACCGATAACCTGCAATTAATGACCACATTCAATGCTCACAGTGACTACTGTATACAACTTATTAACTCACTTGAATCGACAATTTCTTTGTGTGATGGAAATGTTTCTGAAAGAATTCAACAAAATCCGATTTTGTGATCGTGTTCAAGCACTCAACATCTCTAATGGCACGATCGAACGCATATTCATCGGTTATTATTTCAATCCAATGTCGAGCCACCTCATCTTTCATGTCATTGTCGTCGTTAAGTTTGATTTTCGCCAACGACTCCTTATACTGTTGAAAGTCACTATCTGTCGTTCTCGAAATAATGTTCAGCAGCTCAGACCGGAACGCTTCGATTCGCTCATCGATGTACTCAGAGGAGAATTTATTCTCCTGCGAATTGACCATAATCGAATAGCCTAAGATGCCGTAGTTATCCCGCAAGCCACACGATACATCGTAGCCGAGTTGCTCTTTCGAACGTAATGTGTTAAAGAGTGGTTCTTCAGCTAACATCATCAGCAATTCGATAAAATTGAGGGTTTTCACGGTCATTGGACCAATTTGGTAAAAATTGCACGTCAATGAGTTCACATCATTCGGATTGAATGACGCACAACGAAAATAATGTGCACCCACCGGCAGTTTGTGTGCTTGTAAGACCATTGCTGACGCCTACGGATTTTAAAATTGAGACTGACTGAATCCATTTCCTTATTGATTTATCTTACGTTAACGACTGGCCGCGGCTTTAATTGATCAAGAACATCATTCATAACTGTCAGAGCTGTATCTTCGTTCAGGTTTCCTTGGAATAGAGCTTGTATCTTCAGTTCCTTCAGAAATCGATTTGCATATCGTTTGAAGTCACCAACTGTCAGTTTTTTCAACGCTTCGTATTTTTCGTTAGTTGGATAGAATTCGTTGTCGATGATGGACAAGCGAAGTGCTCTGGAAATAGATTCTTTTTAACATACTGGAAACTGTAAGCCGCCTGTTATTCCTACTAGTTTCGCTCCTAGTACATCATAGATGGCACTAGATTTAACCATGAATTTAGGGAATGAAAGAACCAAGTTAGAACCATAAATAGCGAAACTAGCATAGCCCTAACCCCTTCGTGGGTTATTGAAAAGATGTTGCGTCAAACACAAGGAAATATTTAAAACAAAAGAAGTAACAGATTCTATAATATATGAATCTGCTGTGGCACCGATGATTCAAATGCTGCAGTTTCTTCTTTTTGTTCAGGGGATGTTAAAACTATCCATAGCTGTAAATGTAAAGATAAATTACACTCACTTTGCGTACGCCTTCGTATTGATCATTGTGTTGAAGTAGTTCTTCAACTGCTGCTCCGCCAACATATTAAATTCTTCTTCGGTAATCTCATCAGCAAATGTTAGCATTTTCGCAATAAAAGCATTAACCAAATGATGTAAATTCTGGCTGTATCCACTGAATTTTAGAAAAATTCCTTTCTCAGACGGAAGTGTAGAATAACTCAGTCCAGCCACCGTAGCCGGATACAAACTCTCAACAACTTTATATCGTAGGAGCATTGAGTACACCGACATCATTACAATGCTAAATTTACGATCAACATTTAAATTTAACGGTATGGATGATACAATCTGTAAATGGTATAGGCTTACTTTTCAATGCTACCTCGTGCCATAGGACTTATAAAATAAAAGTAGTAATACGATCTCGGTAAGAGAAATCTGTCGTCTTGTCGGAACCACAATTCACACACGTCGTTCTCTAATATTTTCGTTGGATGTGTCGAGACAGTCAACTCACCCGGTTTGTAGACGATTGACAAATCCGTCGGTATGTAAGTATTGGGCTCGGGTAGTTTAAAATCGTCCAAAATTTGTGGATTTTTCCACGTCTCCGCCCAATCGGAAGGAATATCAAACGTACAATATCGGGTTCCGCACCATCGCTCCAATCGATCAAATTCCCGACCCTCAAACGGTTTCTTTGTGGTGATCATGATGTTCTTTTTCGATCGGTACATTTTCTCGATGAACGTTTGGATGGCATTGTAATCGTATTCGAAAAATAAACTTGGACCGGTCAGTAAGTCTTTGGGCGGATAGTTTTTTAGATTGGAGACCAAATTTTCAACGTTTTGAAGCGGGCTTGGCTCTTTTCGGAAATTGAAGTTCGTGGCTTCGATACTCTGTATTTCTCTGTACAGCACCTCGCCATGAGTCTTCGGATCGACAATTTCTAAATATTTTATGTATCCGAATACAGCTGCAAGGACCTAATGCGACAATTAGTTAGCGGAGTTAACCGAAAATGGCATTCTGCATTACCCCTTTGACGTTATTCATTCCATCGCTTGTCAGGTAAACCGAAATTTTGAACAAAGAAAAAAACTGATTCGATCCAAATCCAGAGCTATCCAGCCCAGTGGCCAGTTCCAACGCCCAATTCCTTGTTAGATAATAACGTTAGTCGAACAAACTACGTCTAGCGAATCGCACTGTACTAACTTCTTACGTAGGTGACTTATAAGGCTACCATGTCCCTCGTAGCCTAGTAAGTATGCAACGAAGTGATGTCGCTTGGTTCTGTATTCTTGCGCAAGGGGCTCCATACAAAATGTTATTTCCAATTTAGACACATTAGCTGTCGGCTTCACAACATACACTTGATTCGAGAAACATTCTTGGAAAGCATTCAAGTGAGAGAAAGCCGAATAGTCACATCCCGGCAATTCGTTATTCGGTATATCACTAAAGTGTTTCAGCAACAGATCCTATGCATGGATAAAATTACGTTCGAATAGCATATCGAAAAATTAATTGCAAATTTTCCGGTTTTCATTCTACCTGGATAACATCCAACGAGTATTGAGCTTGTATGCAAACGAACATACGATTCGCTGAATAATGCCGCTTGTGAAATGCATGGACACGTTTGTGCAATTCATCATCCGATATATTGTCTCGTAACGTTCGAAAATTTCCCCAACTGAATGTGTTGCATGGATGGTCCGGATTTCCCATGGAGGCCAGGATTTGTTCCTTTCGAACATCATCACCCTGCATCTTTAACAGAAACTCCGAGTCAACCGCTTGTCTTTCCCGCCGCATCGCTTCTTTTAGCAATAGAGGATCTTTGAAAAACTGTGAAAAGCGATCCAGTGCACCGGGTAAACATTTGTCGGCCACTTCAATGTAATACGAAGTGTCTTCAAAATCCGTTTCGGCATTGTTAAATCCAGCACAACGTTTAACGTACTGATCGAATTCATTCTCGTGCGGATATTTGCTGCTGCCCATGAAAACCATGTGCTCCAGGAAATGAGCCATACCCTGTATATCGCGCGGATCACTAAATGATCTGTATGGAGGAGTGGCGTTTTAATATTCCCTGAATTTTTGAGTTTTGTTTTCAAATATCTCACCCAACGTTTACACAAACAGAACACGCTCCAAGTTTTTCAACATCCGTTTCTCTTTCATTGGGACCTCCGGTTGCTTTCATGCCGTCCACAACTTTGTTAAGTGGATACAATACCGGATCAGAAACCAACAGAGCCGTTAATCCGTTCTTCAGTTTCAGAACTCTGAAGTTATAATTGCGTTAAAAAGAATGCCATCAGGAAACCATCGTCCCCATACCTATAATGCTTATGATCTCTTCCTATTTTTTCCGGTTCGTCTAGAACTTCCAATATTTCATTCAATAGAGGTTGCTCGTTAGTGTTGGCCTGAACATCCGTTGATGATGTTATGCTTGCACAGTAGTTTCTACGAATTTTGTTTTTTGATAGCCGAAATGGGTAGACATTGCTATGCCGAGAGAGAACCAGTGATGTGGAATCGGCAAGACCTCGTTTGAGTAATATGGACGCCAACGTTCCATACCTTGAGAACATTTTCTGATTTTTGTTTCGATGACTGCACTTAGACCACTGATTGACATGGGTTGCTACATAATGATTGTTTTGTTTTGGTGTTCGCGGTCTTTGTAATAGATGTGTAATTTGTGAAGATTGTTAACATTCCAATTGTTATGCTACATTTGCAATCACCGCAAATTTTCATTAAATTTTCAGAGTTCTCTTTTTAGGGCTGCGATATTAATACAATTTTCTGTATACGTGAGAGTGTATTGGTGAGCTATGATATGAATCGGTCGGTAGGGAAAGTAAACGGTCGAGAAGGAAAGTAACGGTTGGGAAGGAATGCACCAACACACTCTCACTATTACAGAAAAATATCTTTCAAAATACCCCAATACACACAAGATGTGTGTGCACGCGCTGGGTATGTTGAAATATACTATAACTAGGGACTACTATTCTGCCGTATTTCGGAAGAAAAACAATTTCCAATGAAATAACAAAAGAATTACTGGAAATTCTTTTGTCATTTTCACTGGAAATTGTTTTTTATCCAAATTACGGCAGTATTGGGAAAACATTTTCCCATTTTTTCTTGAACTTACCCACATTTTCCTAGATTTTCCTCAGTTTCAGCAAAAATAAATTTTGGGAAATTTTTGAAGAATGTTGGAAAATGTGGAAAAATGTTTGGGAAATGTTTTCGCAAAAATAATTCCTGCTACATAGTCTATACCTTTAATATACCTTTTTGCACATGCGGTATATAATCAACACCATTCAAAGGTATATTTCGAATTATTATTAAAAAAAACTTCGGAAAATGGGATGGAAATTAATTTATAAAGATTTTAAAAGCTTTAGCGATAACTTCATTAATAGCACTTAACTCCAGCGTTCCCATTTCGTATTATATACGTATACAAACAGTCTTACAGCCACATCACAACGCCATATAAAGCCGTAAGGTAAATTCATTAAAAAAGTGCTTTAAATGGGTTTTTCGGAATATTTGCAATTTTTTTATTATTATACAACACACCGTAAACCAAATTTAGTAATTGAATTCAGAAAAATGATGGCTGAGAATATATACCGAATTCATTCAGCGAGATGGATGAAATATTTCTGCATGAGAATTTAAATAATATTTCGCTTTTTAATTGAAGACACAGCAATTAAGAATATTACTAAAAAAAATCAATTAAGATTTCCGTCGCATTTCCGTCGAGATCCGCCGTTATTATAATGTGTGAATTTAGTAATGTGTCTTTGGTGTATGCAAATGTGATGAGAAAGTGTCTCTTTAAACAGTATTATAAGAAAAATCCTCAGATAGATATTATACATGTAATTTACAGCACTTAAAATTGATGGAAGGGAGTTTAAATCCATTAATCTTTCACAAATATCAGCCGCACATTCATACCCCATCCCTTCATCAAATTTATTTGAATAAAGTTTTGACATTTTGTCTATCAAACATCACTCTTGGATGATTTTGGGGTATTTCTTTGTCATGTAATTTCTGGTAAATAACAATTTCATAACTTCTCACGGTTTGTTTGTTTTGCCGTCGTTGTATATTATACTTTACTGTTGTGTTGTACAATTTTTGCGTTTTCAAATGAATAATGTACATCTAAGTACTGTTCGTACTGTGTGCGGAAGTATAATGAAAGAAGGAAAGTGTTGGTTGTGATGAAAATTAGTATACAGAAAAAAAAGTTACAGGAAAAAAATCGAGTTTTTGAATAATTAAATGAATCCGTAGCGAAAACTTTGCCATTTATGATGTTGTTTGTGCTTGTTTGTTTGAATTTGATAGTACGGGTTTCCTGTTGTTAAAAACTTTCGAGAAGAGACAAGCGTGTGTGCATTTGTTTGTTTGTTTATTTTGGAGTTACGCTTCTGAGCAGAATGAATTACTAAATTTAAAAAAAGGGAGAGAAACAACGAAAACATTTATGTTGGAGAATTCGACATAATTCGCTTTGACAGGCTTAATTCGTCAGTTATTTTGGTACGCAGATTAAAACGAATTACAAACTGAATTCATTTGCTGAATGTAATTTTTCGCCTTTGCACTTTCTAAAAGAGCTACATGAGCGTCACGTCGTGCACAGTGAAAAAAATTGGCGTATTACGTATTTCGTAGCCGGTAAAGAAGGAAAATATTGAAATACTTATGTATGGATGTTTCTTGAGCACAATAGACCTAATACCCAAATCCGAAAGTATGGATCCAACTGTATCACCAAATTACGTAAATGCCCATTGCAACATTGCGTACAGTTCTGGATTACGTAAAAACTTGGGCATTTCATAATACGTAATACGCCATTGGTAGCGATCTTCAGCTATACCATCTTCGAATTGCTAAAATCCAGCTTCTTACATTTGGTTTTTATTTCGTTTACTAGTAAACCAACAACCAATCTCTACGAAACTTTCCTTCACTGCCTAGATTCCACGTTCTATCAGATCTGCATTATCTGCAAGAGCGGCTATCTGTTTTGATGTCGTGAAAACTGTTCCATTCCAGTTTATTGACATAGTCCTTACTACGTTCTATAGTTCTAGATTGAACAGAATCGTTGACCAGTTAAGGACCAGAGAAAAATCCAAGGATCAGGACTTTGCCTTTGCGAGCGTCGCTTTGATAAGGCAGCTATGTTTTCTCGGTATGCCGAATTCTTCCATGATGACGAAAAGTTGGTGTATGCTTACATTGTATTCCCAAGCTATTTCCATTATTTACCTGATGAGGAATAGTTGATCCGTGGCTGATCTTCCTATCCTGAAACCACCCTGGTGGTCTCCTATTATGCTTTCTGTGTAAACTTCTAGACGATCCGATAGAATCAGCGCTAGTATTTCGTGGAATACATCCAGTAGATATATTTGACTGTAGTTTTCGCAATCCGATCTACTTTTCTCTTTGTATCAATAATCCCATAAGCCACTCCTCAGGTAGAATAATTCAGCATAATTCGCATTTTCAGGCTAAATTCGTCAGTTAATTTGGTACAAAGATTTAAACTAATTTCTACAAACTGAATTCAAAACGACTATACAGAAGGTAGAAGTGATTGAATGGACGTTGTGGTATGGACATTTTAATTATAGTTGCTAGGGTGAGGTGATGTAGTGTTTATATTTCTTGGCAGGAAAGTTAGGTTTGATTAAACTGAATTGAAATATTTAATTTGCCTAATTGCTCCCAAGAAGTCAGAGCATCGAGTATTTGATGTCCTGACGTTTTAAGCTACGATATTACATTTAATGGAGAGAAAATGTATTCTAGGAACACTTTCTGCGCTGATTATACGCTATTTTAAAGTAGTTATCATTTTAAAATGATGATCTTTCAATAGGTATACTGTACTGTGCCTGAGTGAGATCTAGGTAACTCTAGTGATATTCTTAGGTCACCTGCATTTTCTTCAATTTTCAAGAAAAATGTAAATCCTAGACAAACCGTTTAATCATATCCGAGAATCATATAAACCCATTGACCTTTTCATGGTTCCAACAAGAGAACAAGAGAACATTCCATTTAATATTGATTTATATTTAAGCCGACTGAATGATCCAATACAAATGGAACAGTACAAAGAACACCATTTGTGTTTCGTAATACAATAAAGTATAAATAGCAACAGACGACACACATTATACCTGTCATAAACGATAAGCCTATATGTAGGAAAATTAATTTTCTTTTGTTTTAATTCAGTAACATATCTGGCTGCAGAGGACAAAACGAAGTATATACCGTGAAGAGAGCTAACAACAGAACATCATTTGAAGCAATTATCTAGATTGCGATTGTATATATGAGACTGTACAGCCTTCATTAAAACCTTATACCATTTCGTACAATATTTTGTTGAACGATATAATACGAATGCGATAGAGGGGAGACCATTGTGAATGGGATAAAGATTACGCCAATTACATTTTAGCAATAACAGTTTTAAAATTTGAAATGATTTTCTTCGTGTGATTGTGATTGTCAATGGAGTACTATAACATAATGCTGTAAGGAAGTGGATGAAGTTGATCGTTGAATGTCTTGTATAAAATGTAACTGTCTTGACAGTGAGATCATCTCATTATTAATTGTACAATTTAATGTGGCATCGCGTTCTATTATTTACAAACATTCCATTCAACGACAGAAAAGAAAAGAAGATCCACAAAGGTTGGCATGACAGTTAGCTGTAAATTAAATGATTTGGTTTATTCTCAGAAATTAACCGAGTATCCATAATCAATTTATTTTAAGCAAAACTCACACCGTAAGGGTGCCTAAAATTTGAATTTTAAGTGAACGATTCGATGAAAAAGTGAACCGAAAAATACATTTCAGATTGTGGTGTAATTGGTTTTGTTGGTTTTGTGCATTTTCACACTAAATTCAAAATGTTGTCTTACAAAAATTCCTAGAATTTATCAAAATTCATGAAATTTTTAGAGGTAAATCGGATCGTTTGTACATTTGGTTGTAAAGTTGGGTTTAGATCGATGGTTTAATTGAACATTTGATTTGTTGGAACGTTTTTACAGCAATGAAGCGCAAAATTAAAATTTTATTTATTCATTGAACTTTGATCTGGCTTCGTGCGGTCGTCATGTAAAAAGATATTTTTTAATTTTATTTTTAGGAACTTTTTTTTAAACTTTTCGGAGTTTTCGGAGTGTCAGGATTGTTGGGAGTGTCGGTGAGTTATGAATGTCATTTTTCATAGAAACGTTTCAATCTCTCGCAAAAAAAACTTCTGCTAATGCATTAAGAGAAGTGTGCTTTTCTGAAAGATATTAAGGATTGAGCTTTAGTTATTTCCGAAATGGAAACCCTATAAGAAGTTTATAGATTCGAAGATACGTGAAAAAATTACAAAGTCTTCCTGGCAACATACTCTGTCAATCCAGTTCTCACTCAAGAACTGAAAACCGGCGAAGGATGTTTTGTCTCCTGGTAACATTGGAAACGATAAAGAAGTTGGACATTCCAAGGTGGAGGACAACCATAAAGAAATCAAGATGACTTCGCCGAAGAAGAACGATACAAAATGATTTCGGTTAAGAAAATGTTTTGTGGTTGGTACTAGAATTTCATTATTATTGAAACGCGAAGATGGTGAGACAAACTCACGAATTTGTAACTGACTCAGGTAAATCAGGTTCTCTGATTACATGTAATTTCAATGAAGACTGTATTCAACTATATTGAGACAAATTTAGTAGCTAGTTCACCCACAAGTCGAGCGACGGTGGTTGTTGTTAGTTTTAAGTTGTACATTTCAAGATCCGGGCCAGCGCTGTTATTTTTGGACTCACGTTCATTATATAACTTGAAGGATCAAAAGGTGGTTCTGTCGGTAGTAACACTTTCTCCCAAAGTTCCAACGTTCATATCCTTCTCGTCGTGTGCAAAGACACTAGGCTTGAATGTGTCAGGTCAGGTCAGGTCAGATCAGGTGGTAACATTGGATGGCTAAGATGGCAAGGAAAATGCCTTTCTGGAACCAACAACACTTTCGAGTGGATTACTATTAAAACTTTGTAAACATTTTTTGGTTCAAAAAGTGTCGGGAAAATAGAGAGACTGAATGATGCACATGAAATATCCCCTTTAATCCTGTAATATATGCGAGAATGCTATTCCCAAGTTTTCACAAATATTAGAGATTTGAGAAAATTAGGTAAAATGTCTATAAACTTAAGAAAATTTGTGAAAATCAGGAAAAAATTTTCGACTAGGCTACTTCTCAGTAATACCAGACGATATTACAAAGATGCAGGTCCTTATCCTTTAACTTAGTTGCAATATTAAAGTTGTGTCTTGTTAGGAAATTTAACACGATGTAGCTGGTTTGTTTAACATGGCTAATTGAAATTTGATTACTTAAAGTCTTGTTTGACGTACTTTTCGAAGTTTGGTACCATAAGTCAAGCGGTAAGCTTGAAATACGAGTTAATAAATGAAGCACACATTTCTAAATTGTGGCATTACTGCAAGTTCAGTGTGCAAATTCCACACATTCATGGAGATTTTCGTTTCTATTGTAAAATCTCCAACTCATTAAAATGAATGCAAATTAAAAGTTTTTTTGTCGGAATTTTTTTTTTACATTCCGTTCAACATTTTTTGCCCTGCTATTTTATGATCTACGGCTATTTTGCATATCACTCAAGAACTATGCATAGAAATGCAAATGAATTGCATGTAAATAGTCATTGTAATTATTTCTCCATTGGATTTACATTTCATTTAAAAATTGTGAAAACTTTTTTGGAAATCACTTGAACATACACAACGTAAAACTAAAATAAGTCAACATTCACCAGTACGTTCAGCGAATATATTTTCCGTTTATATACGGCGTATACACAAACAGAATCACGAATCACGTTCCTTTCAGTTCAATTTTCCACCTAAACTCTTTCGAATCATACGGAGAATAGAGTTGAAAGACAAACATTGATTTTATGTCAATGAAAAGTTAAAACAATTCAATGATTTCGGATTTTATCGTTAGCGTGAGATAACCATCCATATACATTTTACTCATCTATTGAAAAAGTATGGAAGAAGCGAAAATTTATACCGGATTGATTCAAGATTTTTCTGCAATTTAAGTGCTAAAATTCTAATTGGAGTGTCGTTGTGAATAAATACAAACGAATCGAGATAGATAAGTTACTCTCCAGCTGATTAAGTAGAATAACTGAACGTATTTTCTGTTCGAGCTTTGAACATTTTTTTTATGTAAAATTTTTCGGATTATTCATTCCCTTGGTATACTTGCAATTTAGTCGTAAGGAGTTTTTTTTTTGCATTTGAAAATCTTCTGTAAAAAGAAAGTTCGTTTAAAGTGGACCGACAAGAGCAGTTGTATTACTACCGGGTAGATGATTGAATTTATTCAGTAAAATGGAATTGTGAATGAGACATAAAATGGAGAGATTTAATTTGTTCTAAAATATTCAAGTCAGTTTAAACCTAAGCTGCGAAAGGACAAAAATTGCTTCAAGTAGAGTGTACGCGCCAGGTCGCTGTGTCCTTTCAATCGAATGGCAATGACAAACAAATATCCAGTGACTATTTTTGGAAAAACATTTTTCCTGAATTTTCCTACATTTTCGCACATTTTCCCAGTAAATTTTGCTTGTTGAAAATTCAGGAAAATATGGAAAAACGGTTTCCGAAAATAGTCACTGCAAACATCAGAAGTTAAATACTACAAATACCTCGAAAGTACACCCACAGTCATTTGAAAATAGTATCTGATTCCAAGGAACCTAAAAGATCGAAACTTTCTGTGCTAATGTAATATGTATGCTTCTATACGGATATGAAAGGAAAGTTACGGATGTGGAAGGAAAGTTACGAATGCGCTAAGAACCCAGATTCGATTGTTCGTGGCAATTGTCTCAGACGTATTTCAAAGACATTTTGGCAGAATGTGATATCAAACGAAAATTTGTGGAACCTCATACACCAACAACGCAACGTATACAATGATTAAGAGAAGAGAATTGAACTGGATCGGATTCACTCGCTGATGGAAAATCATAGAGAGCACGGGAGCATTGCTACCGGGAAACTTTTCCCATTCGGTTCCATAAAGATTTTTATTTTAATCGAAATCGGGAAGTTTTTACCTATTTTGCTACCGGGAAGAAAATCGGTTTTTCCATCAGCGGATTCACTCTTCGCAGACCCGACGACGACATCGAGTCCGGTGGAGACAATTTGCACCTTTGCACCCACGTGGAGTTGGGTCATCAGTTGGTGATGATATATCCAATTAAAAAGTATTTCTAATACGACGTTTTCGAATATTATATTACAACCTTGATGTTCTCATTCACAATGATTGAAGCAATGTGGACCAAGCATCCATTGAAATAAATGAGTTTCCAAAGTTCCTTTTTTTATTTTATATCAATGCAAACAATACCCCTAATTAACAATTCAAATACCACCTCTGACTTTTCAGCCACCCTCTCAACGAACATATGGTAAAATACAAAGCAATTTATTTACAATTTAAACATTATTTTATAAAATATCCCCTAGTCTCACCAGCAATTTCGATTGAAAACAAAACCAAACATTTGCATTTAGATGTCCTGTAATTACTTGAAAACATTGAATTCTGTTGTTGGAAATTGTTTTTAGAAGGATCATCCCTTTTGTGATAAAATGTTTTTCTTATTGAAATAATTCTCTGTGCTGTGTGTTTGGTACTTTGTGTATCAGTGAGAACGGCTGAATGTTTATATTAAATTGTTGTTTATGTGGATTTCGCCGACCGAAAATGTGAAGAGGAATGTTGTTCAGCTCAAGTGATTTTCCATTTCGAATTTTGTTGAAGAGAACTTTAATGGATTGATTTTCGTTCTCCTAACCGTAAGTCTATTCACTTTTGTGTTTATTGTGTTTCTGCATTTATCGATTAGAAGTTGAAAACAGTCCAACATAAACTTGGTTGTGAATCATGTCCGGAGCGATAGTGGAGGACTTGACGCAGTCTAACCCCCAAAAAAATAACGAAGAAAATTTTTTGGTACGCGGCAACTATGTATATAGGCGAGAATTCTACTTTCGCCAAAATGTCCAATATCGTAGACAAATTATTTTTTGAATATTCTCACTTGAAATACAAATAAAATGAGCTATCACACGCCTACCAACTCAAGAACCGGAGATATTGCGTTTTCCAATTCGTCATTTTCAGTACAACTACATGAAAAATGGCATTCTCCAAACAATCAAAATCTTTCTTCGATAGTCGATCTCGGAAAATCCGCAGCCAATTTCCATGAAACTTTGCAGGAACCTTAGTCAGGCCATTAGAACTTAAGTTTCATTCATCATTATTCCAGGGAAAATCAGAATTTTGTGGAATTAATTAATTAATTTTCGGAACAATTTCTCTCATATAAAAATGTGCAGCCATTTTGTGATGATTGTTGTGAAGTTGGTTGTAATTCGGTCGAAATTTCAAAATTCAAAGTTTTTGATATTATGGTTTACATTGTGAGCAGTTAGAAAAATTTGGTCACTTTCTGTCTATGTTGGGTAGCTGGAAATGTTTGGTCACTTTCAGGGTATGTTGGTCAGCTGGTCGAAATTGGTCACTTTCGGGGTATGTGGTATGTTGGGCAACTGGAAAAATTTGGTCACTTTCGGTGTAGCTGATTTTCACCAAATTTTCGATTTTTGTCAAATTTTCGGTTTTCGTCAAATTTTCGATTTTCGTCAAATTTTAAATTTCCTCAAAATTCGTGAAATTTTGCCAAGTTTTGTGAAATTTCGTCATGTTTTGTGAAATTTCGTCAAATTTTCGATTTTCGTCAAATTTTTTACCGAAAACTTCCAAAACTAATTGATTTCTCAACAAAATCTCTTCGAGAAAAGTGGACGCAGTCTTAAGTAAAAATTAAATTTTACACCCAATTAGTTCAAACAAACTGGCTAAATTTGCCTCATCATCTGCCAAATAATTTTTACCAAAACAAATGTGACTGAAAACAACAAAAATTTTACCCAAGAAAAACCTGCGTCGTAAAGTGGCAGATGTTCAGAAACAGAGCTACAAGAAAATTTATCTGCCACATGCGACGCATATTTTTTTGGTAACATTTTAGTTGTTTTCAGCCAAATTTTCTTTGGTAAAAATTATTTGGCAGATGATGAGGAAAACTAAGCTAGCTTGTTTGAACTAATTGTACGATTTAATTTTTACGTTACGAAGCTGATAGCGTCAATTCGAGCGATATCATTCATTTTAGAAATTGTACTTCAAAGACTGCGTCACACTTTTCTCGTAGAGATTTTGTTGGTATCCTATCTATATCTCTAAACGTATCTATACCCACTCACTCAATTTCAGGTAGTGTTTCTCTGAATTATTTTGAAAAACAAACCAAACAAAAATATTATTAATTTGTGTGGTGCAACTCCCATCCTGTGCGCACCACAATAATCCTTCATCTTTTACTTTTTTGCGTTGGAAAAGATTTATCACGAGACTAAATAACTCGCTGTAAAATTACCCGTCCTGACAAATTTTTCTGTCAAGAGTGTACACAACAAGATGAAAGAATGAATTGATAGGAAATATTTCTAAGTTTTCCTTGGAGTATTTATTTGTAAAGCAGACCAATCTTTCAAATTAGAAACGGATTTGTACGATACGATAACTATATTGTACCGCAGAAATATCATCATCAGCCGACTTTATTTCCTTTTAATACTATCTTGTAGGATGAGAATAGTCTGACTGAAACTATTTAAACGAATGGGGGATAAAAGTTTTGACAAATTATTTTTAATAGACGTGTGAATGGGTTGTGATGAAAGTTCATGGTTTGACCGTCGAAACTGATCGCCAGCGCCAATGTCAACATTCTCTTTTTTGATTTTTCACATCAAACTGATCTATTGAAATTGAGATATAGACTCAATAAACCAATTTATTCAACGTATACTAAAGTATAGTTTCCACTTAAAAAGAGCACTCCGTTTAGCCTCCGTTTACATGACAGTTGTAAAATAGAACAAAAGAACTGTCACGCAAACGGAGTGGAAATTGAACTTATTTCAATTTTTTACTCCGTTTACGTGACAGTTCCTTTGTTATATTTTACAACTGTCATGTAAACGGAGACTAAACGGAGTGCTCTTTTTAAGTGGAAACTATACTTAACTACATGCCTGAAACATACATAGTTTCACAAATTGTGTATTTACTGAGCGTCATAGACCTGAAACGTCATTCTTCTTCTTAAAATGGCGAAAATCACAACCCATAAGGCTATCAGAAAAACTTAGTCTACGTTATTTCTTTAATGTTCCGATTTTTTTTTATAGTTCGGAACAAAGCAGCTCATGATGAAATTACAATAACGTTTTAGATAAATTTTGGGCAGATGACAAAATTACATCGATTGAGCAATAGTTATTTAAGGTAAAAGCAAAATAAAATGATCGAGTCTGGTTTTTGACAATTGAAATTCAATTGTCAAAAACCAGATTCGATCATTTATTTTGCTTTCATTTTACATGACTAGGGATAAAAAGATAAAAAGTAGAATTTTCGTGAGAATTTTGTTGATCCGAGGCGAAGCCGAGGTCAATAAACACACTAAAACGAAAAGTTTCATTTTTCTCCCGATATATGTAATGGATTTTGTCATGCTCGAGATCGATGATACGTTGTGTTTTCTTTATAGACTTTAGTTTCGAAAATTTGTCAATTTTGAGTCGAATTACACGCCGTGAATGTACGCATTCCCTGGACACCCTAATAATTCAAAATAAAAATTGTCAGTTGCCCCGACCGAGATGCGATCCACCAACCTCCGAGACGTTTCCACTACTCCAAATTAGTCATACATAGAGGCTGTAAAAACGATGAAGCAATGATGCTCGAATGCTGTCCACGCACAAATGTGAAGACGAAGCGCAGTGTCTTTATAAGAAGCGCACAGTGGTGTCTATATATTAAATTCAACAAAATGTCAAAAAATTCAATTCTCGTATTACACAATATATCATGTTAGGCACCTTCATTTACCATTCCTAATTTCGTGCTTATGGACTCACATTATCGACAAAAAATACACATTTGAAAGCTCGTCTCATTCGTTTAAGTATATTTGCTTAAACAATGCATCGTGCTATGATGGTTCGCGAGACGGTTTACAATAAGTAACTGTCAAGTGCAATAAGATATCTTATCAACGCTAAAACTTGACCTGCCATACTTGACTATGAATGGCATTCAATGCAAACACTCATTTCACTTTAATGTTTGCTTTTACATGTTATCGCACAAAGGCTTTGGCTTATACACAGACGTTTGTCAACCGATTTTATCGTTCATTCCGAATTGAGTTAGTAGTGTTTTGAATTTGCCTGCTATTCAGTTGACTTTCGGTGCAGAGTGAAAGAAAATGTCGGTGAAATTTTTAAATTATTTCGACTATGGATCGGCCGGAGTGATTCAACTAAATCGACCAGAGGCAATGAATGCCTTCAATGGGGAGATGCTAAGGTAAGGGTTAAATCACGGCAGAGTAAAATAAACCAGGCAGGAGCGGTTCATTTTCGAAATGTCAAATAAGGGACCTAATACACTGTATGAAAATGAACTCAAATGAACTCAAATGAACACTGACATAAATTGAAAAATTTTGTTCGCAAAAAATATAGGGCTACTAGATTATTCAGGTCCCTAGTCAAATCAGCGCTACTGCCTGGTTAACTTTACTCTGTCGTGATTAAATAAACGAAAATAAACGACTGTTCTAAGTCCAAGTTCAATCCAAAGGAATTCGTATGAGTTGCTCTCAAAGACGGAGAATCGAAATGAAATAATCATTATTAAGGGCACACGGAAAGTCTTCTGTGTTGGTGGAGATCTTAAGGAACTGCCTTACCTGCCAGTAGCAGAGACAAGCAGTGTCTACACAGATATTTATGGCATCTATGATCTGATTGCGAATTCCCCTAAGCACTTTGTTGCTCTAATCGATGGACTAGCAATAGGAGGTGCTTCAATCTACTCCCAGCCGGCAGAATACAGAATAGTCACGGAAAAAACCGTAATGTTCATGCCAGAAACAACAATTGGATATTATAATGACGTTGGGTCGAGCCATTTTCTGTCTCGATTGGGCAACCATTTTGGCATTTACATGGGTATGACGGGAATAAAGGTAAAGGGATACGATCTGAAAACTGTTGGCTTGGCTTCGCATTTTGTCGAAAGTCACAAATTGGCGGAACTGGAGAAAACTTTAATTAAATGTAAAGATCGCAAGGATGTGGACACAGCTTTGAGTCACTTCTCATCTGACGTTGAAACCCGCCCCAATGCACTTGACGAAATTCTTCCGAGAATCAACAAATGCTTTGATGGTGCGACAGTCGAAGAAATTTTCGCCAATCTTCAATCTGATGGCAGCGATTGGGCGATCAAAACTCTGAACACTTTAAAGAAAAACTCACCAACATCGTTGAAAGTTGCGCATCGTGCTATCACCACGGGAAGAAATCTTTCGATGCGAGATTGCTTGAAAATGGAATTGCGTATTTCTGTCAATTTCGTCGGTGTCGGTGACTTTAGGGAGGGTGTCCGGGCGATATTAGTTGACAAGGATTTCAAACCGCAATGGAGCAAAAATTCTATTTATGAAGTCACAAAAGAAGATGTTGACAGATTCTTTAAGTCGATACCAGAATTATATGAGCTTAGATTCAGGAATCGTGTTGCCAGCCGCTTATAATATGATAGAGTTGGAAAGGGTAATTCTTTAGAAATTTCTAGCGACTTATAACAATGATGGCAATTTTTACGACTCCAATTATAGTTGTAAAAGTTTTTGACTATTTCTAAGAATTTTTTTTCCATTTTTCATACATTTTTGACGTAATTTGTTTCTTAAAACTGGTTCACCCAATGGGTGAATCACCCATACTACCTCAATACAGTTTTAGCATACCAAGCGCGCGAGTGAAGGCTCATCGCCAGCACTAAGACGACCCGCTTTTTTAAGAAATAGTTTGATAACTCTCAACAGGCAGCACAAAAATCCAGGGCCAAACGTCAAAAATGTCATGTCATTTTCTTTAGTCCCTGAAAAGTACCAAACTCGAGCGAGGGCTCATTCGACAGCACTAAACGAGCACTAAATGATAGGCCTAATTCTAAAACAGCACTAAATGGTGGTGGTGCCAACGACATGTACCTCTATTAACTCGTATAAACACGTAAAATGTAGTCAGGTTGTATGGGTGTACCAGCACTCGAAGTAAATTTTATTGTTGTAAGGAAAATTTTGAGGAAAAGCGGGAAAATCTATGAAAAATTGGTAGTAAAATATGAAGACTTTCCCAAACAGCATGTTATGTTAAAAATGTGTGAAAAAATATTCCTAAAACCTCTTAAATAAATTTTGTAGAAATAATCCCTGGCTAGAGTTCAAATTTAGTTATAATTCTACGGCAAAGGAATAATTATGTAATTCTAGGATTTATCGGTTTATTCGATTTATTCAATGAAAAATCCAAAACATGTCTTTTCCTTTGACTCTATTGAAGTGTTGTTTGCAACACCAGCCTGAACTATAAACAGGTATACCATCACTTTTTCCGGCGCAAAGCATTGCAAATAAACCAAGTTATGCAGAATATGACTGTACCGTCGATAGGAAATAGGATATAGCATGAGGTGGTGTGATTGATGTTTAATATAGTAAAATATTATGCCAAGATTTAGCGGGAAAAAAATTGCATAGTTTCTATGCTAATACACAGTGGTGACAAGATGGTCGGATATATCACACCGACAGGATGACAGATACCACCGTTTCATAGATGATACATCAAGTGGTTATATAAAAAAAACATTCTGTGCATTATACATGTCGCTTTTATGGATTGTTTTATGGAATGTTGCAGATGAAAGTTTTTGAACTTTTCAGTTGAATATTTAACGGTTATTAATGGAACAAAACAGTTTTCCGGTTTATTTCAACCGTCACATACTATATGACATATAGTCAACATAAATTTCCACAGAGACACCTTGACATCTCACTATAGTCTGTTCCAATAGAACGATTAAAGGGCGAGAGCCCCACTTACATTTCAACCGTACCCCTTCGTTTGAAATGCATTGCATAAGGGGGAGCTTTCGAATGTCAAATTGTAAACTTACAGCGTGTAATAGGCAACTTCTTTGTTCGGATAACCACCTGTTGTCGACAGTCCAAATTTACCACACAGTTCATGAGTTCGAATTGTTTGGAAAGGTGTTCTCTACTGGTGTCAATTTTTGTCAAGGTCGTCATTGATTCTTCAAAGTTTAGTAGTTCAGGTTGCTAAACAAAAGGATCGATTTACTTGCGAACATGGAAACCTTTGTTAAAACTCTAAACCAGGACGATGATTGATTGTTCTGTTGCTATTGTTTTTGAGCACTAGGAGGGCTATTAACTCCTGCATGATCGTAGTTAATCACTAAATAAAGAGCATTACATTAATTCTTAGGACTCCTAAGTTAAGAGTTAGTCCACACCACAACTCTGTTCAATTAATTGCAAAACCAAAGCACCTCCTAGTACAGTCGTAGAAATTTGTCTATGTCAATGAGAATAGTTTCTATTACTATACTTTGTCCTTTGGTCACATTAATAGCATCAATTTTAGCACCAAACCAGTTCGTCTATAATGTAACCTAACTCAACGTTATAGTGGCTCAGACCAGAGAGCCGATCAAAAATCGTCGGCGGCGTCTAGCCGTCCCAAAAGAGCTGGCGGCCGGCGGCTGAGTCGGCTCAGCCGTTCTAAAAGAGGAGGCGGCGACTGGGCCTAGCCGCCGGTTAAAAAGTCGGCTGGCGGCGGCTGTAGTATTATTTGTCTTACAATAACAACAGCAACAATTATTACAAAAAATTTAAGATTTATTCGAAGAACGATTGAACACATTCATAGGTTCGATTATAAAGTTAAAGTTAATACTAAAAATACTAAAAATAGAGAACTAAAACTCGAAGTGCTCCTTGACGAGATCAAAGTTTTCATGAATGAATAAAATTTTTTGCATCGTAAATGGATTTAAGTTAGATTTGTGTTTTGTCATCAGAATTCCTGCTACCGAAAAGAATCTCTCAACGATAGCAGAGGTTGCCATAAAAGATAAAATTACTTTTGAGATTGTACTCATGTACGGATACTGTTTTTGATTTGTCGCCCACCATATTAATGGGTCCTCCAAAACACCTATCACCGAGGTGTATTTGCTCAATTCCCTCCTAATACAATTGATAGGAGAATCTGAAACTGCTGCACTAGCTGCACAATGCTTTTCGATTAATTCTAATCGAATTCGTTTGACATCATTTCCCATTTGCTGTGTTGATTCTCTTTTGCGTCCTTGTTTCTCATCCGACTGTGAAGACTGTGATTTACCTTCGCTTAGCGATAATTCGTACTTCTGCCACTTATCAAGCAAAATTTCAGCAACGTCAATATCATTTTTAGTAAAATAGTCTTTAATTTGCCCTAAGTGCTGCATCGACGGATCTAAAAATGCCGAAAAGACCATATCATCGTCCAATTTGAACCGTTTATCAAAGTTGTCCAAAAGTATCGTAACGGCGCGTCTACCGAGTGGTGATAAAGACTTCTCTTTCGAAAGTTTATTAAAGTTAAAATGTTAAACAGATGTAGTAATTTAAATAGGTTGTTATAATTTTCAATTCAAAAATTCAAAAATTTTAATTTATATACAAACAAAAAGATAACAGCCGCCGAGTCAGCCGACTTAAAGCAATGGCGGCGGCTGTCGGCGGCTAGCCGCATTTAGCCGACCAAAAACACCGGCGGCGGCGGCGGGCGTTTTAGCCGTCAGCCGCCGTTTTCGGCCGGCTGAAAATCGGCGGCTCTCTGGTCTGTAGTGGCTCCTCCATCTACTTAGAGGAGAACTTTTTCCGTACTAAAAATTTTAAATGAAAAAAATCTCGTTCGTACCTGTTATTTTAGAATCATTGAAACCAGGCCATTCTGTGCCTATTAACGCTCTAAAATAATAATCTCGTAAAACTAACAAAACAAACCTTTTTCGACATTGGTGGGGGCTCATACAGTAGTATAACAATATGGCCGAATAGGCCAGGCCTATGGAGAATCAGTGGAACCAATATGAAATTGTGATCCCAATCTAAACATTTGTTCACGTTCCCACCTATAAATTGTGGTTATTTGCAACTAAAGGTAGGTATCCACGTAATATACACAGATTTATCGAGATATTCTTTCTTATTAATTTAATGGATTTGGCGTTGCGAACGGTAGCATGTCTGGTATGCTTAGAGAAATTTAAAAGAAATTCTTTATTTACATCAAAGGTCAAACTTACTTTGAAAATGTGCATCAATAGCAAAAGGAGTGTAGATAATTATTTTTTCTTCTTTGAATTACATCGACTAAGCCAATGAGCTGGTAGCTGAGTTATAAATAAGGAATAAGATTTTTTTTGCTAATAAAGTAAAGTTTTGATTGCCATCTTATTAGAGAATTCACAATTCACTTGTGTAGTTGACGTCGAAAGTTGAAAGTACAAAAATATTGTCGTGCAGTGATGGAAGAAATGTTAAAGGAAATCCATGAGATTGTCGAAGCATACATGCCATATTCTTAACTTATTTTCCAAACTCTCAACTAAACTTATAAAATCAAACATGTGCAATGATTTACGTTTATTATGGAATTTTTACATGGAAAATGCTTCACAGAATTGATATTCATTGAATAATAGTCATAAATTTTAAGAATTATACACTAACTGTGTCCATGCAGAGATTTTGTTAAAATTTATCGACTCAATAAATATTCCTGGGTGTAATAATATCTCTCGGTATGCCACATAGATTTTATTTTTGTGGTATATTGTCGAGTCGATGGTTGTTCTATGTATGGTGGTACAGTAGATACTTGCATGCAAGTAAATATCCTCATTATTTTTATTTTATTGTCGATATTTTTTTGGTTTTTTTTTTATATTATGCATTGTGTCTTGTCCGGTATCACTTGTAGCATTTAGTTTTCAGAGTTTATTATCTGATAATTGATGATGAGTTCTTGATCACAGACAAAAAACATAATTTTTAACAGGGTGCAATTAAAATATATCTTTCCATATAATCCGCTTCGTCTTAGAAAGACGCACAATGATTTACAGTCAGTAACGAAAGGCTTATGCAGAATCAGCAACAGCTGAACGTCTCCAGCTGGTCAACAAAGACAATACCTTTCTATCCAAAACAATTCAAAGTCAAACTACACACAGTGTATACATACGTTAAGGTCATCTTTGTGCCAGGTGCGCCGATTTCAATTTTCGCATAGTATTGCCCTTTTCTGGCCTGCTATGCTATAACGTCGCATAGCGAATGAGTAACAACAGAAAACCCTATCCTCTATTTATATTAAAAGTTTAGAAGTTTAACATTTCACATTGTAGATTCGTATTCCGAACAATTTATTCTGATAGAAATCGAAGTCACCGAACGTTGTATTTACAAGAGGAGTCAAGTCTAGTACATTAAATACAATCTTTACAATTTGTATTGCAGTCTTTTCATTTCACTATTCCATATTTTTTTTTTCAAAATTCACATCGTAATTTTGGCCTTTACGCAACTAAGTTCTGATAAATTCAATTTCTTATAATCGTTTTTAGCGTTTTATCGTTTTTATTGTGTCTTCGGTTCATAGTGTTGCTCAGCCTCGATGATTTTAGTCATAGTATTGCCCGAGCCTCTGAGCAAGACCGTAGTCGGCGCCCCTGCTTTGTGCGCCCGCAAACACGTATGACTATAATAAACTCGTTGTTTAGAATGTGTTTTGATTGTATATTATACAAGTATTTTTGATCAACTGTTGCTGATTCTGCATAAGCCTTTGGTTTACAGACTGTAGTAACTCAGGTCAGGCGCAGATTTTCCCGACAGAAGTAGTTTAATTTTGGAGCAACGATATTTCTACAAAAAAAAAATTGACTGGAATTTACCAAAAAAATCTGCGTCGCAAGGTGGCAAATGTTCAGGAACAGATCAGCAAGAAAATTTATCTGCCGCATACGACGCAGATTTTTTTTGGAAAATTCCAGTCAAATTTTTTTTTGGTAAAAATTATTTGGCAGATGATGAGAAAAACTAAGTCAGCTTGTTTGAACTAAAATTGGGTGTAAAATTTAATTTTTGCGTAACGAAGCTGAAAGCGTCAACTCTAGCGATATCATTCATTTTAGAAATTGTATTTCAAAGACTGCGTCACACTTTTCTCGAAGAGATTTTTGTTGGGATATCAGTCGTTTTAGAAGTGTAGTCAACACTGCTTTTTATAAACAGTTTACAGTTTTAATTCAAAAAATTTACGAAAATCGAAAATTTGACTAAATTCGAAAATTTGACGAAATTCGAAAATTTGACGAAATTTGACGAAATTCGAAAATTTGACGAAATTTGACGAAATTTGACGAAATTCGAAAATTTGACGAAATTCGAAAATTTGACAAAATTTGACGAAATTCGAAAATTTGACGAAAGTAATTCTCTATCTGCCACCATTCAAGAAATATCTCCAAAACCCCAATTGACCCACCCATTTCCAACTTTCGACATTTTTCACATATGCCCCTCTGTTCTACTCGTAAAACTCTGAGACTTTGCCGAAGAAAGTAACTCTCTATCTGTCACCATTCAAGAAATACCTCTAAAAACATAATTGACCCACCCATTTCCAACTTTCGACATTTTTCACATATGCCCCTCTGTTCTACTCGTAAAACTCTGAGACTTTGCCGAAGAAAGTAATTCTCTATCTCTCATAACCCAAAAAAATATTAGTCCTTTCATCCTACGCTCGAGTAGCTCAAAATTTGGTCACTCTAATCACTCTAGCTCAAACGAAACGTGTTACGAATACCTTTCATTTGATGGGTCGCACGCCTCTGTAGGTTTCAATACAGCTAACCTACAGCCGAAAACGCATTCCCGACCCTCGAAAACCACACTCAGAAACCACTTCGAGGCCAATAAAACAAAATTCTGGTTTTTCCTGGGGTAATGGCGTATCACATTTTCATTTTTATGCCCACCCTGAGGTTCCTGCAAAATTTCATGGAGATTGGCTGACTAGTTTCCGAGATCGACCGTCGATAGATAGACAGATAGACAGATAGATAGAAACATACAGTTGAAAGATTTTGATTGTTTGGAAAACGTTAATTTGGTGCATTTTCTATGAAAAGTGTCAATTTCAAAACGATGTATCTCCGGTAATTTTAAAGCTACATAGTCGAGTGATAGCTCGTTTTGCTCGTATTTGAAGCGAGAATAAGATAGAATAGGATTTGTGGTGATACAGACCAAAGGAAAGAAACTTAAATTCTCGCCTATACCTATATAGTTGCCGCGTCTTCGTTCTTTTTTTGGAAGTTAGACTGCGTCAAGTCCTCCGCTATCGCTCCGGACATGATTTTCAAGCGAGTACGATGTGAATAACTGTTTCTGTCTGCGAAACGAACAATTCAACTTGTTACAAAAAGAAGGAGACAGTTCGAGGGACAAAAATTTCTATTTTCTCCCCTCGGGAAAATAAGAGTGGCACGTATGCACGCATGACGTCACCCAAACAGTGTATTTGCTGCACTGAAACGAGTTTTGTCATTTGTGCACAAACGTGTAAGCAACGTGTCAAAAACACGTTAACATTGAGATTAACTTCGCACTGTATAATTACTACACAAAGTGTGTACTTGTGGACTTACTGGTGCATAATAAACCTGTACATTTATCCATTCCTCGTTGTTTGGAATTTTACGGTGTCTTACATGTCTAACGTACAGTACTATTGGGATCTACTTTCGAACGGTAATATCGGTAGTCGTTTCTGTGCACTCGACACGATGTGAAAATGTTGAGAGTGAAGGCAATTAAATAAAAAAAAAATGACTGTGCAAACGAACATAATTATTTCCATCGTGATTTTAAATTAAATTATTTCCACATCAAGTAAAAATGAGGAGAATGTTTATTCGTTTCAACATTGTAGAAGTACCTGTATAAAATGTTTAGAATTTTTCGTTCCATTTAAATAAAACAACAATAATTCACCTCGGTATATATTTTGATATACATTAAACTTTCGTATACCCAGCAACCGCACCATGCCCACATACATTTTAGGTATGAGCTTAAGGTGTACTTTACATTTTCTTCATTTAAAGAATGAGAATAAATTTCTAAATAATTTTCTTTATTCATTTTTCATTTCACCGCCGCACCAGCGTGAATGTACATTACGAAACGGGGAAAAAAGTAAATGAAAATTAATTTCCCGTGAGAATGTTTGATGTAAATACTAATTTTTGTATCATTCAGTCCAATTAATATTGAGTAAAAGTTGGCAAAATGATACCAACAACCGGACTCGCAGAAAGTATTTCACATTTTCTTTCTGTTGGATAATTTTTCTTTTATCCTCTTAATAGATTGAAGGATTTTAAAATGAAATGTTGCGAAATTAGGGGACTCAATCTTGTTTCTATAGTTCGGACGGGGGAAGATCCAATGTTTTTTTTTACTTTTCTTTTTATTTTCTCTTTTTTTTCGATTTAAATCTTTTTGGAATGTGTTTCGTGTATGCTTATTACCGATGTAGATGGTAGATCTTAACAACAAAGTTGGAATCAAATCTTCAACTTTTATTGATAGAAAATTGGTACTGTGGCCAACTTTCAATTCTGTGCACTATTTCGATTCAGCTGTTTGAACAGGTACAACGTGAACAAAGTCAGTTAATTTTATAATCAGAAGTAGATAAAAATGTCAAAAGCGGTTTGCTTATTATTGTTAGTTGACATTGTATTAAATCGAAATAGTGCACAACATTAAAAGTCGTTCACTGTACAAACACGGTATGGACTATTTTTGGGAAAACATTCTACCGAAGTCTCCAACATTTTTCTAAATTTTCCTACGCTTTCTCAAATTTTCCCAAAAATATTCTTTGAGAAAATTTGGGAAAATATAGAAAAATTGGGAAAACGTTTTCCCAAAAATAGTCTCTGGTACCAACCCTTTGATCGCTAGAAAAGAATTCAATTTTATAGTTAGAATGGTACCTGTACTGTACGTATGCATAAATTGTATTACCCATCGTGTCTGCTGTATGTGCAATCTCTCATTCTGTGCAATTGAATGCATATAAAATGAACGAATATTGAACATTCAATAAAAAGCGCACACATCTAAATACATAATGCGATATAAAGCCAATGTAATTCTCGAAAAAGAAATGACAAAACAAATTCCATGCCAGTGGTATTAATATTCTGGGTTCGTTTTGCACTTCTTCAAATCCGTTTTCATAACTTTGCACAGCAAACAAGCACAAATATTTTGTTATGTAAGTTAACAATCTTCATGCAAGCGACAAAATGCATTTGACGTATTTGAATATAAATATTCTGTTCACCAGGCACACATGAGAAAAAGCCATCTCTACATTTTGAACATCAAACACAATACACTTTGTAGTGTCCCATACACATAACATTGAAAATGTGCAATCGTTGGAAAAAATGCGATGTGGGAGGCTATTTAGGGATTGTCCGGGGTTAGTATAGGTTGTAAAGGGATGCGCATATAAATGACATTTTGTGATATGAAATGTCATAAAAGAATGACTGATTACACGGGAGAAAAAACACCATGTAACTATATTCCTTTGGTGATGTTGACCACAAACTATCTACATGCCTGCAAGATAATCGTTCTTTTTATCAACTTTCGAATACCCTATTATTCCCTTGACTGAAAGTCAGGGACTTATGAAAGAAAATACCCTTAAATGTCCGTAACGCTAAGTTCACTTTGATATTTTGAAAATGTTCTACATTGGCAAAAAACGTTAAATACAGAAAACGTCCGTACACTTGTGGACTTGATAACTCGAGTAATTCTTTACCGATTTGCAAAATTTTGGTTTTAATCGATGGAGAATGAAAATCATGAGGTTAAGTTCGTAGATGGGCAATATTGGGGTAATGAGATGGGAGTAATTCTCAAGAGAATTTTATTCCTTGTTACCGCGATAACTTCCGTAATTCTTATCAGATTTTCAAATTTTTTGTGTAATTCGACGAAGATTGAAATTCTTGAGGTTGAGTTTGCAGATGGATAATGTTAGAACAACGAGATGGGAGAAATTCTTCACAGACGCTTTTCCTTGTGGACTCGATAACTCGAGTAATTCTTTACCAATTTTCAAAATTTTGGTTTTAATCGACGGAGAATGAAAATCATGAGGTTAAGTTCGTGGATGGGCAATATTGGAGTAATGAGTTGGGAGTAATTCTCAAGAGAGTTTTTTACTTGTTACCGCGATAACGTCCATAATTCTTATCCGATTTTCAAAGATTTTGTCTTAATCGACGAAGATTGAAACTCTTGAGGCTGAGTTTGCTGATGGATAATATTCGAACAACGAGATGGGAGATATTCTACACAGACGCTTTTTCTTGTTACCGCGCGATAACTTGAGTAATTTTTACCCGATTTTCAAATTTTTTGTTTTAATTGACAGAGAATGACATATTGGAGTAGTGAGTTTGGAGTAATTGTTAAGATAACTTGTTAT
This sequence comes from Bradysia coprophila, assembly GCF_014529535.1. Lineage (NCBI taxonomy): Eukaryota > Metazoa > Arthropoda > Insecta > Diptera > Sciaridae > Bradysia > Bradysia coprophila. Next base: position 2,469,870 of record NC_050735.1, on the reverse strand, counting down.
ACCACGACATTTTTGCAACGGATTTCCAGAAAAATTTCTTATTTGACGAGTAGTGAAATGATGGTTTTCTGGTCTAACAGTTTAGAAGTACTTCCCAAAAGAGTTTTTGCTTGCTTGCTTGAGAAACCGATAGATCGTGTAATTCTCAGAGGCTTCAAAAATCAATTTCGACCAGTAGCGAAATTCATGTGGTTAAACTCGAACATTGCAATTTAATTGGACTAATAATCTGGGATATACGACAATTTTTGGGTGAAATCGTATTCTTAAAAGAATTTTTTTCGTTCCTAAAATGTTTGAACGAGTGTGAACTTTGCGGCCAGAGCGAAGCGAGGGCCGTAATTCACACGAGTTTTATTTTTTCAAGAGGTAGGCAAGAAATACGCCGCCTTTTCAGCGCTTTTAGTAGACTCATATTAGGAGTTAAACGTATACCTCGCTGGACCTTCCATTCATAGTGCTTTTTAGAAGACAATATAAACGACTCGTAATGGAGTAAAAGAGTAAAACTATAATTTTGTGATCGTTTTTACAAGATATGGGAGAAATTATACTCAGACGCTTTTCCTTGTTATCGTGATAACTTAAGTAATTTTTGTAGATGGTTAATATTGGAGTAGTGAGGTTGGAGTAATTGGAATTGTAAACACAACTTGTTACGACATTTTTGCAACGGATTTCCAGAAAAATTTCTTATTCGACGAGTAAGTGAATCTGGATTTCTGGTCGAACAATCTAGAAGTCTAAAACAATCTTGCTTGCTTGATAACACGATAACTCGAGTAATTCTCAGAGGCTTCAAAAATTGCAGATTTGAAAATATGAAGTGTTTTCGACTAGTATCGTAATTCCTGAGGTTAAATTCGAACATTGGACTTTATTGGACTGGTAATCTGCGATATACGACAATTTTTTTTCGTTCCTAAAGTGTTTGCACGAGTGTGAACTTTGCCAGAGCGAAGCGAGGGCCGTAATTCACATGAGTTTTTTTCACAGGCAAAAAATGCGCCACCTGTTCAGCGCTTTTAGTAGACTATATAGGAGACTCATATTAGGAGTAAGACATCGCTCGCTGGACCTACAACTCATAGCTCTTTTTGTTTCTTCAGGAAATTAAATAAATATGAGTAAAATGAAGCATGTGAATCTGCTGTTTTCTAAATAAAAGAGACATCACATTTTCATGTGACTTTAGTTTTGTTATCTCAAAAACACCACCTTATTTAAAAATGGCTGGAAAACTAAGACTGGAATTATAGAAAGAAAAAAAAGCCAGTCAAGGGACCTGACCCACCCAAGAGGTGGGGCCTAGTGTAAAATATGTTACAAAACTCTGGATAAAAGAGAATAGTCACTTTCGTGTGTTTATTTGTTGGAAGTATCGAAGTAATCTTGTAAATTCATGCAATTTACTATTTTAACTTAGTAGTTTGTTCATTCGGTTTCTGATTGTTCGTGAATATTATTCACTGAATAAACATCTAAATTCTCTTCTGTTCATCAATTCAATAGTTTCTCTTCTATATTCATATATTCTTGAAAAATCTCTACATTATTAACCTCGGCCTCCTCGCCTCGGATTAACTCAATTCACACGGAAACTGGACATTTTTTTATATCTTGTCATGCAAGACTATTTCAAAAGTGAAATTTCACTAGAATGGTTGTCAGAATTTTCAACAATTGCATTTAAACTGGTTCAGTTTATTTTCGCAATTCAGCATTAAATCGGAAATCTGTTGGGATGCAAAAGTCTCGAAATGAAATTGTTAATGACCTGTATCGCACATGTGTAGGGTATCACCGGATCGGGCACTTCATGCTGATTCTGGTGGTATCATTCTATTTCACCGACATATACCAAACGGAGGAGTTGTTACTCGTTCAAGTCTCACAGACATGGTAGCAAAAAAAATAATTTTTCAACGTTTTCCTACTGCAAAATGAAACTGCTAACGACCTGGATCGCATATGTGCCGGTCATCTCATGCCGATGTTGATGGTACCATTCAAATGACGGTTAAGTTAGCTCAAAAGTTTTCTCAAAATCTTAGCGATATCGCTAACCTTGAACGATTTTGCGCTACACAATCAGTTAGCGCTATTTCGTAGCGCTAAATCAATTTTGAGAAATCTTCAGACATTTGGAATTTTGAGAAAACTTTCAGATTTTGGGATAACTTCAGTCGTACGGAATTCTGAGAAAGTTATCCCAAAATCTGAAAGTTTTCTCGAAATTCGGTACGACTGAAATTATCCCAAAATCTGAAAGTTTTCTCAGAATTTCGTACGACCGAAGTTATCCCAAAATCTGAAAGTTTTCTCAAAATTCGGTACGACCGAAGTTATCCCAAAATCTGAAAGTTTTCTCAGAATACGGGACGACCGAAGTTATCCCAAAATCTGACAGTTTTCTCAGAATACGGGACGACCGAAGTTATCCCAAGATTATATAGTTTTCTCAAAATTCCGTATGACCGAAGATATCCCAAAATCTGAAAGTTTTCTCAAAATATGGGACGACCGTGGATATCCCAAGATTTTATAGATTTCTCAAAATTTAGTACGACTGAAGTTATCCCAAAATCTGAAAGTTTTCCAAATGTCTGAAGATTTCTCAAAATTGATTTAGCGCTACGAAATAGCGCTAACTGATTTCGTAGCGCAAAATCGTTCAAGGTTAGCGATATCGCTAAAATTTTGAGAAAACGTTTGAGCTAACTTAACCGTCATCCATTCAATTTTACCGACATATACCAAACGGAGGAGTTATGTCACATCCAGCGGGAAGCTGCGGGAAAATGCAAAAATGCATGTCACAGTATAGTCTTTAAAATAATTCATCTGAATCTTTCTACGTCGCTTTTTTCTCTCGATTGACAAACTCATCCTCATCATGTAAACATTGCAAAAAATGAATACCAGCATAGCACTTACGATAGAATTACTATTCAAATGGCAAAAAGCATTTACATTTTGATACATGTATGCGTGTACACTTGCACGTGTTGTGTGTTTGAACCATACAAAGAAATCACAACTCCGGTCTTAACAAAAGAAAGGCAGAGCCTTTCCAGATACAATCAGTATCCATTTTATATGTCAATTTAGTTCCAGCCGTAGTATTATCCTACCTGGTAACCTGTTATGATCCACTTACAAAAGAACTGATATCGGTGTAGGTGACGCTTACAGATTCGATACGCAAAAAGATACGCGTCACAAATGGCAGCTGATGAGGAAAGCACGCGAAAGTTTAATCAACAAAAATTTTACACGAAAAATTTTAGAAAGAAAATTATAACAAAAAAATTTCGTCGAAAAGTGGCAGATGATTTGGCTTTGTTTTGTTTGAATTCCATTATTTAAAGGAATATATTTTACAATTAAAAAAAAATAAAATGCTCTCAGCCCCCAAATGAGCGACTATTTTGTGAAACCATGAAACACGGATCGACTAGAATCTGAAACTCTATAACTTTGTCGTTTACACGAGGTTTCTATCTGCCGTATTTTCCGAATTATGGCTGACATAGCTCGCACTTAAAACGCTCTCAGCTCCCAAATGAGCGACGTTTTAGTGAAACCATGAAACACGGATCGACTAGAATCTGAAACTCATAAATTTGTCTTTTAAACGAACTTTCTATATGCTATATTTTCTGAGTTATGGGTCCTATAGCTCAATAGTTTAAAACGCTCATAGCTCCGAAATTATAAGCTTTTATGTAAATTTCTTCAAATTAGTTTCTTAGAATTACGTCCTTGACATACCCAGCCAATTGCAGCCAAATCCACCGGTAAATTCAAAAGTTTCGTTGTAACAAAGGTTGGTAAAATTCATCAATTTCAAAATGTATGAAAATCCATTTCTTCATACAAATCAAGTTTTGAAATTTAATATCTCGGCCAAATCTTAACCTTATGAGGCGTGTGATAGCTCGTTGAACTCGTTTGGACGCCCAAATTACGAATAAAATAAGTGGGGGAAGTTGGAGCGGAGGAAGAAAAGTCAAAAAAGCTGTGTATATGTTCCTCAGTCATGCGAAAAAAAAAGTTTCCAAATTTTTAGTGTGAACGAACTTGCGTCACGGCCCTTCTCTTATGTAGGGCCATGATTATTTTGATGGAACAAAAAATTCGGTAATTTTGCATTTCTGTGCATTTCGAACGTGTTTTCCATCATCCAGCTCGCCCAATGAAAATAATTTACCATCATTTATGTTATTAATAACAAAACCTCAGTTCAGTAATTACCAAATTTTATATGAATCAAATATCGTTCAAAATATCTCCAAGTGCAATTTACCTACAAGTATGAAATTAGTTGAACCGAGCGTGGAGGTCACTCACAATCCAAACAAGAAACAATTTGTTTAATGGAATTTTAGTTTGTGCACTCCGAAATAGGAACATTAAAACGTTCACCTTCGATGAAATTCGAGGAATAACGTTTGTACTACAAACGGTGTAAGCGAAGTTCGCAATCGAGCAGTAAATATGAATGATTGCCGCTATGAGAAGATGAATTTTCGAATCATCTACAGTCAGATTCCGCTTCGGGAGAAACAATTTTAGCAACAAACAGAGTAACGTCACGCAAAACATCAAAGACAGTGAAACTACATGGTGCATGGCGTATAAATGGTATATAATGTATATGTGGTGTAAGAACCATCAACCAGCATCCATCATAGAATTTATGCAAACAAGTAAATTTCGCTACAGGGATAAGTTTGTTAGAAAATGTGAAATTCACGTTTAGAAATGGAGGAGGAAGCAAAACAAAAAAATATTGTGCACGTTTAATACAATGGTACTAAAGTGGAAAATATTTGCATATTATTTTCGAGAGTTTTTCTCCTTCACTTTTTTGTTTGATTGATGGATAAAATTACTTGTTTGAATAGGCAACAGCTCGAGATGTAATTTAAATTATATCTATGGGAAAAAGAAAATTTTCGGGGGTTAAATTTTCTGATTTTTTTTTCTTTTTTTGTCGGTAGTATAAGCGATGGCGAGCATATTTAAACGTCGAAATAAATTTAAAATAATTTGATCAATCAGTCGTCAATCAACAGTTTCTAATTATTTGGTATTTATAAGGAAATAAATAAATTTTCTAATCAAATCCTGTACAATTACTAATCGCTTTAAGGGAGGAGGAGTGGTAAACGTACTTATCATGTAACACAAGAAAATCCGTAGGGATTTACTTTACCTGAAAAAAAAAATCATTTTAAATTTTCGTTCGTAGCGATAATTTAACGTTCAACCATGACAGCCGGGTATTTAAGGTGTTCGTCTTCAACAATTTGAATTTATACAGAAGCGTCATGTTCGAAGAGAGTTCTATTTATATGTAGCACAAAATATAACTTGTACGTTGCTGTAACCCTAAAGGGAATAATTATGATGGTGCAAGGAGTTTTATATAGTGAAAACTAAAACAACATCCCGTCATGTTAATTTCTCCATAGTGCAATCTACAAACTGGAATGGTAAACGATCATTGAACCTCTCGATCCAAAGCAGCGTCTGAACAAAATCAATTACAGACACAGTGTACATTAATGAATGGAATTTCCGTTTTTTGTTAATTTTTAGTCTGCTGAAATCCGAACACAGCTTTATTATGATGTACATATTTATCATACAGTTAAATGATGTATTGTACATGTTTCTGTAAGCTGTAAGCCTCTTACGCGGTACTTGATAACTGTTTCACTTCAAAAATTCGTTAGCAGTAATACCAATATCAATATTCGTCGTCTAATTATAATGTACTATTGGTTAAGTCGATTAGGCTGAAGTATCATTCAGATTCATGATTTAGATGAATTCAAAAGCCTCTCAAGTCTTTCTGTTCGCAATTTAAATGGAGATCAATTTTAATGGTAATAGTGATAATTAGACCTTTTCGCTTTCAACAGATTCTACATAATTTCTAGGTCCACAAATTTGACAGTCTTGATCGTTGATCGTCTTGATATTGAATGGTTTTTTGGTTTTTATACCAGTAAAGTGGCGTTATGCCAAGGTAAATATAGTGAGGAGGTAATGCCATATATAACCGAATCACGAAAGCACGAAAGTTCGATACAAACGCCATCTCATCCCTTCGTTGAAAGCAAAAAATCGAATAGAAAGTCGGGCCATCTGTTGTGAGATAGCGAAAATATTTCCGCGCGTCTGAATGACACTACCTCCTCACTATATTTACCTTGCGTTATGCGTGTGCGACAAAAATTTCGACTGGGAAAAAATGCCATTCAATATAACAGCTGCCAGAGTCAGTGGGACTAGGAATATCAGATGCTACATAAAACAGAATTGTGATAATTCCTAATTTTTCATAATTGTAGTCCCATTTCGTAAAAAGCTGTAAATCATATCCACCTTGAACTTAGTCGAATATGGTTTAACGAAGAAAATCGTCGTTAAAGTCGTTAATCGTAACATGAGTATTGTTTTTGAAACGCCAAATCACCAACACAAAAATTTAGTGTCGGTTGTGAAAAATATAATAATTTCTGTGATTTTGATGTGATTTAATACATATGTTGTGCGTTAATGTGTTTCTTGTGTGCTTTTAACAGATCACTTAGCGGTTGACCTTAAATATTCGTCAAAGCCACCAAATTAATGAAAAATTTATTTTAACCAATCATGTAAACAAACAACAATATTGTCGTTTGGTGTGATTGGAGTTGCAGAAGAGGTGACCTAGTAGAAATGAAATGTCGGCGGTGATCTAAAAAATTGCGTTTTAGCGGAAACGCTTTCGTTTAAATGTGTGCACGTTTCCGGTAAAATAAATTAGTGCGAAAGCAATCACTTTTGAGGAGTTTTACGATAACACCATTAGTTAGGGGTGGGTAACAATCCTAATTCATAAAACAAACGTAATTAACTCATTTTTACGGGGTAGTACGTAATAATTTATGAAAAATAGGCGATCGAAATCCGCTGAACAGCACTAAGACGACTTTAAAATATTTGGAAGGTTGTGATAATAAATCCGACGAAAATGTATAAAGGTTGTGACGATTTAACAAATCCGACCAAAATATATGAAGCTTGTGCCGATAAAATAAATCCGACCAAAATATATGAAGGTTATTATATCGTCACAACCTTCATATATTTTGGACGGATTTATTATATCGTTTTTTATTCATTTTTTAGGTATTCATGAGTACTTTTGTAATTAATAAAGTGTGCTTTTTGGGAAAAAGTGTGTTCGCGAAATTTCGCGGTTTTGCGTTTTCGGATGGAAGATGGAGGTTATAAATTGCGACCAAATAACATAACAGAAAATCAAACCAAACTTCCAAAACAACTGATATCAGTCAAAAACACTCAAAGAGTAAAAGTGACGCAAGGCCCTGGGCCCTGGGAAAAAAATTTTTTGTCGATATTTGAAAATTACATACCATACAAAATATTGTGTTGGTATATGGAACATTTTTCTCTATGGACGCGATTTTTTAAAAAAATTTCTAGTGGTCACGAAAAATCGTCGAAGTTTGTATGGAAAATTTTTTCCCCCATAGTAGGCCATACAAACTTCGGTGATTTTTCGTGACCACTAAAAATTTTTTTAAAAAATCGCGTCCATACAGAAAAATGTTTCATATACCAACACAATATTTTGTATCATATGTAATTTCCAAATATCGACAAAAAAATTTTTCCATACAAGTAAGAATCACGCTACTGGGCATACTTCCAAAACAACTGATACATCAGATGTTGAGGAAGGTACTATTAAGAAAATTGTTAAAATAGGGAAAAATACGTCCTGAAAGAATGTACAAATAAAAAGTAGCCGAATCATCTGCCACTTTGTGACGCAAAATTTTTGTGGTAAAATTTTTCATCTAGATTTTTTTTGGCCTAATTTTTGCTTTGACAATTTTTGCGTACAATCGCAGAATGCGTCACCTACAGCGATATCAGTTATTTTGGAAGTATGCCCAGGGACTTGCGTCATTTTTACTCTTTGAGTGTTTTTGACTGATTTTTTCTTTGTATCACTTAATTAAACAGCCAAATTACATAAATCAAATAAATAGGTCGTTTACAAACAACGCGGACGATAATACAAATAAAAATAATCGTTGCTACAACTGCGGAGCGACACTAATTTTCCATGAATTCACACCCACACCTATTTATCGCAAATCACGTTGAAAATTCGATTACAAATATATCGCACTCATTTGAAATTGATATCTCCCATCTGAATAAGATGTCGAGTTTGTTCGTAGAGTTTGATGAATATAAGGGGAAATCTATCTAAATGACTGAGTACAAACATTTACCAGCGGTACCCTGTCAATTGATTTTGCACAATAATGAAACATCACACAAACTCAACATAAATTATCATTCCATTTCCCTTAAGAAAATGAAAATTTTGCTCTGTATCATTTTCCTTTAATAAACGCGAATTAAAAAACAACAATATTTAAGTAGATGCCATAGATGCCGTACAAAGAGAAGAAAAAAACCGAAAGCTATAATAATGTGTACGTTTATAATACACACCAAAAGAAAAAGGAAAAAATGACGAAAAATCACCACCCAACGTTCGTATATTGTTTCTGCCTTTTGTGTTATACTTAAAGCGTTTGCCCAAGAGTGGAAAATCTAGCAGCTGTAACAATTTCTTTCAATTATCTTAATTAATCCTTCCCATTGTGTTACTCTTCCTTTATATGGTAAGAAATGGGCAAATTGAGTTCTTAAGAGTTTAATGTTGAGAATTTTCTTCTGCTTTTTTTGCGGTTATTACAATACCTACTTAGTTCTTATGGCCCGAAAAAGAATGTTGTTCGGTTTAGTGGTTATGAAGTTGTGTAGTGTAAGTTTTGCTTTTCTCTGTTGTCAGATCAGTATTATGGTTAATATAGGACATGAATCGCATTGTACTCGTATTACCTAAAAGGTTTGTGTATGTGACTTGAAGAATTCTGTGACGACGTGTGAGCTTGGATTCTTGGAATGTACTCATTACTGTATCAATCGAGTATAATGATTTGTTAGCTGGTTGAATTTGAGACAGAGAAATCATAACGACAGCTCACGCTCATGTTAGATTGCCAGGATTCGGGAAGACTTTAAGATACCGGAGAGAGTAATTTAAAGACAAGCACGCGTAAAATGATATTTTTATAAACGTTGACCACTAGAAAATAATAGCGATAATATGTTGTCATCAAATCCGTATTCCGACAGAACACGAATGTGAATGACTGCTGGGTTGAATAAAGGTGAATCAGTCCACTTTGCATAGATTTGTAAATGTGAGAAACAAATTTTAGAGACAAAAAACGTACTGTCAAAGCACTATGTCTAGTACACATTCCGTGAGACAAACCGAGGCACGTAAAATTAGCGTTTTCTTCAAGTTTTTGAACGAACAAAATTTGACAGATAGCTGGAATAACACTCAACCCTGTAAATACTTTTCAATCATTTTGCATGGGTCTATTTTCCACGCATTTCACAGACATTATTCACAAATTGTACTCATCTTTAATGCAGCAGATCCAGTAGTCACTAATTTTGACATATATGTCACTACATTTTATTGCTAGGAGTGCTTTATTAGACAAATCGTATTCAAGGTCGTATTTGAACTGTAAATTGATAAAATGTCTCCGCTTGAAATTGTTGCTTGTCATAAAAAATTAGTTCCAACACAACAACAAAGTACACAACAAAGGGCCCGTATTTTTGATGGAGCTCATTAACGGTACAAAGATTTTTCTATTCGTACACAGTTCATGAAAAATGTTTAAACTTGAGCCATCTGTCAAATATTTTCCACCAGCCCGGTGGAATGAAGTTGTCATAAATTTTTTTCACTCGAACTGAACACTTTGACAGATGAACCATACATTTTCTGTCAAAATTTCATTTCACCGACTGGTTGAATACTTGGCTTTAGGTTTTTAACCAGAAAGTATCGCGCTAATCTTACCAATAAAGACTTTCGAAAATATTATCGGGGTTAGGCAATCCTTTGCGTGCAAATTAAAAAACATTTTTTTTCAGTGTCAAGATGGAAAACGTTCAAATGTATAACCGTTGAAAGCTTCACTTCACAACGAATTTTCATTTCATTTACATTTTTGCCATACCATGACATGACATGCCATAAGAAAATTCACGACTAATAAAAATTCTGTTTACGGTAATTTAAAGACACAAAAAACAAAAATCTTAAACCGTCATCGCGTTGTAATACATCTTGACAAAGTACGTTCCCCCGGAACATTTTTCCATCGCAGAATAAAAAAAATATGCCAAAAGAATACGAAAAACTTTTTCCACGTCAAATAACAATGTCCTTAAATGTTTTCCCATCCTTCATCGAAATTAATGCAAAACGATTTTGACACTCGATGAACCTAGCTGGCGGCGACCATATCATGCATAGACCCTTTGCGTATATAACATTATCTACCGACTTCAACGGATGGGGACGCTTATAGTTACCGCACACGTTTTCCTCTTCGTTGCGTGTAACTTTATCTTTTTACCATTTTACCTTAATCTCACATTGAGATTATTTGTTATATAATATATATATGTGTGTATGGCGGTGGTACCTATATACTACCCACGGCCGTATAACAACACTCTCATTCAAACTTATAATACAATACAAAGTGATTACGTAAAATGGTTGAGTCTCATAATTCATTCCAGACATATCGCCATAGGCATGAAATAACAACAAAATGCTTGAGAAGTGAGATGGGGAGGTTGAGATTATTTTCGGGATGATTGGAATGAAGAATGGGACGTAAATTCTATGTAATATTTAACACCATCCTATGTAAACATTTTATACAAATTTCTACATCTTGTAAGATATTACATGTACAGATACGTATATACAAGAGGCGATGCTTATCGCAACGGTGGATGAGATGATCAGGTTGTTGAATCTGTCATCAAATGTTCAAAGTTGTAGATTGTTTGTGGAAAGACGAGCGATGTGTATGAAAGTGATTAAAGGGGTCTGTGCGTAAAATAGCATAACTTTGGGATTGAGATCGGTGTGTACATGTGTATGCGAATGTCGTCATAAAAAGTTTGGAAATAATTTTCGGGTTGCGAAGGTTGATTATTGAAACATCACCCTAAAGGAAATCTTTCTTGTTCTTATCATTGAAATAGTCGAAATTTCATTAAACGACTTCCTTTCTGTTTCGCATTACAAATATAAGAAACTTCGTTGTTAATGATGTTGGGAATGGGTTACAAAATTGAACCACAGTTGATGTGAATTATAACCCATAATTATGGCACTTTGTGAATAAATAACGGAAATTTATCGGGAACGGGTGGAACATTTTGAGACTTTATTCGACGATTTCTAATACAGAATCTACTTGAAGTATGTTCAAGATAACGTTGAGATGATAAAAAAAATTTGTTGTTGATGATTCTCAACCCTCTCCACCATTCGTTGACGGTGTTTTTCCTGGTGGCTTTGTAGTTAAATTTCCCTGTTTTCACTAGGTGAACAGAGGTTCACATTGCCAATACAAAGCTGTGATAACGTTAGGAATGTGGTTGCTGTGACGCTTTTACTATTACCCCATATCCTTGGTATAAAGTTATCAAGCTTATGATAATATGATGTATTGGCCAACTGCTAAGGCTCAGAACAGGTCAGGTCGACCTGAAACCTGAAGCTCAGATTATCTGAATGAATCAGATTAGAATTGAACTAAAAATGTTTACCTGTAACCTGAACTGACTTACCTGAACTTTTACAAATTTTCAGATTTGAGGTAAATTCACGTAAAGTCAGTTGAAATTCAAATATACAGGTTCAGATCGGACCAGTTCCAAGTCTTAGCCACCTCTTTTACAATCAAAAAGAATTTGAGAATCTACTCAATTTATTGTAATGGCTATATCATCAGTTGTCGACAACCACGACAAAAATAAACAATGTTTCACTTATGTGATCTTATCACGGTAGAGCAAAGTAAGCCAATCAGGAGCAGACTACGCAGATACATTGAAAGAAGTGACTTAAATCAAGTTACTATCGTTTCCGTATTCGATGCATTCGTACAAAATCAATTGGATTAGGTTCCTCATCAAATCGACTGCTATTGCCTGGTTACATTTACACTACCGTGCATCTTATATGAAGTAAAAGATTTTCTTTCAATCTGCTGGAAATACTTAGATCAAGAGAGGTACTAGACTCGAAAATTATACTAGTGGCACTAGTGGACTTCTTACCGGCTTTTATGTGCCGGGAAACAGAAATAAAGTTCACAAAAAATGTAACGAGATGATAAAACAGGTGAAAGTGACATGACGAAGATCAGACGGAAAAACATATCACATGATAAAAGCATAACCGACGAAGAATCACCATGCCAACAGCGAAGATGAAATGTTATATATGGTTAACACTGGTACATCCGTCGGCAGACAACCAGTTAATTCTTGGTAGAAAAAATTGAGACACTTGTTCAGACTGTCAGATCTAAGTAAGATCATCTAACAGAGTTTTAGTTGCTGCTTTGCTAGTGGCTTTGATGTTAGTTAAGCGGTGGCGCAGCTATCCCAGACAGCAAAAAGAAACGGTAATAACGAATTAGTATTGACTAAAAGCTAAATGTCAGACCGTAGATTGTACATGTAAATATAAAGACTATTGCACGGATAATGACTTATCCAGTCAACTTTTTTTTTTCTTACGAATCGGATGAAACAGATATGATACACAGAATTGTGAATGTCGAGCACAGACGGTTGTGACCCTCCGAAACACCACAGCTTTATAGAATATCTGTATCCTCCCCATGTATATATATATATATTACTGTGCAATGTACGCCACATCTGATTTTGTAAAGTAATATTTTCAAATTGCACTGAAACACTATCCGTATATATAAATGAATACATTTCGACAAACACAAAGTGCAGACATAAGTTGCACGAAAGCATTCACCAAAAAAAGAGAGAGAATGTACAAAAACACTTCAATTACGTAAAAGTGCAATGCAACAATTCGGTGAACAATATATTGTGAACATAATAACTTCTAGATTTTACCCATCCCAAACGATACAACACAAAAATACAAACTGAACGAACAAGGAAACCAATTCAGCTGAAAAATAGTATCACAAATTGGCTTCTTTTGTTTTCGGTCGTTTCTTTTATGTTTCTCATTTTTTTTTTGTTTTGTTCTCTCTACCTATGTTATCATCATCATCATGTTGAAAGCGTTTTGTTGAGGCAAACGTATATAAACTAAAACATTGAAAACCTGCAATCGGATGTAGAGTTTTATGCGATTGGTATCCACAAAACATTGAACAATAATCCTGTCTTAACAGTCAATGTGCAGAAACGTTAGTATTTATCTCCAGAAATTATGTGAATTATTTTCGGTATTATTGTCGGTATGATGGGATGTGTTTAAACAACATACATGGCATCGCAATGTGTATCAGCAATTTGTTTAAATGTTAACTATATAAATGTCTATCATTCAATCGAATGTCGTTTCTGAGCCAATGTACCATTTTCTTTATATCAAACTTTCTATGCGAGTGATTAATTGAAGTGCCTTACTTACTGTTCTGGTCAAACTTTTTCTGAATGCAGACATATTGAGTAGATCCATGTATACCTTTTCGCAACGTATCTATGTCTGTATATATATCAACCCCATACCGATCACAGATTGGTACATATAATCGTGCACAACTTAGTTTGTTGATTGCTTGCTGTGTGTATAAAACGTCTATACATATTTCTGTGACTTTAAGAACTTTGAGCTCAATTAAGTAATTGATTTTGGTTTGATATGCTGTGTAAGTTTGTGGAAAGACGAATAAATAAAACAAAAACTTTGAGTGGTATACATAATGCAATACTTCAATAACTAATGTCTTTCTCGAACAACGAGTCGTGGAGAACCAAACATTGCTTTCAGAACGAAATCTTATTACTTCCATACAAAGTGAGTTATTAGTGAAGGCCTCGTTTGTGATGAACTTTTCACTTTGTTTTAATATTATTCAAAGTCTTCCTAGATTTTTGCGGATTTTCGGCAAGAATTAAACACAAATCCTTAAGACGTTTCGCGTCTTTATATGGCATGGATTTAGTTCATCAAACTTCAAACTTGACTTAAATTCAGGATAAAATGCAACCTTTGTTAGGAGAAAATTGTTTTTTTTTTGGGAATTTCAAATTCCACATGACTCAATGCAATCCAGAATTAATTTATTTTAGAATGAAATTAAGAGGAATTCTTTTGAAAAACAGCCTACCGAAATCGGACGCATTTTCTAGTGGAATTTTTATATTTGCCTAGACAGGACTTCGACCCTAAAAGCCGAAACCACTTTCAAAAAAATTCTTCGAAGCTTGTGTGGTTGGTGAAAGGTGATCAAAAACCGAAAACTTGTACTTTTCTTACAAAAATTTCTCCAGCTACACGAGCCGTACAGGGTCGCATGGGGTGTCATTAGAAAGGTAATCACATGTACTATTGAGCCGAATAGGGACTTATTGGTAAAATTCATCTACTTTGAAATATGTAAACTTAAACATTTCAACTTCTATTTCATCGTATAGATGCATCCAAACCACATATTTCAGTGTGGATGAATCTTAAACCAAGTAAGTCCCTATTCGGCTCAGTAGTACATGTAATTACCTTTCTAATGACACCCCACAAGACCCTGTACAGCTCGTGTAACTGGATAAATTTTTGTGTGCAAGTTTTCGGTGTTTGATCACCTTTCACCAGCCACACAAACTTCGATTTTAAAAAAACGTCGAATTATTCTAGTAAATGGGGGTTTTGCGCACACGATGTGTTGCCGAACTCGCTTCGCTCGTATCTCACATCTAGAGCGCAAAACACTCCCATTTACTACCTTATTATGAAAATAGCTATTTTGAACTGCATATTAATATGCAACATGTCGAAAGACATATTTAATTTTCTCACAGATCGAAACAGGGGTCAAACGTAACCTTAATTTCGTACGACATTGCTGCCTGTCTAACGGCATGGATTCGTTGTTGATGTGATGAATATATTTAGCATTCGATGTTAACCAATTTAATGATGATCGGTTCATCTTTTGGTTTAAAAAGTCCAAAAATTTCTTCAGCCAATTACAATATCAAAAACTAACTTTTCAAACACTTATTATCTAATCACAATTCTGCATCGTCAACAAACTGATACAAATTTTCCTGATCCAGTTAGTAAACATAAACAAGATTGTCAAGTACCGAGCTTAATCAAAGTTAACTATCAAGTTAAATTGATTGAGCTATCACATCATTTATTAAGCTCTAATAGGCCGTTTGAAATGCCATCCACAATAAGAAATGCCATCCACATCACAAAAATCTCATACAAATGAATGAATGAACGAAACATTTAACGAAACTTAAGTGTGAAAGTACCGTATCTTGAAGATGATCTATACACTGAGATGATGTTTTCCGTGTCTTTTCTAAAATTCCTAGCCGGATTGGATTCGGAATATGGAGCTCAAGCACCTTTCGTTTCGCATAGTTATGCTCAACTTTTAATATTGAAACATTGTCGGTGTCTGGTACATGACCAGTTTCATAAAAATGGTGCACCAAAGCTGTTGAAAGCCAATGCTTCAATGTCGAGGCTAACAGAAAGATTATTCAATGCATTTCGATGACCCATTACTACTTCATTTTCTGTGAATTCAACAACACAATTGTATATTTACTGTGATGGGACGTAATTACGTAATTCTAGACGCTCAATGCATACATCGACCAAAATAGCAATTATCATTCGAACAACATATCAAACCTAAATCGATACACACAAGCATTAAAATCCAATGAGATTCTTCGGTGTAAGTCTAAATTATAGCAATTAGCAAAACATCCTGCAGAACATGGTTCTCTATTCAAAAGCATTTGAAAATACCAGTGGATCTGGATATGTAGATGTTGCATTTCAAAACTGGAAAATAGAAATGCAATCGAAGTAATTGGTCCATCGGTACCTATATACGTTCTTTGGGCTATTTGTACACTGTGTTTCAATGCGGTATCAGACGAGTATCAATCTTCAATACGTGTTTGGTTCTTCTGTCGAAGATGAAAGCTCTGTTTGTAGGTACTTATCGAGAACAAATATTGGTCATATTCAATATGTGAATGTTTTGTAGTATTGCGAACGGACTGATACAAGTTGTCTTCGATTTTATTCAATTTCGTTTGATCACGGCAGAGTAACAGTACTTTTACTCTGCCGTGGTTTGATGCATCAGCAGGAAACATAAAGTGCGTATCATCTTAAGTGAACCAAGGATTTGGTCTGGAGGCAGATTCGTAAATATTAATTGATTTTGATTACAAAAAGCATGTTTATATCGTACAAGGGTTAACGGTTAAGGCTGTCAGCCGAATATTTGTCTAAGTCGAGAGTCTAAATCAAAGCATCTATGAATCGTCCATTCTTCACCTCAATACAAAGAAATCAGATTATACTAGCGCATAATAATCTCTTTTTGTAACTAGCATTGTAAGCGCAGAGTAGTTTACATGACTAGGGATAAATTAAATTTTCATATGTGCGGTGTGATTAAACCTATTTTCTACACTCAAAAGACAAAAAAAAAGATGTTTTTCATGCTTCGGGGACGATTGATTTATTTTAGGCAGTTTCGAGAGTTGCAGCTCGAACGAAGTGAAACATACATAAATAAATATAGTTGACACCTTCGTATGATGACAGTTCGGTGCCGCGTCATTCACAATAATTGACAAAATGACACATTTTGTATAAGAAAAACGTCACTTTGCGGGTTTTTTTAGACATTTTCTCAACTGAACTGTCACATTTTCTTTTGTTTTAAAAAATGACATAACATAATGATATTTTTGTTTGGTGAATAAAACAGTTAATCACATCTCGCACATAATGAAGAACGTTGTGTTAACCTCTGGAAGAATACAGTAAATTCGAACTAAATTCGATTGGTGGCACTCGCACCGCTCTAGTCGCAAAACTTCCATCTTGTTAGAATTTCATATTTTCTTCCCCTGGTAAACAAATAACTATTTGTTCAACGTGTGATGGTAGATGTGAACTCGTTAGGGAACATCTGGGGCTCAAAAACAAGTCGTATGTTCTTCACTTAACAATAATCTAATAATATCACGCTAATAGCCATCCACGACCCGATGAGTTACGATAAAGCTCTGGGGCTCTGGTTGTATTGGTTAAACCGACTCACTTCAAGCAAAAGTGAGCATAATAGACAGATGTCAATAAGAGTACTATTTTGTAAAATGGATTTTGCAGTTGTGTAACACACTGTCAAGTTTCAGTACCCTATTAAGAGCATAGAGGTAGACTACCTAGAGGAATTATGACCGAAATTCATTAAAAAATTATATCACACAATAAGAGTACCACTCATGTTGGTTAAATAGATCAAAATTAGTTGATACATCATTGATTTTCAATATTGATATTTGCTGTGTATTATTCCCTTGACTGAAAGTCATGGGTCTTACGGATGATAAACACCCTAAAATGTTTGTCACACAATGATCACTATTATGATTGAAAATGCATGAATGTATGACCAAAAACCTTAAATACAGAAAATGTTTGTCACACTTTGATGATTCGTTGATAACACGATAACTTGAGTAATTTTCAACGGATTTTCAAAAACTTTTTTTTAATCGACGGGGAATTAAATTCCTCAGGTTAAGTTCGAAGATGGGCTATTACAGTCGGGTGTTCTTAGAGATATTCCCAAAAGAATTTTTGTCTCGTCCCTTGATTCCACGATAACTCGAGTAGTTTTCGACGGATTTCCAAAAACTTTTTTTTATTTGACGGGGAATTAAATTCCTCAGGTTACGTTCGAAGATGGGTTATAACGGACGGGTGATCTTAGAGATATTCTCAAGAGAATTTTTGTCTGGTCGCTTGATTCCACGATAACTCGAGTAGTTTTCGACGAATTTCCAAAAACTTTTTTTTAATCGACGGGGAATTAAATTGCTGAGGCTAAGTTTGAAGATGGGTCGTAACGGGCTGGTGATCTTACAGATATTCCCAAAAGAATTTTTGTCTCGTTCCTTAATAACACGATAACTTGACGTAATCCTCAACGGATTTCCAAAAACTTTTTTTTAATCGACAGGGAATAAAATTACGAAGGCTACGTTCGAAGATGGGTCGTAACGGGCTGGTGATCTTAGAGATATTCCCAAAAGAATTTTTGTCTCGTTCCTAGATAACACGATAGCTTGACGTAATCCTCAACGGATTTCAAAAACTTTTTTTATTCGACGGGGAATTCCATTCCCGATGATAAGTTCAAAGTTGGGCTATGACGGTCGGGGGATCTCAGAGATATTCCTAAAAGAATTTTTGTATCGTCCCGTGACATTATCGTGTTATTAGTTGAGTAATTCTTAATGGTCCACAAAAGACAATTATCCCACTAAGAAAGACATTTTTGGGTTAAGCTCGTTAATGGAATATACTGGAGTAATATTCTAGGATTCGTTCCAAAATTTTGTGTGTGTAATATCTTTATATCGATGATAAGAAAAAAATTAAAGTTTGGACGAGTGTGAACTTTGCGGCCAGAGCGAAGCGAGGGCCGTAATCACACGAGTTTCATTTTTATTCAATATGTAAGCAAGAAATTCGCCTCTTTCCAGGGTCTGTATCTCGTGCTGCCTTTTTGATGGTATCTTTTCATCAGAATCCTTTTTTCAAAACACACGACCACGAATGTATTAGCTTTCAACAGAAAGTAGATTTGGTTGTAGTCACTTGACCAGTTCTGAAAAAAGTGACCAGTGTACCGAAATTTTCATAAACTGCTCAGTTTTCTCAGGGTTGGTCAAACTGCTACAACCAAATCTATTTTATGTTGAAAGCTAACACATTCGTGGTCGTTATTGCGGTCGTACATACTTGAAAAATGATAATTTTAAAATCACCCAAATGTATACTTTTCAGCAAATCATCGATGCCTCTTAAGTACTGAAAATACGTATGAGCCAGTATATGATCAAGTGCTGGAATTTCTCATATACGTGTTTTGTATCGAAAGTAGGGTACGCATACCCTGGTATACGTTTATATACTTATAGAGTGATTTTTTTTTGCTCGGATTACAAAAATCTTCTTGAGAAAAGTAGTCAGTCAGTCAAGGGATCTGACCCATCCAAAAGATGGGGCCTAGTCTAAAAAAAAATCCCTGATTTCGTTTGTACATTACAGCAGTACGGAAACTTTAAAACAGCCTGATGCTCTGTCGCTGTCTTTCTCTATTTCGCCCTATTAAATTGATAAGCAGCAATTATATCCAAATAAAGGAAAGAAAACGAATAGAAAATGACCAATTTCCGTTTGCGGAAAAAAAACTCAATGGAGGAATTTAAGTCGATATGATTTATAAATGATAATAAACGTGAGCGGTTAAAAGAGGGAGAGAGAAAAAGAAAAATTTCCTTTAAAATATGCAAAGCGAAAAATACCGACCATATTAAGTCTTATGCTACAAGATTAAACAAATGACTTATGGGGGGATGTTATTTTTTATTTCTTGTTAAACATTTTTTTGTCGTAAAATGTTGTCGTGATGCAAAAAAAAGAAGTTCCAGATGACTGAAATGGATAAATTAAACAAAGAATTAAGCACAATGTTATGTCGTTAGAAATGCTATTATGCTGCGAAAGTTGCTATGATTTCTTTTTGTCGGTTGATAACGTTTCGTAGAAATAATTACATTAAATTACATTATAATAAGTAAAGCAAAGAAAACCATCCAAATGTAAAATGCACTGCAGCCGCAACGTTTGAAATGCCATTCACGTTAGATGAGTCTCATTCAAATGAATAAATGAATGAATGAAACATTTAACGATACTTAAGTGACGTTACGTCTGCAAGTACCGTATCTTGAAGATGATCTATTCAGACTTCGAAAAATGAAACATTAAAAGCCAAATATTGACATTCAGCACTGTCTACCCCAAAAATGGATTTTTTGACGTAAAATGTGAACTTAATTTTAAGGGTCATTGGTATGATATTACATTGGTAGCAGATTATGTTTCAAAATTGAGGAAATACGAGGAAATTGAAAAGATGATAAAACGAAACGAGTTACGCCTGTTAACACTTCTGTAGGATTCTATTCCGATTGTGAGAATTACAATCACAGTTTAGTTTTGACTGCAAGGCTGGGACGTAGCGAAATTTAGGTAGTGAATCTTGTACTCATATGCGTCGTTTCCATCAAATTGTGAGATGGTCAGGCGGTGTTGAGGAATCTCGCGCCGCGTCATTCAAAATAATTCACAAATTGACATCTTCCTTATACAAAATGTGTCAAAATGATAATTATTGTGAATGACGCGGCGTGAGATTCCTAGCAACCGGTCAGGCATTGTCACCATCCTCTTCCATTTCCTTTTATAACCGGTAATATCTCTAATTATAACGTATACTGTAAACTGGATTTTAGTCCTTTCTCGTCTGAACGTATCATTGAAGGACCTTCAAAATAACCTCTCGTAAGAATGTGTGAGAATTGTGGTAATAATGCCATTTTAAAGTTTCGGAGTCTTCACGCCATCAGTGATTACGTACGTACAGCATGCTACGTAAATGGGCATTTCGAACGCACGTAATTTCGTGATACACGTGTTGGGCAGAACAAAGGCTTTCGAATTTTTTAGACTATTTCTTCGTCTCTACTGTAAAAAAATGAAAATTTTTATTCGATTACTTCGGTACAAGTGGAAAATTTGTCAGGAAAATATTGGCATTATACATTAGAGAGATAACACCATACTTGGGAGTCGTCGTAAACCTTGCAACCTATAAGTGCTCAATCCAATACAACTGCTAAAAGTTTACTATGTGTAGAATGAGCACCAGCTGAATATCACCAGCTGGTGTACAAACAAAAACACTTTGTTTTGTAAACAATTCAAAGCCACCTAAACACAGTGCATTTCTACGTTAACGTCATCTATGTGCGCACATAACACGTATGAATGAAGTAGAGAATTGTTAAGAATGTGTTTTGATTGTTTATCATACAATAAGTGTGTGTTAGAGGATCCAGCTGGTGCTTTTCAGCTAGTGCTCATTCTGCACATAGGAAACTTTTAACAATTGTAGTAATATCAAGAGGGAATCGACTTAAAAATCAAAATTTTTACTTAGACTTGAAAAATTTCCGCAATCTCTCTATTCTTCTTCAATGCATTGTTTTGTCCAAAATAATTACGAAAAATGGTCATACTGCACAAAATTATAATTCAATCGAACAGTTTACTGTTTTTTGAACGCTAAACACGATGTGGTAAATATTTGAATTCGATTTAAATCAAATTTAACTCATACGACGACATGCCAACTGAATTGTTGTTTATTTGGCTTCTACAAAATATTAAACTAAAACCAATACAAGTCGACTTTATTTTGTGTCAAATTTGAGAGTGCAAGTCAGTTGAAATACATTTTCTGCTAATAGATGTGCAAAGATAACCGTCAATATAATTGATTCAATTGTTTTTAACCTGTCACATACGGCTTCTATTATCGATAACGACGACAAAAATAATGACAAGCTCTGGGCAGTATAGTCCTTTATAGATCTCTTCAGTTGACGAAACTAATGACAATATACCTAGTTCCCTTTGACTATTTTGTGTGCTAACTAAATTACAGCCAACCTCACAAAAGCGGAATATTCTTTTAATTCTGAGAAATTCAACATAAAATTTATCATTTTTCGGATTTCATTGTGCTCAACATTTCTTGGTTACTTTAAATTGTTTAATTAACTTTTTAGTAAGAATTTTCAGTTTATTCGTTTTTCCAACAAAGAAACAAAGAATTCAAATATTACACCGTTTCGTGAAGTTTGCTGTTAGTTAGTTAGCACACAAAATTTGGCATGCAATGGCACTGCCAGTTGTCAAAATTTTGATCTAAAATATATGTTAAAAAAATTGAAGTACAAGATTTTAAATCAACCACTTAAAAATAGTTTGATAGATGGAAGTAATAGACCCCATAATAATACTGGTCATATACTTGCCGTCAGGCTAAATTAATAAGTGCAATATGTTCAAACGCCACGTATTATACATTATTGGTGACGTAATATCGATCCTTTGGTGCATTTATTTCGGTATTATCCTGATTGTAAGAATTACAAAAATATTTTGATAATAGATCATTGTCAATGTCATTTGAGATGTCAAATTTCATTTTCCTAACCTCAAAGCTCGAGTTGATGCTTTTGCAGAGATTGTCATATTATAACCGCCAGGTAAGTAAACTTAGAGAACTTTTCGCCTGTAATGGATTTATTTCTGTAATTTCCGTATTATGTTACCTTTCAAGTCTTAGGGGATCATCGGCTGAAAACAGATGAGCTAAGTTTGAGTTCTTTTGTATTGCCAGATGTACGCTGAAACTAATGAAGCGAAAGTAAAATGTAGAAGAAAAACGTGGGATAACACTGATTTTGAGCTAGTAGCACAACGCTACACCACAGATAAATGATAAATTGGTACGCCTGTGGAGAGTGCGAGATAGAAGGAACATGTGAATGACAGTTGGCTCCTTTGAGAGAGTGATATATACGACACAGTCAAAAATTCGTGGGACAAAAAAAACTCTGTTGGTAACACTGAAATTGAACTAGTAAAAGGTCAAAATTGTATGAACAGAACTGCAGCGTTGCGCTGTAGCGCTTCACCGTCTCATACAATTTTACATCTTACGAGCCTATTTCAGTGTGTCAAACACACAAGAAACCAGCCCACGGTTTTCTTCGACGTGGCGTATGTATCTCTAATTCATATATGATTCTCTCCCATAAGTACCAACTGTCATTCACATGTTCCTTCTATCTATCCACTTATCATTTCTCTGCTACACCTTCGTCTCACACAATTTTGAAGCAGAACTTAGACATTCTTATCCAATTATTAGATCAATGCTCCAAGAATATTATTATTTTACACACGAGTAACTCTAGCGAATCATAATTGAATGTCAACTTTTATTTCATCACTAAACTTCTGTAGGTTTAGGCTCATGGGCCTGACTATTCGCACGCGCGTGTTTGACTATTCGCCTCATTGGGTTTGACTATTCGCACGCATCCACATTTAATCTCAAATCAAAACGATTCCATTTTGTCGTTATAGCATTATTTATTGGCTGAAAACTTCAATTTAATATGTCTTTAGTGTAAATTCATTCAAAATACATATAAAAATATTTTGAGATCAGAATTAACACGAAATATCCAAAACTTACGTTGCATTAAAGATGGATTTTTTTTTAATTAATTCAATATAAGTAAAGTAAAAATATCGAAAGGGGTCACAATAAAAATTCCTAGGGAATTTTTCCTTTTAACGACTTAATGTAACGACAAAGCGTTTCGTTCGATCTTTGGGAATTTTTACATCGAGAAAATGTAAACGCGTCTGTTGATACTAACTAATTTAGCCTCCTACGAAATTTAACACAAGTTGGTATGTATACATTATTTTTCATATTGGCACATTCATTGTTCCACTTTGGAACAAACCATTTTTTGGTAGAATAAACCGAAAAACGTTTTGGAACATTTGAATTTACAATTATTTTTATGGGAACATTTTAATGCTGACAATATCGAAATGGCTTAAAGTTCAGTATTAAAAAAAAAAATCATTAAAATCGGACAAAGTTCTATAAAGTCCATTTTGCATTGGCTTGGCATTATCAATATGATTATCTGGACGATTGTTTTGGGTGGTGACTGAAGAATCTTTTTAATGCTCAAGTTTAGTTTTAATCGCACACTTTTTATCACTCCTTTTGAGCCATTAATGGTAAATAATAATTCTGTTCTGAACAAATTTTGAACACATGACATGACACTAAAACCAATTGCTCATGAAGCAACAACTCTAACCATCACGTAATTTTCCGTACATATGGTTAAATGTATGGCGAATGTAGTTCTGTGTTTTCAAACAACCTTGTATCTAACACGTTGCGAAACCTCTTTTCGCAACTTGTTGCATGAATTACTGTTTCGACACTTGTCTGTGTATAAATGAAGACATTCTGACATTTCCGTTTGTTGATCTATCAGTTTTACGAGTACTGGCTATTCGCACGCGAAATCGAGCGCCCATGAAAAATACGAATATGATTTTCGCGCGAAAATCATATTCGTATTTTTCATGGGCGCTCGATCTCGCGTGCGAATAGCTAGTACTCGTAGGTTTAGCTATTCGCACGCGCGTGCGAATAGTTAAATCCAATGTGAAATGGCTATTCGCACGCGCGTTCGAATAGTCTTCTACAGTGTGGAATGGCTATTCGCACGCGCGTGCGAATAGTCAATTACAATAAGTAATGGCTATTCGCACGCGCGTGCGAATAGCATCAGCCTTGGATTAAAGGGTCCAATAGGTTCTAAATAAAAATTGCGAAAACGAAAACGAGTAATCAATCCGACAATTTGAACATTTGGCTCATAAAATATGCGTACAAAGAAATATTTTAATCGCTTCGCTTGCAATATACTGGACAAGATATTACGATGAGTAAAACCAGGCAGGAGCGCTTGATTTGACTAGGGACCTGAATTATCTAGTAGCCTCAGTGTTCATTCGAGTTCATATTATTACAGTGTATTAGGTTGTCTACTACTTGACAAATGAACCGATCCTGCCTGGTTTACTTTATGCTGCTGTGGCTTAACATTCTTGCTTTTCTGTTCAACATAATTTTTCAAAAGATGGATATCCTTGATGGGCACCAATTTGTTGAGTCTTAAGACGGTAAGAGTGCATTACGAACACTACGAATACAAAGTAGACAAAATTTA
This sequence comes from Bradysia coprophila, assembly GCF_014529535.1. Taxonomy (NCBI): domain Eukaryota; kingdom Metazoa; phylum Arthropoda; class Insecta; order Diptera; family Sciaridae; genus Bradysia; species Bradysia coprophila. The sequence goes on along the minus strand of NC_050735.1, from coordinate 2,444,904 downwards.
AAGATTTGTGTCTTTCGTCGTTAAAACGCACTTTCCATTTCGTTAGCTTCACATTTTATTCACTTTTTTTTACAAAAAAAAAATAGGCACAAAAATCACAATTTAATGAGAACTGTTAATCAAAATTAACAGCTTCATTCCAGGCATATCATCAGGCATTTTATAGCATCATCAAAATGTTCCAGTAAAAAAAAACAACAGCAACAACACAACAGCAAATAACACAAACCAGACATGCATATATATGCAATGCAAGCATGTTAAAACTGTTTTAATTTAAACGAACGTATTTCGTTCCCGTTAAATAGGCCGTTTGCTCTGGCAATTATTGTAAAAACAGGATAAGCACCTGGAGCGATATGCAATGGCAAACCGTGTCCATTATCCAATCCCAGTTGAAATTGTCGCTGATACTTTGTTTGCTTTGGATTCCGTTGGATTTGTACGATTTTGATTATGGGACTCGTTGGTCCATCATATCGTTCGCGTTGCATGCTATTGTTTATGTTTTTATTGTATCTACCATCGCGTCGTGTGGGCAGCATACGTGCACCAGTCGATGGTCGAATCGAAATGATTTGTATGGGGGAATTTTCGTGACTTTGATAACTGGCCATTGTAGATGCAATCACCGTCACAGCAAATATCTGCAATTTTGTTTTTGTTTCAATCAACATGGTTGTAATTTAGCTCGAGAATTTTCCTATTTGGTTTGTATAGATATTGCTGTGCTTACCAATTTAATAAACATTTTTGTCGTTGTACGAATATCAGATCGTTCAATTTCTATCTACGGCCTTTTTCTGATTTATTAACACTCTAACCAGATAACCAAATTTAAAGTGGTCGCACAGATCAATCAGTTAAATATTTGTCTTATTCTAATAATCGGTAGTCACGAAATGATCACCTTGTTTAGATGACTGAGAATTCAAACCAATATTTCACGTTACTATACATCGATCGCAGGTATACATTATTGTCTTAGCCAATAGCCATGGTCAGTTTATTTTCTCAATCGAAAATCGCGTGTACAATATCACAATACCACTTTAGATACAGCTTTAACTACTAGGTCCCACCTGTTGGGCGGGTCGGGTCCCTTGACTGATAATTTTTCCAAAATAATTAACCAATTATATTACACTATTATAAATATCTTAATTTATTTTAACTGATTTTTTCATCTCATATCAGATTAATCGTCTACAACGTGACAAAGAAGCGCATCCGACAAAGACACAATGAAATTCTATTGTGTTTTAAAGCCTTTTTCAGTGATCATATTTTCATTGAAAGAACGTTCGTGCCTATTTTTCAAATATACGTTGGCTCTCATCGCAATTTTACGAGTGTAAAAATCTTACCAAATCAAAATGACATTTGACACCGCCAAAATTAACTGCTTTATTTTTTTCTATTACTCTGCTTGATACTTTGCCGCAAACTGCTCGCTCGTCCGAGCTGTCTAATATTGCAATACGATACCGCAACTCGTGTGAATTACGACCCTCGCTTCGCTCGGGCCGCAAACTTCACACTCGTCAGAGTTGTCTAATATTAGGTTTGCTCTAATCGCAAACTTCTCGCTTGTCCGAGCTGTCTAATATTGCAATACGATACCGAAACTCGTGTGAATTACGACCCTCGCTTCGCTCGGGCCGCAAACTTCACACTCGTCAGTTGTCTAATATTAGGTTTGGTCTAATCGCAAACTTCTCGCAAGGCCGAGCTGTCTAATATTGCAACATGCCGACATGGCCCATCTTTGAATTCCATTCCTCGTCGATTAAAACAAATTTTATTAAAATCGGTTAAGAATGACTCAAGTCATCTCAAGTCGTGACAAATAGATTACAAACAATTACGTTTCTCATAACATTTCATAAAATGTCACAACACATTAAATTATCAATATTAATTTTCAATTAACATGTATTATCAATTATCAACAGAGTAAAATCCTGTTTTTCTGGAATAGTTTCCAGAACCATATCGCGACATGGCCCATCTTTGAAATTAACCTCAGGAATCCCATTCCTCGTCGATTAAAAAAAAATCATAAAAATCGGTTATGAATTAATCAAGTTATCGTGATTACAAAAAAATAGGTTACAAACAATTACGTTTTCCTTCACATTTCATACATTGTTAGGTTACAAACATTTTATGGTATTTTCTGGCGTAAGACCCTTGACTTTCAGCCAAGGGAGCAATATTATTATTACCAATTATCAGTTATTACAGTTACATTTTATATAATAATATCACCACAACACATTAAATTATCAAAATATCAATTATCAGCACTGTATTATCAATTACAATTATCAACAATTAAAATTATCAATAAAATCATGTTTTTCTGGAATAGTTTCCAGAACCTTATCCCGACATGGCTCATCTTCGAACTTAACCTCAGGAATTTCATTCCTCGTCGATTTAAAAAAAAATCATCAAAATCGGTTAAGAATTACTCAAGTTATCGTCGTGACAAAAAAAAAATATTTCAAACATTTAAAGTTTTGATAATTTTTCATACACTGTATGGTTACTAACATTTTAGGGTATTTTCTGGCATAAGACCCTTGACTTTCAGTCAAGGGAATAATGATTTACAAGACGACGAAACATTATATTGTTTGTCGATTATAGAGTTACTCTCTCATCTGTAAGTGTTTGATTATAATGTCCATGTAAAGTCGAATCTTAGACATTAGTGAATTATGACCATAATAATACAATTGAGTAATTTATTCAAGAAGCGTCTCGTTTATTCCGATATTGATCAACAAAAACGTGAACAATTTGCGCACTTTCTTGCAAATTGTTTTGTCATATACGCGGTTGGTCGACAATATTTTATCTTTTCCATCCTTTGTTCTAACAATAAGAGTTTAGTGAGTCTGTAAAGATTCGTTGCTATTAAAAGCTCAGGATGCACGGGACACACCACATTCGATGATAATATCATGCCTGCACGTTAGTAAGCAGGCGTGACGCAAGTCCACACTACGAAAAATTAAAATAAAATTTTTTAGTGACTAAGGGACATATATACAGCAGCTTTTTGACTTTTTCCCCTTGGCTACCACGACTCTTAAAGTATGATAATCGTATTCTGGGCGTCAATACGAGTTCAACGAGCTATCGCACGTCTCATAAGGTTTAAAATTGGCCGAGATATTGCATTTCAAAGTCTAGATTTTTCTATGGGAAAGGTCAGATTTGACCCATTCTGAAATGATGAATTTTACCAACCTTTGCTTGCTTGCTTGTGGAATCTATCTCGAGAACGGCGCCTACGATTTTGCTGAAATTTTGGGAGTAGTTTCTGGGCATGATTCTAAGACTTTTTGCAAAAAAAAAATTTGGGTCGACATGATCTCGTTTAGGAGCTATAGGGCTTTCGGAAGTTCCCATACAAGCCTCATATATTTACATGTAAAATGAAGTTTTATGTGTGTGTGTGTAAGTATTTGTATGTGTTTCTCGATATGTTATGATATGAAGGCTGTTTTGAGATGAAATTGGAATGTTTTTTACTTTCAGTTTTGCAGTAGAATATGGCCGTTCGTGCGAAAACTGGAAAAATTTGGGCACTATCAGTTTTTAGATTTATCTCAGGAACTATGGCAGATGGAGGGTTGGTTTCTTCGGCAAAGTCTTAGATTTTCTAGAGTAGAATAGGACAGTATGTACAAAAAGTGGAAAAAATTGGTCACTATCAGTCTTTAGACTTATCTCGGGAACTGTGGCAGATGGAAGGTTGGTTTCTTCGGCAAAGTCTAAGAGTTTTGAGAGTAGAATAGGGCAGTATGTACAAAAACTGGAAAAATTTGTTCACTATCAGTTCTTAGATTTATCTCAGGAACTATGGCAGATGGAACGTTCGTTTCTTCGGCAAAGTCTAAGAGTTTTGAGAGGGCATTATGTACAAAAACTGGAAAAATTTGGGCACTATCAGTTTTTAGATTTATCTCAGGAACTATGGCAGATAAAACGGTCACGGTGAGCTTAAAAAAAAAATTATTCGACCTCTCGTGGACATGGGATATTTTTATGGGAATGTGCTAAGGGCCTCCCAGGATAACGAAATGACTATTCCCAAAATATATCAATGGGAAAATTTTTAATTATATCGATTTTTCGTTTTTTTTGGGACCTGCGTACGGTGCGTTCGTTTATTCGGCAAAGTCTCAGAGTTTTGGGAGTAGAATATGGCCCTATGTGCAAAAACTGGAAAAATTTGGTCACTATCAGTTTTTGGATTTATCTCGGGACGTTTTCTGGTTTTCTGCCATGTACGTACTTCCGGAATAATGTATAATTCGTTTCAATAATTCGTTGAGCTTAAATTGAGGCTTTCAACTATTGGAGTTGAAATGAATAGCAAACTTCTCGAAATAATTTTGAAATGGAATTTGATGAATTTAATTCTTCAACACATTTTAGAGGTGGTCAGCCCGTCGTTAAGCACTAAAGATAGACGTAATTCATAATTTCTTTGAATCGTTTTCCTAATGACCAACTGCAGGATATATAAAGGGCATTGCATGTAATTCCACCGTTCAATGCCTCAAACCCGACCCATACATATAATAGGCTCTAGAAACCAATTGAATTGATCAAATAACTCAATTAGAATGAATGGTATAACAGCGCCGCATTAAAATCATCACTATTGATAATGAATTTCCACGAAATATAATTTGCAATATAATCGGCACTGGAGGTAAATTCGAACAATCTCATCATATGGAAATGATTAAAAAGTTTGCTCAGTGACCTTGTTAATTAATTTGAAAATTGGTGTTTTGCTGCTGTTTATTTTGCTAGATTATGAATATTTCAAATCCATTTTATGCTAATTTTGAGTAAATACAAAAAAAACGATACCGCAACTCGTGTGAATTACGACCCTCGCTTCGCTCGGGCCGCAAACTTCACACTCGTCAGAGTTGTCTAATATTAGGTTTGCTCTAATCGCAAACTTCTCGCTTGTCCGAGCTGTCTAATATTGCAATACGATACCGAAACTCGTGTGAATTACGACCCTCGCTTCGCTCGGGCCGCAAACTTCACACTCGTCAGTTGTCTAATATTAGGTTTGGTCTAATCGCAAACTTCTCGCAAGGCCGAGCTGTCTAATATTGCAATATGATACCGCAACTCGTGTGAATTACGACCCTCGCTTCGCTCGGGCCGTAAGCTTCACACTCGTCGAAGTTGCCTAATGTTAGAATTGCTTGACTGTTCTGCTTGACTGTTTTGTAATACTATATACTCACTGTATAGATATATGCTGCTTGTTAATTATCAAATATAAAAATCAACTATCAATTATCAAATACCAATAATCCAATATCAATGATATTGTTCATTTATTACATTGCATTTCTATTTTTTGGGGTAACTTCCGAAGCGTTGATCACACATAGCTTATCGTCGAACTTAAACTTCCAAATGTCAGATGTATAATTTTAGGAACCAAAATTTTTCACTATTTTCTGCCAGTCAAGGGAATAAGACATTAAATTATCAATTGTCAACAGAGTAAAATCCTGTTTTTCTGGAATAGTTTCCAGATACTTAGGCCCACATGACCTATCTTCCAACTATCTTTGTGTGGTTACAAACATTTCAGTGAAGGGAATTATCAATTACCAATAATTATCAATTATCAATTATAAGCAGCGTAAAATGAATTTTTCTGGAATAGCTTTCAGATCCTTAGGCCCGACATGGCCCATCTTTGAATTCCATTCCTCGTCGATTAAAACAAATTTTATTAAAATCGGTTAAGAATGACTCAAGTCATCTCAAGTCGTGACAAATAGATTACAAACAATTACGTTTCTCATAACATTTCATAAAATGTCACAACACATTAAATTATCAATATTAATTTTCAATTAACATGTATTATCAATTATCAACAGAGTAAAATCCTGTTTTTCTGGAATAGTTTCCAGAACCATATCGCGACATGGCCCATCTTTGAAATTAACCTCAGGAATCCCATTCCTCGTCGATTAAAAAAAAATCATAAAAATCGGTTATGAATTAATCAAGTTATCGTGATTACAAAAAAATAGGTTACAAACAATTACGTTTTCCTTCACATTTCATACATTGTTAGGTTACAAACATTTTATGGTATTTTCTGGCGTAAGACCCTTGACTTTCAGCCAAGGGAGCAATATTATTATTACCAATTATCAGTTATTACAGTTACATTTTATATAATAATATCACCACAACACATTAAATTATCAAAATATCAATTATCAGCACTGTATTATCAATTACAATTATCAACAATTAAAATTATCAATAAAATCATGTTTTTCTGGAATAGTTTCCAGAACCTTATCCCGACATGGCTCATCTTCGAACTTAACCTCAGGAATTTCATTCCTCGTCGATTTAAAAAAAAATCATCAAAATCGGTTAAGAATTACTCAAGTTATCGTCGTGACAAAAAAAAAATATTTCAAACATTTAAAGTTTTGATAATTTTTCATACACTGTATGGTTACTAACATTTTAGGGTATTTTCTGGCATAAGACCCTTGACTTTCAGTCAAGGGAATAATGATTTACAAGACGACGAAACATTATATTGTTTGTCGATTATAGAGTTACTCTCTCATCTGTAAGTGTTTGATTATAATGTCCATGTAAAGTCGAATCTTAGACATTAGTGAATTATGACCATAATAATACAATTGAGTAATTTATTCAAGAAGCGTCTCGTTTATTCCGATATTGATCAACAAAAACGTGAACAATTTGCGCACTTTCTTGCAAATTGTTTTGTCATATACGCGGTTGGTCGACAATATTTTATCTTTTCCATCCTTTGTTCTAACAATAAGAGTTTAGTGAGTCTGTAAAAATTCGTTGCTATTAAAAGCTCAGGATGCACGGGACACACCACATTCGATGATAATATCATGCCTGCACGTTAGTAAGCAGGCGTGACGCAAGTCCACACTACGAAAAATTAAAATAAAATTTTTTAGTGACTAAGGGACATATATACAGCAACTTTTTGACTTTTTCCCCTTGGCTACCACGACTCTTAAAGTATGATAATCGTATTCTGGGCGTCAATACGAGTTCAACGAGCTATCGCACGTCTCATAAGGTTTAAAATTGGCCGAGATATTGCATTTCAAAGTCTAGATTTTTCTATGGGAAAGGTCAGATTTGACCCATTCTGAAATGATGAATTTTACCAACCTTTGCTTGCTTGCTTGTGGAATCTATCTCGAGAACGGCGCCTACGATTTTGCTGAAATTTTGGGAGTAGTTTCTGGGCATGATTCTAAGACTTTTTGCAAAAAAAAAATTTGGGTCGACATGATCTCGTTTAGGAGCTATAGGGCTTTCGGAAGTTCCCATACAAGCCTCATATATTTACATGTAAAATGAAGTTTTATGTGTGTGTGTGTAAGTATTTGTATGTGTTTCTCGATATGTTATGATATGAAGGCTGTTTTGAGATGAAATTGGAATGTTTTTTACTTTCAGTTTTGCAGTAGAATATGGCCGTTCGTGCGAAAACTGGAAAAATTTGGGCACTATCAGTTTTTAGATTTATCTCAGGAACTATGGCAGATGGAGGGTTGGTTTCTTCGGCAAAGTCTTAGATTTTCTAGAGTAGAATAGGACAGTATGTACAAAAAGTGGAAAAAATTGGTCACTATCAGTCTTTAGACTTATCTCGGGAACTGTGGCAGATGGAAGGTTGGTTTCTTCGGCAAAGTCTAAGAGTTTTGAGAGTAGAATAGGGCAGTATGTACAAAAACTGGAAAAATTTGTTCACTATCAGTTCTTAGATTTATCTCAGGAACTATGGCAGATGGAACGTTCGTTTCTTCGGCAAAGTCTAAGAGTTTTGAGAGGGCATTATGTACAAAAACTGGAAAAATTTGGGCACTATCAGTTTTTAGATTTATCTCAGGAACTATGGCAGATAAAACGGTCACGGTGAGCTTAAAAAAAAAATTATTCGACCTCTCGTGGACATGGGATATTTTTATGGGAATGTGCTAAGGGGCCTCCCAGGATAACGAAATGACTATTCCCAAAATATATCAATGGGAAAATTTTTAATTATATCGATTTTTCGTTTTTTTTGGGACCTGCGTACGGTGCGTTCGTTTATTCGGCAAAGTCTCAGAGTTTTGGGAGTAGAATATGGCCCTATGTGCAAAAACTGGAAAAATTTGGTCACTATCAGTTTTTGGATTTATCTCGGGACGTTTTCTGGTTTTCTGCCATGTACGTACTTCCGGAATAATGTATAATTCGTTTCAATAATTCGTTGAGCTTAAATTGAGGCTTTCAACTATTGGAGTTGAAATGAATAGCAAACTTCTCGAAATAATTTTGAAATGGAATTTGATGAATTTAATTCTTCAACACATTTTAGAGGTGGTCAGCCCGTCGTTAAGCACTAAAGATAGACGTAATTCATAATTTCTTTGAATCGTTTTCCTAATGACCAACTGCAGGATATATAAAGGGCATTGCATGTAATTCCACCGTTCAATGCCTCAAACCCGACCCATACATATAATAGGCTCTAGAAACCAATTGAATTGATCAAATAACTCAATTAGAATGAATGGTATAACAGCGCCGCATTAAAATCATCACTATTGATAATGAATTTCCACGAAATATAATTTGCAATATAATCGGCACTGGAGGTAAATTCGAACAATCTCATCATATGGAAATGATTAAAAAGTTTGCTCAGTGACCTTGTTAATTAATTTGAAAATTGGTGTTTTGCTGCTGTTTATTTTGCTAGATTATGAATATTTCAAATCCATTTTATGCTAATTTTGAGTAAATACAAAAAAAACCGTCATACCAGCGAATGATGATGAATACACCTGGATTTCATTGCCAATAAATTATAAACATAGACATTACAGCCAATCGTCTTGTCATTATATTAGTTTTACCAAAGTGTGTGGTAGAATTTATTGAGGCATAAACTGTTTCGAATTGCCACCCGTACAGTTATCCGACTTGATCTACTAAGTTAAGGAAATATTTACTTCTATCAAATTATGTAATGACGGAAGCTTCACTGTTTCGTTAACATTCCTGGAATTGTTTGCTTTTCGAAAGGAAGCTAGTGACAAAAGATAGTGTAATATAGACATCGCAACGACGGTGTTTGTTGATGAGTATAAAGCAACAAAGTAACTTTTATGAAAACATACCTTCTTCAGCCAAGTTACAAAGACAGTATCATGACAACGAGGTCTGATTGTGCAGCACAAGTAATTGAATTTTGCTTTGAAAAAACACTTGACACAGTTTAACTCTTTTTTTATTGCCTCTTTTCGTTTTTAGAATTCAGGAATCTTTGGGAATTTATTTGCTTCCCCATCCCATATATTTTTTTTCTTAGTTGTATGGGGTTAGGGTAGCATCTGGTCCAGCTTAACGGACCATCGTTTTGAACTCCCCTAGGGTCCCTCTATTTAGAACAGCAATCAATTTTTGGGTGTATTTTCGGTAAAACTTTATTTTGGTTCAGGGGGGGGGGTGTGAAAAACCTGATAGTAGGGCCCACTAGCTGAACAAAATACATTTTTTGGTGCATTTTGGTATAAAAGCGTTAATTTTTCACCATTGATAAATATGTATTTGGAGATTCCAAAATGGTTTAAAAAAGTGACCTCTAGCGACATCTACTTTTTTGGACCAATTTTAAAAATTACTTTCACCTCAGTTTTAAAATATCATTTTTAAGAAAATTGAGAAAAACTGCAGGAAAAACGGAAAATTCGGGCTATTGTCTGCACTAAAAAAAAACTTTGAACCTTTACCTTTCGTTTGAGCCCAATATCACCTGTGTAGCTTCGATAGCCGCTACACAGAAATTCATCAAAGTTACCTCTACATCTAAAACTTCAACAGTAGCGCCATCTAAGAGGTCACTTTTTCAAAGTCTCCTAATCGTTTTGGAATCTCCAAAAGCATATTTATCATTGGTAAAAAATTCACATTTTTATACCAAAATGCACCAAAATACAGCTAGTGAGCCCTACTATGAAAAAGGAACTATTCATCGAATCAATTAGAACTTTAAAACGTTCATTCTTATTATGTTAAACAGACGAAAACCAAACAATAGGCCTAATTATGTTCAACTTCACATTCACATTTTGGAATTGACTGTTTCGGAACATACCAATGGGACATTAGGCCAGGTAAAGGCACCTTACATAGCAATGTAAACATGTAGCCACGCATAACGTCTGGCCATAAGGAAAAGTAACGTCATAGTGGATAAACTCAGTACTATACTTGTGGTTTCTAGTAAATTACAACTCTACGGTTTTTTTCCAAGTAACTTTTCACACAAATTTTCACTGACCGAACGAACACGATTTCATCCACAGAGATCGGTTGGTTTTTATTTAAGTATTGATGAGGTTATGTCTCTATGGATGAAATTTGACGATTCGTATGGCCATGTAACAGACTTATGCACTTTCCTCTTTTTTACAAAGAGATGCTAATATGACGACTGCGATGTTTCGGCGGATAGAGGGAAAATGTCGAGTGTTTTTGAATTTGGTCGATAGAAAATGAATTGAATTCTCTCTCAAAAACCAGCTGTCATTCGTCACATCATATTAGCATCTCTCTGCTCTTTTATCAGAAATGGTGGCGCCACCGTGCAGTATAGCAATTTGTGGCCTTAAAATGAGACTGAAAATTGGTATTGATTACACTATTATTGAAAATCGCTTTTCTGTGAGTGTATAGCTCAAACTGCTGATCGAGTAGTCGAAGTGGCGGAAAAGAATCCATCGGCTGTAATGTCTGTCTCATGAACGAATCGATAATTAGTTTAATAAATATTTTATTTCTGATGTGGTGATGTGGAATACCGTGGAATAATTTAATAATTAACCAATAAATCATAAATGAATTCAATAATTTAATATTTTTTCCAATTACCAAGACACCTCAGTTTTTTCACGTGATGACCTTCGTTGCTACGACAACTGTTGTCATAAAATCACTTTCAATTTCTGCGGTTATCTCATAAAACGCCCGATTTGAATTAACGCAAACATGATCGTATGCAACGATCAACGAGAACAAATTTAATTTTTAAATAATTATTATTAGAAGCCGGTTACATCAAAATCGTTCATTCAATATACAAAAAAAAAAATCAATTACAAGATCCGTAGTTTAGAAAGATAGAGAAGATGAAAAAAAAATTGTGTGTACATGTACAACAACCTAAGCCTAAACATTTACGTGAAGTGTTTTTTTTTGTACACGAATTTATACAAAGATTCACTTTATGTACACAAGTGATAAAGCAAATAATGAAAATTTTTATTGAATGTTTTGAATGTAAAATATTCACTGCCGGAATCAACAAAACTGGTTAATTGTTATCGATTCTTCAGCACCGCTCATTATGACATCATAAAAGTCATATAATTTGAAATTATTTAATTAATTTTAATTAAAAATCCAAATAAATCTTTTCTATCGACATTAATAATTGAGGAAATTGTTCATAAATCACTTTTGAATATTCATCTCACATATTAGTTAGATGCGTGTTATGATAATGTTGTTGAAAATTTTATGATTAAATCGCAGCGAAATGTTAACGAATATACGCAGATTACGCAGATAGAAGAGCTCCGGAAGTATAATAAGAAATTTAAATTTTGTTTCTAAAAATAGAATGATTTAGACAGAGGGGAAAGTCAAGTGATTTACAAGCAATCTTATTTTATCCCTTGAAAATAGACCGTCTCAACAATCAAATTGTTTCAAAATAAGCCCACATATCAGTTCATCATAAGGCTACGGTTTGAATACTCATGCGCTTGCGCAAGCGCTCGTACACGTACACGTCTCTTATATACAGCCTTATAGCAGTAATGTACTATTATCTGACTAGTGTCGGAAATGAACGACGAAGATCCGATATTTTTTCACTAGATAGGATTGGATCCAAATGAAGTTTGCAAAAATAATTCGTTGGCACATCACCAAATTTTTCTTTTATTATACTGTCAGGAGAACAATTTTTTTTTGAATGATAGGTCTCTATCGCGTCGCTATAGATCATCTTCAAGGATGTTTGAAATGTCATCCACGTTAAGAAATTCATTTCACGTGAAAGAAAATTCGTACAAATGGATGAATTAACGAAACATTTAACACAACTTAAGTGAGGCTTCGTCTGAAAGTACCGTAACTTGAAGATGATCTATGAGAAGCTACAGCTGGAAATTAAATTCGAAATCACCAGACAGGAAAAATACGTTTTGCGCAGTGATTTCATGTGATGTAAGTGGACAAATGGTCAAAATTTGAATATAAAAATTGCACAAATATGCTGGAGGATTCTGGATAAGTAATTAATTGGTGGAGTGTAAGCCCGAAAGGGTAAGGTAAGGTCTACCTGAAAAATTGTATTGAAACCTAACTTAAGAGCTTTGTATAGGTTCAGAACGGTGTAAAGGTTATGTTCCATCTGATGTGTCTGACCAGAAAGGAAGTAAATGAATTTGCACCAAAAATAACGTGAATCTTCAAACCATTTAAGTAACAGATTTAATGATTAATCGCGATTAGGTTGGTATGTACCAATGCTCGGTCTATTTGATTTTGGCCTCTATTTTAGGCTTTCTTTCTAAAGAGACCATTGTGTGTAAACAATATATTCGATTGAGATGTTGGTTGTACGAATGTACGCGACTAATCAAACATACGATATTGGTACTTTCTATTTCCCGTGTTTGTTGTTTTCTCAATGGCAAGTTATCTCGTCCTTTAATGCAGCTAAAATCGCATATATGTTGAAAAAAGGGATTTTCGTAAGAACTAAATCTATTGTTTGCATAACATAATACTTTACGACAATCGTGAGTAGCTCAGCAAGGAAAATTGTAGATTTCAATTGTTACTGTTGTTAAATGTTTATTTGCTAAGCACTGCAAATATATTCGGATAAGTTAACAGATGTTTCGTGTGAATTCATTTCTTTCTCGTATAAAATTGTTCAATTTGCTGAGCAATTGAAATTCGATACTCTACAGAAAACTGTTTAGAATTCTACTTGCCACAAAGTGTTAGAATTCAGATGCAGATGTCCTTGTTGAGTTGTTATCTGTAGTAAATGTATTGGCATAATGTGGTATATTTGAAACGTGTCAACGTATTCATTGAAAGAGATGAAATTCAGTAATAAAGTTCTCGTCAAAATATTCATTTGCTACTTCAATAATAGTAAGCGAACTCGATGAAGGCGAGCCATCTGAAGGTATTTCCCGAAAGAAATGTTTTCTCTTTTTTCGATAACATGATAACTTCAGCAAGAATTGTCGGGTGTGAATTCACACGAATTTTTTTAAATTAGAGAAAATACCCTATCGTTTCAGTCACTTAAGTGGTGGGACCAAGGTCTTTATGCTGAAAACAAACGAGACATTGAAAACGCGTTTTGGTTCTAGTTTTCATCGACAAATGCAGCAATCGTAATTTTCGATAGAGAAATTTCTAACTTTATTTGACAGTTGCGACAATTTCGTCATGAAAACAAGGACCAAAACATGTTTTGAATGCCTCGTTTCTTTTCAGCATTACTCCCGTATTTTTCATATTTGAAAATATAATTCAAAAGTCTTATCAACAACAAAATATTTTTATTCTTCATTCCAATCTAATTATTCATTAGCAGACGAAGAAGACGAAAAAAAACGAACTTCCACTTCCACTCTGTAATTAAATGACTAATCACATCAGCTTGCCCTTGTAATCCTTCCAAATTAATTAGCGAATAATTGTGTATAAAAAACTGATTTACCTTTTTGCAATTTGTATAACACGAGAAAATGAGGAAATGTTAGCAACATTCATTCATCTTCATTAAATGGGTTTTGTTGCCAAGTATAATATTCTACTGGCGTAAATGTGCAGCAAATGGAAAATACCGAGGAGACACACAATGGATTATATTTCAAAACTATCATAATTCTCAGTTTATCCTGTTGTCACATAGCGGTATGTTAGAATTTGACATTATGTAATTTCACAAGAAATATGCTAATATATTGCGGTAATATTTAACTGCCACACAATTCGTGTCGTATTCCCTTTTTTTTACACCGAAGTAATATCTAATTATACATCAAATTGCTCCCTTCCACACGTTTTTTTTATAATTCTTTTGTGAAAATGTTTGGAGAGCGGAATTAATTAAAAACGATGATACTTTTCCATGCATTCAACATATTTTTGTGTTCTAAAACAACTCAATATAATGTACACCACCTCTATATAAGCTAACTGATGAGTTCGCTTTATGCTCATGACAGGATGATTGGATTTCTGCTACTAAAGATAATGAAGTGATAAATTGAAAGCTGTTATAATCAATCAGTGTTTGCCAGTCAGAACGATATGTGTTATACATGTATAGATATGTGATGATTGTACGTTAGCTGGGTGATACCACTCCATGATAAAAGAGGAAAAAAAACAACAACTTTACCATGGCAAATGGTTGTGAGAGAGTCCTCAATAAACTTGTCTGATCTTATGAACTAATGACTTCACCTCTGTGCTTCTTTTCCAAAGCTCTTCTCTTCTCTTTTCCTCTCTTTTGCATTCTATAGTTGAATTTAGATGATATTTCATTGTCTAATTTCACCGATGTTCTCACGTGTTTTGCCAATTTTCCTTTCACTGGACATACGTCAATTATGAACTAATGACTTCATGGGGTTGCTTATATCCAGTTTATTGATCCATATCGACGTTGTTTATAGATTTATAAGAAACCAAAATTTTACGGCAATCAGCTGATTAGGCACTGCTCATAGCGTTAACATATAAACAAAGAAAATATGTGAAGACATTAGTCAAGCATTCTTGGTATGAGTTAAAAATACACAACACATGGAAGTGTACACGAATATGCATGTATCAAACATTGAAGCAACGCACTTCATGCAAAACTACTATAAATGATTGCTGCCAAATAGAGTACTATTTTGTATGGAGCACTGTCAAGTTTCAGTACCCTATTTAGAGTACCACTTTTGCTTGTAGTTCGTTGATTGAAGGCTTATTTGACGTCTGACTTACGAGTGATGATGCTAGGAGCAGTCCTATAATGTGACACAAAAAAGAAATGTTAGTAGTGGTAGTGGTAGTCCGTCAATATTTGTTAAAATGTGTAAGATTCCCTGAAAAGTCTTGAGTATGGTTAGATAGAAGGTTATGGACTGTCAGGTTAAGACGTAACCCATGGCTAAATGTTTACATTACATTGCCACGTCATACACATAAAGCGCCTTAACCTGGTTTTATTCAGTGGTTTTACACTCCGTACACCTGTACAATCCCAAATGTTTAATTGTCAGCAACAACGTTTCCCAATTTAAAAAAAAAAATGATTCCTCTTATATCCATTGCCAACTACATACGACCTTTTTGAATGGAACTCCCGACTGACGTATTCAAAAGAAACAGAAAAAAGCATATCGGTGTATGAGTCAATGAATGGCATCATTTATAATATTCGAATATACATGGCAACATAAAAGCGGTATCCTCAGGCGGTCCACTGATTGCTAAAGCTCCTTCCACTCTCTAATAACCAAATTCAACAGAAACGATGAAAAATATATCGTGTATGCAATGTTGATACATAAACCGTAAACATTCTGCATTATACAGAAAGGAAATACACGGTAGGATGGCTCGAAGCCGTGCAAATAGTCGATCTTTCAAGTCTAGATGATCCTTTCTCTGACTAAAAATATGGACGTGTCGTTAACGCAATTCTTAAAGTAGGCAGTTAATTCATATAAATAGTATCTAATTCTTAGGTTTGTGCGAACACCTCACTTCCATTTCAATTTTATACCATCCACTCTATTCATACGATTTTGCTGTGTTTAATACTAAGTTTTATGATATCCCGTTTTCCTCCTAATATCCGTAAGCCATGTAAACAATATTTTACTTGTTTACATTATTTGCAATCGAAGTCGTGTTCACCACACACACAAGAAGGGGTGTAATATTAATAAAAAATTTAAAAACGACGATAACTCTGCACGATAACCTTTAAGTATGAAAGGAAACATTTAAAAAATGCAGGAATCCCTTTATCATTTATAACCAGACGATTATTCTTTATTTGCTTTTTTTTGAACTGCTTTGTGTTCGCTGATAACCCTTTTGGCGTAGTTAACCAATTTTAATTGGAATTTTCATAAACATTTTTTTAATCGTGGAAATTGTAGTGTAAAATTAATGGAGCAATAAAATATTTTGAATATTTTTAAAACGAACGTCTAGAGCGAGTTGGAATACGTTATCACGAATTTAGTGTTTTTCCTTCAACCGTCCTATTTTTATCTAGGACCTGACCGCCAAAGACTTCAAGGCTGGAAGAGAATGAGGTCTGAGAGAAAATTAAATACGTCTTTCGATACCTTGTATATTCTTATGCATGCAGTTCGAAAATACCAACACCAATTCTCATCAGGCCATGGCGACAGTCGTACCGGTGTAATGAACACTCCATTTTACACATTTTACACACGAACAATTCAAGCGATTCATAGTTGAAATGAAATTTCAACTCTTCTCTAAACTTGTTAACTGTGACCGGTGTGTGGTGAACAGAGCGAGGGACTTCGATTGAATTGTCTCTTTCACATATGTTTTGTAATACGCGTAGCGCGTTTATGTGTCTTATGCAGGCTTAAAATTTTTAGTTTTTTCACTTTTGAAGGTACAAAGATGGGTTAAAAATATCGATTATTTTTGGCTGTTTGCTAAATTCCTGCGATATTGTCTCCCAATCCAAGACTTCGATTGATTTGTTTCTTTTACATTTGTATCGCCCAAAACCATTTACAGTGGAGGTGTGACGCAAGTCCTGTTATCGACTTACAAAAGAACTGATATCGGTGTAGGTGACGCTTACAGATTCGACACGCAAAACGATATGCGTCACAAATGGCAGCTGATGAGGAAAGTACGCGAAAGTTTTATCAAGAAAAATCTTACCAGAAAAATTTTAGGAAGAAAATTATAATAAAAAAGTTTGCGTCAAAAAGTGGCAGATGATTCGGCTTTCTTCCGTTTGAATTCCATTAGTTAAAGGAATATATTTCACAATTTAAAAAAATTTTTAAACTTTTTTATTATAATTTTCTTCCTAAAATTTTCTGGTAAAATTTTTGTTGATAAAACTTTTGCGTACTTTCTTCATACCCATAATTACGTCCTTAAAATACCCTGAAAATTTCAGCCAAATCCACCGGTAAATTCAAAAGTTTCGTTGTAACAAAGTAACAAAGTGACAAAAAAATAGAGTAACAAAGGTTAGTAAAATTCATCAATTTCAAAATGTATGAAAATCCATTTCTTCATACAAATTTCCAAGTTTTCAAATTTAATATCTCGGCCAAAACTTAACCTTATGGGGCGTGTGATAGCTCGTTGAACTCGTCTGGACGCCCAGATTACGAATAAAATACTTTGGGGTAGTAGAAGCAAGGCGGGAAAAGTCAAAAAGTTCGTGTATATATGTTCCTCAGTCCTATGGAAAAATTTTTTGTCAAATTTTTCAGTGTGAACGGACTTGCGTCACGGCCCTTTTCACTTTCAAAGGTACAAAGATGGGTTTAAAATATCGATTTTTTTTTTGTTGTGTGCTACCTTCCTGCGATATTCCGTGCAGTTATGTTCAGAGTAAAAAAGTCAAACAACAAAATAACCTCAATCTCTACACAAATCGGCTATATTACGAATAACAATTCTACGAAATCCATTCTTTCTACAGAATTCCATCGGCATTAACGAATTATCGTTGGTATACCATAAGACGTGCTCTGTATCATACACGAGCCGTTTCTTTTCATTTTGCAAAAATCTCAAATTAATTTGCATAGAAAAAGGTTTAAATTTCGTTGAAATCTAAAAATATTTTGTCTGAGCTCCGCCAAATAGCAAAATATAATTATCTTTCACTAAATTTAATTATCTTTCCATCTTACCTTTTGCTAAAGCAGTCACCTTTTTTATCCATCTCAATGTTATTGACTTTCCCTTTGATGAATATATTTTCACCGTTTCAAATTCTAACCAACAATTTAAATAATTACTTACTCTTCAATTGTCACGTTTCTCCGTCTCTTTGTCTATCTTTCGCCGCACAATGTTTAGTATATACATAGATCTCTCTCAAAATGTACGGAGGGATGAAAATCATCGCTTATATATAGATGGATATGGAGGGTATGGATGAACTCAAAAAATAATATCAATTCAAATTCTAAACCCGAAAAAGTCTTTTATCCTCTTGGTATCCAGTTTCATTTGGGTCATTTATAACAGGTCTGGAGTGTATTTTCCGACATATAGTTTGTGAACCATGTTACAGACGCTACAATCGGTTTCATCGTCTGTGAAAAGGTAAGTAACCGTTTGTATATTACATCGAAAGCTGTGACTCTGGGATATAAATATTGCAGTGGTGTGTGTTACTATTTCCATATATCCCGAACACATATAATATATTTCATTTTTATATTGATGTGTAAGATACCTATTTGCAGCGTTAATATTGAAATGGTGAAGTGGAGGCACATTTTTATTTGTTTTCGTATTAACCGGCATTTTAGCGCCAACAACGCGGCGTTTCGAGTTCAAGAAAATTTCCATTACTTTTTTTTGCTTGGATCGCTTTAAAGAGAAAAAGAGCTTTCATCAAAATCATATCGTTTGAATTCAGGAAGATTTTCAGTGTTCATTCACTTTGAAAAATGAAGAAAATTGGATTTGGAATTTACATATTAGTCAAACGACTGAAACAAATAAAAAGGACGAGTTTGTAGACGAAAGCCTGATAACTTTTTGTATAATAATATTCTGAGGCATTGCGTTATTAGTTCTGGAACAAAATTTGGTATTGGCTATCAGTCAAAACCCCTTAAAGGAGTAAAGGGTGACGCAAGTCCTTGTGCTTACTTACAAAACAACTGATATTGTTGTAGGTGACGCATTTTACCTTTGTTCTCAGAAATTTGAACAACAAAAATTTGATTCTTAAAATTTTAGAACAGCAATTGTTTTTCGTTAAGTGACAACGGTGACAACTGTCAAAGTTCACTATCCATATCTCTCCTCTACAAAGTGCCCGATGATTCGGTCTTCTTCCTTCTAAATGTCTTTTTTTCAGAACATGTTTTTCTGTATTTTAAAAGTTTACTTAACTGTACTTTCTTCAACATCTGCTCACTATAGACAGTTCTGGACTGAATATATGGATCGTATGACATATCCTATCGTAGTAGTATTACTATTAATTTATTAGGTTGTGTTAATATTGCAAATTATAGATGGATTTCCACGTACAGCTGTTCACTCCGATATACTTTGTCGAATTCTAACGGGCAAAGTGGTGGGTACTACACTAGTTAGGTTATGTAACGAAACTTTTACCGATGGACTACCGGTAAATAAAACGTTACAAATTTAACCGATTGTTACCCAATACAAATTTTACCGGTTAAATTATCTAATTCGCTTTCTTCTAACGTCGCGTTTTATCGTCATTTTAATACGAAACGGTTTTCGTTTGTGAACCGAAACTTGTAAGGACGAGACAGCGCAAATTCTTTTTGAGTTATGAAAGGACTGTCGGCATCCGGCACCCAGTGTAATCAACAAAAACAATAAACATTACCATCTACAAGCTGATAAGGCAGTGCATAATTTATTACAAACATTCAATTCGTCAATTAACTAATTTGATTGAAATGCACCTCCGATGTTCGAGCAAATTGGTTTCATTTTTATTCAAAGACCCACCGTCAGACCAATTAGAACTTCAACACGATGGCTGGGCAAGAGTCAAAGAAAAATAAATATAATTTGTGGGATGCATTAAACGTTACATTTAACGTTCAGAGATTCTTTTGCACTTTCCCGCTGAGCAGGCAAGGGAATCAAATTGTTCCCTCACCATTCGCAACATGCTATTCCATCGTTTCGATGATCGTTTACATTAATGTGTTAACATTAGCAGTTTATGTGCTAAGAACTGAACAGACAACGAAAAATGTTCAACCGGTGGAATCCGAAAAACGTCTGTCCAACAGCTACTTGATGATTTTGATCGTGATTTTTGAATTGGTTTTCAATAATGTTGCAATTTTGGTCATCGTTCTGTTTTCGCATATCAAACAAAATAGTCAAATTCGATTCTTACAAAAATTGTACGACATTGATCTGGTGATAATGGATGAGCTTAAAATGGACATCAACTACCAGCGCTTGAGAGGGATGTGCTATTCGGCATACATCGCAATTTTCATTTATTTCGCAGCATTGAACTGTTATCTGTTCTATAAACTGCACGCATTCAATTCCTTGACTCCGGGCGTGGCTTTCATGGCAACTCTGTACCAGTTCCAACAATCGGCAACAGCAATCACAACGTGGACATACGTAAATTACGTTACTCTGGTATGGAATCGATTTATTTTGATCAGAAAACGGCAGGAGGATTTGTCGAAGGAAAAGAAAATGCTGCTGAAAACCGGAGTCAAATACACGGAAAATGTTTCGTTATTGTCCACATTACTGATGAGCTACAAGGAACTATGTTCGTGTATCGATGTGCTGAATAATCTGAGCGGATCTATTCTAATATTGATGATTGCACATGATTTCACATTGACAACGTCGCAAGTGTATCTCATCAGTTGGATCATTATGGACAATTATGGGGAAGATAAATTTGAATTAGCTTTTGCAGTATTTTTATGGATGTTTCCGAATCTGGTCAAAATGGGTCTTACCACATTTTTTACCGATATTACTGTTGATGAGGTGTGCAACAACTAAATTCAGTTACGACGGTTGATATAATGGAAATTCATTTACAGGCAAAGGCTTGTAGCTATACTTTGAATAAGGGTAATAAAAACAGTGAAGATGAGGATGTTCGGTGCATGGTATGTCTGAAAAAAAGCACTTTTACTCACTGCACCCCTGGAAAATGAGTCATTATTTCATTGACATGGAAACTCATTTAACGGGGCCACAGTGAGTAAATTAACTTACGAAATTGTTCAGAACTTTGATTTTTGCCTTGTAAGATTGCAGTCCTTGCTTTTGTCTCGGTCTGCAACCCTACACTCGGCAAAATGAAAAATGTAATAAATGAAAATACTTTCAGTTGGACAGTTTTGACTTATGGTTGCTACATCATAAAATCGAATTTAGCGCCAACAATTTTTTCAAGATTGATTTGAATCTGTTGTATGCCGTGAGTTAATCACGTAGTCGTCATTTTCTTTCAAATATGACATGCATGAATCATCCTTCTAGGTGATAGGAGCCCTCACCAGCTATGTTCTAATTCTAATTCAATTTAAACAGCAAGAAGAAACATTCACAGATAAGAATACTGGAATTGGATACGTTACAGCTACAGATTACAGAGAAAATGTGTCAAGTCTACCAACAAGGAACGATTTAATTAACGGTTTTCAAAATTGAGTCTACTTACAAAAAAAGGAGCGGCTACCAAGGCATTGAGAAAGTTTTTATAAAGTTGAGGCAATTGAAACAGTTGTGCATTACGTACTCTCTGCTACGTCATCGTAATACATCGAGAAATTGAAAATTCTTTGACGTTATTCCAATAATTTTATTTTTTTGGTAAATAAATCCAGCCTGAACATTAGAACACCGATGATTTTTAAAGCAGAAAAAATCTTGACTTTTCCTGGAGCCAATACCCGAATGGATTAGAATTCATTCATCTAAATACGAACACGTTGGAGATGTGTCATTTCCACACAGCCAATAACTTCAAGAACGATTTTATCTTTCAAAAATGATAATATTGTCATGTAGACGATAATATCTTTTTTTGAACGATAATATCGTTTTTTGGGCGATAATATCGTTCGAAAAGTTATCACCATTGATTAACATATTTTGTACGATGTTTCTTTAGTAACAAGGGTTAGTTACTGTCTTTTCGACAAGTGTAGTAGAGGTAGGTAGACAACTTCACTTGTTTCCAATATATTCTGGTTTATTGCCTGCCCCTGCCCCTAACAAAAGTTGGTCATCGCAAAAGAATTCACGTAAAAGTAACAGAAAATATTCTTCATGTAATGAATGCTTTTCGCAGAGTGCAAACCGAGCTCTCGAGCTCTCATGCTTCTGCAAAGATTTCTTTCTGCAGCTGCAGCTAAAGAGTAAACACACACATAAAAAATTTAAGGTCAAGGTTCGCCGAAACCCGATTTCCAAAAGCGGAAGCAAGAGTTACCTTTGAAAATATAAATTTAAATTATTTTGAATTATTGTTGTTACCCCATTACACGCTTTTTACATGAACTCCCTATACCCTTCTGAGCCATGAGTACTATTTGAATGATCCTTAATATCATACAGCCAGCACTCATATTGTGTGGCACGTGTACAACAATTGCACCAGCGGTAGCTAATCTTTTTTTTTGTCAGTAGGAACAAGTAGATGGAATTTAGAAAATTGTATGAAATATTCGGCAAATTAAAAACGTTGGAACATGTGTCCTACCAATAATGGAATCATTGTCGTTCAAGTAAATTAAACGAGATTGCAATACAATTTTCTTGTTACTTAAATTTCGTTCCGCATTCCATGGCAGTATATTTTTTAGGTTCCCTAAAGTAATGAAAAAACCTTTTAAGGCAAGGTTGGGAAAGGTATAACTTTGAACTCAGAAATCTTCCGTAACAATCTTTATTTATTGCTAAATTCAGAATACTTTCAAAGTAGATATGTGGTTAAATAACGTAATTATGCACAAAGACAGAACTTACATTGAAAGTTGCTGTATATTATTCTACAGGATCGATAAAAACTCAATTATTTTAAGTGAATTCTTCAAACAATTTAAAACCATCTAGCGAAGTTGTTACAACAATTCTATATTTTATACAGTACGCAACTAACAAAGAGCGAAAACAACGTTAAGAGAAACGATTTTACGACGTTTAAAGCTTGCAAATTGGTTGGTTTTTTTATATGTAATTTTCATACAAAAAAGGTGAACAGAGTGCTTTTCTTGCTTGAAGTGACTGTTACGTGGAGTTATGTAAGTTAATATAGGAATGTTGTACATTTCGAACTTGTCGTTACAGCAATTGTTTATATATTTTTGAATACTACATCGGAATGACTCTCTTTTTTTTTAAATAGGAAACCGGAATCGTTTACATTTTTTAATTAAAGAAAAATGAGAACAAAGATTTTGTTGTCTGTGATTTTGAACAACAGAGACGTTCATTAGACTAGCAATTTACTGTCGTGGAAAGCGCTTTGTGGATTGTTATACAATGCTGATAAAAGTATTGGAAAAACAAAAGAAAAATCAGTCTTCATTCAACAGGGTCGATTATGCTTTTTCGCATTACTTTTGCTAAATTGTACTCTGCCGATTTTTATCAACGCCGCATCTGGAGTTAAAATAACTTCGCCTTCGCACTATTCAGCATTCGGATCAAAAGAGTCAAAAATTACTTAAAGCATTGATAGTAGGTCCAATATAAAATCATCTCATTTTGACGCACAGATTAGTTAAAATAAAATTGAAGTCACCGATTACGCTGTAACTATTAAAAAGAGAACAGTTTTCATCGTTATTTTGAAAACGGCTACAAAACCGGAGTGACGGCGAATCGGCCTTAAAGGAGTAAACGGAATGTAGTGCGTTTCGTGCTTAAAGGACGAATATCAGTAGGTCTGTTTTGCCTCTTTTTCGCCCATTTGAGAGAGAGCTGTTCAGTAAACGGAACGTTGACATAATATAGGGTCGATTGACACACACGAGTAACGAAAATTCGACATTAAAAAGGAAAGGACATCAAAATTTTCAAATATTTGTATGGATCAATTACGCGCGCTTTCTTAGAAAATTCATATAGGTATTATATCCGCACAAACGTTTTTCTGTTTGCTTATCTGACCCTATATTAGAGAACGTCAGATTGTTCGAACAGAAACGGAGTGTCTAAAACATCCGGAAACAAAAACGATTTTTCTTAGGTAAAGCTTGGCATTGTCCTGAAGAAAAATTGTTTGTGTTTCCGTTTGTGTTGGACATTCCGTTTCTGTTCGAACAGTATGCATTCCCTAATATATCGATAAAACAGAACAAAAATTGAACATTGTTCATTTTTTTCGTAAACGGTGAGTAAACGCAGTGCGATTCATGCTTAACTGGTCTGTAACCTGTCTCCGTGAACACTCTAGAGACGATGGAGAATTTTTTTTTGTTGAAGGTGACAATGGTCATTTTTATACCTTGGGACGAGAATGGGGTCAATTTTTGATTATAATTTTTTACGAGCTCCCTTTGCATGAAAAATCCAGGGATTCCACGCACTCACTTTTTCCAACTATTTCCAACATCTGAAAAAGTGAGGAACTATTCGCTCGATTTCTCACTTTTTTCAACTATTTTTAGACCTTACACTCAATTTTTTTAAAATCAATGGAAATAGATTGGAAATCACGTTCAAATTGTAATTGCGGCGCTTTAAACCTTCCTTTTTTGCTACTGTTTAGTACCTTACAATAACAATATACCAGAGATAATATACCTTTCTCTAGAGTACACAGAAACTTTGCGTCGGCCCGCAATCTATTAAAATGGAGATCTGATCAACTTCTTATGTTTGTACACTTTAGTAGAGATATGAGATGAATGTATACGGAAGTCCACTAAGAATGTGCACAATTGGAACATTGTTATTATTTTTAATAATGGTTTGGACTTTTTTGTTTTGAGTGGCGTTTACTCAAATTCGCAAAAAAGAAGCTCTGAATAGATCGGCTCAAATGTAGTACGACCTGAAATTTCAAGTCTGTATAGGTTGTTCTAGGAAAAACCTGAAACCCGTCAGGTCAAGTTTCAGGTTGACAAAAAATCCATACAATCTTCTAGGTCTTGTCAGACTGAATAAAGTTTGATAAAATTCAAATGAATATTAAATTAGGAGTTCATGCACAAAATCAAGAGTTTAAAAAATATTTTATATTTTTGAATATTTACTTACTTATATCTTCCAAGCTGACTTAAAACGTATATGTTCCACCCCAAGTCATTTGCGCAATACTTCTATTTAACCGATTTAACCTAAAGAACCTAAGTCTTCAGTATATATCGACCTGTAGTATTGAAGGCTGTGGTTTGCAGTCAGCATTTCAAAGTGCTTTGAAAGCGTGCTAACTTCATTGAATTGAATTGAAACACAAATATTTACAGAAAAAAAACCCGTCCGAGAGGTATGATCCTTAAAAAGTTCCTGGCACGTAAAAATTGCATTAAAATTTTTTAACTGTTTACTTAAACGTTGAAACAAAAATTCGTCGACCTAACTTCTCCCGTAAAGAAAATAATTTTTCTACTAATGTTGGCCAGAAATTTTTACCTACTACTTATTTTGGTACTGTTAAAGCACTGTTAAGCAGTCAATTCTAGCTAACGATTTATCTTAAACGTAAATTTGCAGCCTTGAAGTAACGAAGCTTTCTGCTACAATGTGTAAGCATATGTAATGTGTAAGCATATGAGTTGAACGGATCCTTTGCTTCCTACTTTTGATAAACATATGTAAAGTTCATTCGGTGAAGTTTTTCCTTGACATGAAAATATTTTGCTAATTTTCTAAAAACTATTTGGATTAGCCATTTTAAAGTTATCTGCGTTTCTAATTATTTGTGGCTTCAAACCCAAGAAACTTACTCATAGAATAACGTCTCACCTCGCGTAAAACAGGTAACAGTCCAAAGTTTCTAAAAACTCACTTTTTCACCAACTTTTTCATCAGAAAATCAACTATTTTTAGCAACTATTTTCGTCACTTTTACTCACTTTTCCACTTGTTTTCTTTAAATTCTCCGTGGAATCCCTGAAAATCACTTCGCACACACCTTTAAATATGCTCTTGAAAAGCGTTTTCCTAACTTTTAGGATGCTCCACAATTTTCTCAACGTTTTTTGCGCTTATAGAACAGCAAGAAGAAGAAAAAGCGACTACCTATACGTCGAAAACAAAACCTTTGAGCTTTATCTCTCTAAAGCTTTATCGAAGAAAAACTTTGCCGAACCAAAAAAACTAACGAAACGTGTTCGGCCATGAAGCAATTTACATCCCTCAGCAATTTCCTCTCGTTACTACAATATTTTCCATGAACGGTTAGACTGTAATAAATCTAAATACTTCACACTTGAATCAACTAATTGTGGCTAAATGATGTGTTAATGTAGCGAAACATATCTATGGGTCTTCTCACAGACTATATACCGGCCCATTAAATTAATTGCTGCGACATATTAAATGAATTTATGACCATTAATATCTTTGTATTATCTTCAATTTGATTATACATACTCGAACGTGTATTGTATCGCTCATATTCCCAGTGAAATTGCGATTTTTTTTTCGGTTGTAGTTGCTGCTCGGGAATGATGTGGGGACGATTAAAGAGATTTGTTATCGAAGGGATTTGCTTTGAAGGTCCTGGATTTACTAGATTTTGTTTGGTTTAATTATTATGACATGGGATGTGAAACGCTTCGGGTAGTGTACGCAAAATTTGCTCAGATGAATTTGTTGAATTAGAAATGAATGACAGAGATAATGGAGGAAACGTATCTTTCCGTGCGACGTTTCATTGGGAGTGTTTACTGTGGAATTGTATTGTAACGCAATCCACTGATGGGAATCGGATGTTAATTGTATTATGACCACAGGAATTTGAAAAGAAATTTTCAAGAGTGGATTTCGTCAACATTCAAGGAATCTATGAATAGAAAATGAGGTTAAGTCTGTATGCTAAATAGACTAAAATAGCCAATCAAGACCTCAACTATTTGGAAGTAGTTTGCTAACACAAAGACACAGTAGGCCAATAGAATAAAATAGTTGACGAATAGGAGAAATAGTATATTTCGTACCTATAACTAAAAGTCTTTAGAATACGCTAAAAAAAGTCTATTTTCTCATCTATCGTCTTCCGGACGAAAACGTTATGTGTTCACTGAGAAAATAGAAAATCCTAACTCGATCGAATTGAGCAAACTTGGTAAACAAACACTCGTTCTTCTCTTAGCTTAGGGTGGTTTATCAATGAAAGAACAAAAGGTGTCCGACTTTTGGTACATGTCCGAAGACTAATGCCGTCACTCTATTTTTCCAATAGCATCAATAAATACAATTGCAAGCCCTCAGAGCATAGAGGCCAATAGATGTCATATCGTTTGCCTATTCGACATGAAGCCATTCCAACTCAACAGCAACTCCCCAACATTTAAAACTTCAAACTTCTCATTTCAATTACACATTTAACAAAATAATTACCCCAAAGGTTGCAAACAAAATTCCACAAGAAGTCTCTCATTATATTGATAATTAGCCAGGTACACCAAACCATAGTAAAATATTCATTCACAACTCAAGTTGCATTAGCTTGGTTTCGCTAATGCTAAAAGTTTTTCTTTTTTATAATTATGATGTGAAAAGAGGAAACGAAAGAAACGAAATGTTAATCAGCTATCTTAATGAAGAAAAACTCGTTTAATTCTGTGTACATGAACGTTATAGTCTGAAATGGATATTTTTATGCTTTGAAAAAGATTCGGTTTTGAAGCGAAAATGCGAATTTATGAAAAAAGTTGATGTTATTTCGTTACTGGGCAAGGGAATGTCAGAATCGTTTTTGGATTAGCTGGGATTATGAATGATTTTGCTTTACAATTTTAAGTGCTTCTGGCCAGGGAACGCAATTTTTTGAGTAAATTTTTCGCATTTACCGACCAGAAGCATTTATTATAAAACTGAAAGTGATTTTCATGATACCTAATAAACTTGCACTTCAACTAATTCTTCGCTTTTAAGACATTTGGTGGCACTTTAAAAACTTTTTTAAAGGGGTTAGCTCATAACGAAACAATTCCAGATTCTACATGTTCAAACTCTACTACACCGTTAACTACTCTTGCACATATGAGATGTCACCTTCAAAAAAAAAGTTGAGAAAAATATTTTCCACAATATTTAACAATAACCATTTATACCTTTTTCCCACCCTCATTTGAAATTCAATAACCGCAACCGTTCTCTTGTCACATGCTATTTCAATAGTAACAATTTCGACAAATATAAAGGTAAAGCAAAAGTTTTATTGATAAGTTTCAGTGTCGATGGACTCCCCTTCCAGGTACGAAAACGGGTATTACACTCAGCATAGAAAAATAGTTGTATGACGAAAGTATTAAAAAATCAACTTTGTGCAGATCGGGCCGAACAAGGTTCTAAAATAATAGGTTAAGACACTTACAAGGGCGGGTGAATCACAAAATTTGACAATTTAGACATATATTATGTGAAAAGGGTGAAAAGCGTAAAAAGTCAACATAAAAACAATTTTTTTTGTTAAGTTAAAATCGTCAAATAAAGTTTTGATTTCACCGCCTTCGTGATAAACTCGAAAGTGTCTTAACCTGTTCTTTCATAACCAAAGGCAAAGGTGGCAATCGCAAGGTTGAATTATTTCATATTGCTATTTTTGCTTACTGAACTCTAAGAAGTACGTTAATATATTAATGAATTTTATTATCTG
Source organism: Bradysia coprophila (assembly GCF_014529535.1). Lineage (NCBI taxonomy): Eukaryota > Metazoa > Arthropoda > Insecta > Diptera > Sciaridae > Bradysia > Bradysia coprophila. The sequence goes on along the minus strand of NC_050735.1, from coordinate 2,416,172 downwards.
CTCCATGCGAAAGTTGAGCATTACATGGAGGTGAAAATCATCCATTACCCAAATGTTTTCGATTCAATTTACGTAAATTTCTTTGTGATAATCAACTTTTACCATGGGCGGGCAATAAAACAGAATACGTAGTTCATAAATCCGGAAACAACTTTTGCAAACTCACTTGTGTATTTCAGAGCAACTTGCTTTGGTAACAGTTTTTCGAGAAGTTACAACATACATTCGGCTTAAATAGATAGTTATCGAAGCTGGTTGATCGAAAAACACACGAGTGAGTTCACAAAAATGTTACCTCATGTAATTAATTACTCTCGCAGCATCCGATTACATTAATGAACTATATATGACAATGTTAACTGTTGTTAACTGAAAATGATAATTGCTATACTGTTGTTCGCAGAACGTGTCTTCGTTGCTGTACTGTGAGAGAACCAAAATACTTCCGCATATCCCGTTGGATAAGCGGCACCTCCCAGCCAAGAGCTTATCATTTTTCTGGATAGGGCGACGGTTATTTAGTTTTTATAGCTTATTTCGGTTTGTGTTTGGAAAAAGACCGACGAAACCCTTTGACATCGTAAAAACCGACCAATCATTTGCTTTCAACAATTTAAAGTTTTTTAAATTCTTTAAAAAAAAATTTTATGGATGAGTATAGTTTTTCGGGTGCAGCAATTACGACCAAAATTTCATAAAACTTTTTCAATTTTCCTAAAATTTGGTAAGTTTTGAAAAGTTTTAGCAAATTTTGGGAAATTTATAAAACTAATTATCCGAAAATAGGCCCAGTCATATTTACCATTCAATGGTACCCTTTGCGTCAAATACGCGACTCAATTCCCAATTAGGCATGTTAGGCGTTTGACGTGTATATACATAATTTTCATGACCTTGTAATCGTCAGACAGCTGGGATCGTAAGCTGTCAGACATGTTGCATGAATTTAGACCGATTTGCAGTTAACGTCAGTTGATTAGGTTAATGCCAACTTTACGAGACTAAAGTGGGGCTACGTTGACGAGTACCGCATAATGAAAGTGATGTGTAATATTGCATTTAATTCCAGCGTCTACGGAACGAGGTTAAGGAAAATAAACAAACACCTTTCCGAAATTATTACTATTTATTTAGCTAATGCTTTACAGGCTAGACACAAAGTAGATTTAAACAAAACTTCTCAGGTGAAAACCATTAAATGCTCTCAAATGATTGAAACATAAACTCAAATATTTTCCCAGCAATTATTTTGAACACACAATCCTTTTGCATAAACAAATAGTTTAATGTTTATCAACAAATAATGCTGTCAGTACGTACACATAACTAAAATGCCATCAAACAGTATACTCCTGTTTCTTCATGCCTATATAACATTTAATCTCGTTACGGATATGGTACATTTTTGCTATGTAATATGAAACGAAACATTTAATATCACATCATATAAAACCGTCATATTATTCCTTATATTACATCATATGGTATAATAACTGTCACAATAGAATTACTATATTCGTAAGTAATTATTTGAGGAAACCTAAATCACTCAAAGGAATTTCGGTCTCTGAATCAGTACACCCGCATGTACAAGGGTAATTGCATAAACGCTGTTTATACTATACAACATGCAATAAATTTTTCTTTGTTTAAAAAGTGATTTGCGACTTTTATACTGTAAGAATTACAGAATGCTTTCTCTACTATACTCTACCAAAATTACTATGAAAATGTTTCAACTTGAATGACACATTTCCATAGTAATTTTGATAGAGTAGAGAATAGAGAAAGCATGCGGTAGTTCGTCTCCTTTCTCTATTCTAATCAATTCTACCGATATAGGTTTGTTCCAAGGTCATTTCGAAATGTCCAATTTCATCCACAGGAGGCAACTTAACCTCGACTTTCAGGCTGACGAAAATTTCAACGAAAAATTTACAAAGGGATTGGTTAACGTTTAGGTTATGTTCATCTCTGTTTGCCCACATATTTTTTTAGAGATAAGGGTTCATGCATGATAAATCCCTTTTGAAGACTCTTATCGACAAGCCGATATAGGGCCGATTTAAAAAATAATTTCTGTTGAGTCCTGTTGTCATGTGATATAGGATGTTATTTTATTTGACCGTTGAGTAAAATATTAATTATTTTTCTGTTGACACCGGGTTTGTTGCAGCGACTTCTATCGAAAAATGGTGAACCGTACTCTATCAGGTAGAATTGAGAAAAGAGAACTGATTCCGTAAGCTGAAGTCATAAGCATTGAAGCAATAGGATAGAATTTCGGCCTATGGTCTATGAATTGTGACGAAGAAGTCAAAAAACCAAATGCAATTTGACATTGACAGTTCATGTGGCCTTGGAACATAACCACGAAAATTTTTGTAAGCAAAGTTTGACGCATTGACAATGGGCGGGAGCAATATATTTTTGGGCATCGAGCTGTGAGAATATAACCTCGCACTTAGCTTTGACAGGATTAACTGAGCGACAAAAGTCAGTGAATGAAATGGGATTCTTGTACGCGCTCCTGTTTCGTATAGTAACATTTTGGGATTAATCAAATTTTATTTTAAGTTTTTGTTCCATTAACAGCAATGTTTCTGAATATTGTGTGTTCTTATCACACTTAATGTGAATTTGGGAAATTAAACTTAATGAATTAGCTTGTAATGACAAGAAGCGGCACTGTTACGTTTAAAATGAGTATACTGAAGGGAGCGTAAAATTTCCTTTCAAATGAGTGGAATGTTAGTTTTATTACAAATAAGTATCTGCCCTTAGCTTGTAATGCAAATCGCATAAATGGGTTTACAGTTTTGTCTTACAACGAGAACTCAAAACTTCCCTGTTGTCAATTTTCATTCATTAGGCCAGTGCATAATATATGCCCTAAACCATTCATCATCGCCCTTTCATGGATTTGCATTTTACTTCTAAAAGCGGAAATTTATATTGAATCTAATTCACAGTGTATGTGCTGTGCACTCGTCAACATTCACAGTTCGCTTAATTTTCCTTTTTCTTACTATCGAAATTTCTCACATATAGTATTATACGAACATAAAAATCTCGGGAATATTTATCGATTTGGAATGATGCCAGAGCACGAAGAGAATTTATTACACGAAAATTAAAATTGAACGAAACAACGAATTATTTCGCGAAATTTGTTTGCTCGTATACTACGTTGGACTTTTCGAGACACAAAAAAAGTATGATGCTGCTGTCTGCAATAATTTACGAACTTTCTTTATATATGCAAAAGGTTCGATGTAACGGAGGAAAAAAAGCTACTGACGGCCGGCATTCTTAAATGATTATCATACTTTTGCTGTAATTTTATTGTCGGAAACTGAATTCTACAGATTGCGTTCCACTATGAACTCCCCTTTGCAAAATTTGTAAAATTTAAAGAGAATTCACTAATTCGTTTGTTACAGAAGGCCAGACTAATCATTACTAGACCGGAATTTCGTACGGCAAAATGTGTCCCCAACATCAGTTTGTATAAGATGTATATTTCGTACGATTTTACGTAGAATGTTGCACCAACATTCAGTTCTCAGTTCTCACTAAGTGGAGTGATATACGAGGGGATGGAGATGACATTTTGGCGGTATTCCTAGACCTAAAACGTGCATTTGAAACCATAGACAGGAAGAGATTGCTTGCTAAATTGAGTTCATTAACAAAGTGTTGTATTGCTTTGACCTGACCAAAATTGTTGAAAAAATTTCTTTTGGTCAAGTCAAAGCAATACAACACTTTGTCAATGTTGAATTACTGACCGAGCAATACAACAATTTTTATTAAAAATTGAGTTCGTTCGGTTTTTCACGCTCAGTAATCAAATGGTTTGAAGGTTATCTGAAGGAGCGTAGTCAACAAACCAGAGTGAACGGCTACACTTCGAGTAAAATGCAAAATGACCTTGGAGTACCACAAGGATCGGTTCTGGGAGCCATTTTGTTTATTTTATACATCAACGATATGCCATCACCATCACAGCTACGCAGTGCCTTTATAAACTTGTTCGCAGATGACACTCTGATCTACATTCATGGCAAGAATTTGGATGTGATGCGTCAAATGAACAGTGAATTACAAAGAATAAACGACTGAATAAACTTAAGCTCAACGTCAGCAAGACGAAAATGATGTTGATCAGAGGATCATCGACACGTACAGCTATGAACTCAATCATGGTGGATGATGAAGTAATCGAAGTGGTTCAAGAATTCAAATATCTGGGAGTGATTACAGGGCCTATTTTTGGAAATTTATTTGGAAATTTTTACCAAAATTTCCAAAAAATTTCTAAAAAATTTCCAAAAATTGCGAAAGTTCAAAAGTCGAATATTTTTATAATTTTGAACGGTTTAGGCAATTGCTGAGTTTAGTCTTGCATTTTAGCCGGTTCTCGAAGTTTTTATATGATTCTTGCTCAAATTAATCATGCTCGATGTCATTATATTTCGAAGAAACAAAAACATTGAAAACCGACTAAAACGCAAGGTTGAGCTCAGAAAATACCAAAACCGTTCAAAATTATGAAAATATTCGACTTTTGAACTTTCGCAATTTTTGGAAATTTTGTAGAAATTTTTTGGAAATTTTGGTAAAAATTTCCAAATAAATTTCCAAAAATAGGCCCTGAGTGATTATAGACAACAGACATTCAAGGCTAATGTCGATTATGTGTGCAAAAAAGTGTCGAAGAAGGTGGGAGTACTGTCACGGCTGGCTAAGTTTATCACCATGGGTGCCAGAATCAGTATTTACAAATCAATAATCGCCCCACATTTCGTGCAAAAAATTTAATGTGCAAAAAACTGACATTCATCCACAAGCTCAAATTTGGTGTCCTACCCTTAGACTAATCATACCTAGACAGGAATTACGTACGGCGAAAAGTGGCCCCTACATCAGTTTGTATAATATTCATATTTCGTATGACTTTACACCAACAGTTGTCAATTTTCCATGTTGTTGTTTTTCGCGTCGCGACGTTGTGATTTTTAATTTTGTTTAAACAATTTAAATATTCGATTCAATTCAATCATTCAATTTAAAATACGGTGCACTGTACCATGTGGAAATATGTTTTATTAAGGACTGCCGAAGTAGGAGCGTAAGAGGCAACAAATGTTCATTTTTCCGGTATAATTTTGTGCGCAGAGATCGTTTTTCCGAATTATTTGTGTGACGACAGGTATATTCAACAAAATTATAAATTGTGGACCTTAATTAGCGTATTTACGGCCTTACCAATGTTCAGTTCATAGTCGGTTAATCGGTTAATAATCTAATTTCGATGTAATTCAATGTCCAACTAATATAATCATTTTAGTAGGCACATTCAAATTCTACGCGCTAATTTTGGTGGGCAAATTAGTAGGAAAAAACTCACACTATCAAATAATTCGTATGTGATGTAGGGGCCACTTTTTTTACGTAATTTTGTTCATAATTTCCTCTCTAGGTATAATTACTCTAAGGTCCTACCCACTTATCTGTGCAATATGGTTACATTCAACAGCGATATCCATCACTTCCCAACGAGGTCAAACCGCAACTTCTGGTTCACTTGCAAAAGGAGCGCGAAGGCACGTAATTCTGTTTTCCATAAAGGGCTCATTGAATTCAATTCATTGCCGAGTTATGTAAGGAACGATTCGCTGGAGTGGAGTTTTTAAAAGTAAATTGAGAAGTTTTTTAAAGGACGTCAGCATAAATTTGTGATTTTTATTTATTCGGAGACGAAAGTTGGTTATAAATTGATTTGAAGTATGACTTGTGCTGTATTGTAGTCCTTTTTCTGTGAATTTGTAAATTGTATTTATAATAGCTAGTTGCTAAATAAATGATTATCTTATCTTATCTTATCTTAATACATGTAGGCGTTGACATTTTTTAAAGTTGTCAATTTAGTATCTTCAAAATCCAGTATCAGGAATGTAATTTTGGTTTTAAAATTGTGGACAATTTTTAGCTTGTTTACTCTCTAAAAATATGGTGCAGCAAACGTGTTTTTCAAAGTGAGAGTTAGTTTAAGATTAGGAGTCTGAATTTTGAAGTGCTTTTTATGAGTTATGTCGAAAGTGTAAGTGAGTGTTTTCGGAAATATTTATATTGATCCATTGCAATCAATCATCGTTCTTGGAGCAATTTATAATGGTCTCAATTTCCACCTTTAAACTCATGCTAATCATTCCCTTGTTTAAATGTTTTTTTTTTAAATTCAAAAGATGTGAATTCGAAACAAATTTAAATTCTTCGCGCTACTTTGCCCACCAATTTTGCCCACCAATTCTCACACCACCAAATATTTCATTTTTCATGTCAGAGACACAATTTTTACGTAATTTTGTTTGTAATTTCCAGTCTAGATATAGTTCGTCTAAGACAGAAGGTCTTTCGAATAAAAATTTCTCGGACTATTTATTAAATTTGTCAATAAAATCCGATCACAAAGAAAATTTGAATTACGTTTGGCATGAGAATAGCAGAACAATACTTATTTACATAGGTTGAGGTAAACACTACGTTTTTAATTGATTACCCGTTTTTCTTCACAATACAAAAATATTAAATTATTATATATTTTCAAAACAAACCCAAAGTTGACATTTAGAAACTGAAAATGTTCCATTTCCTACTCTGTCAAAAGAAAAGGCGGGAAAATAGACATTTTCTCCCCCGAACTGTCAATGTCATGATACAAGTTGTCAACAAAATTTCATTTTCTTATGGCCTTTTAATTCTAATTCTAAATCCAGGGCAGCTCTTTAGCAACCGCATAAATCGAGAGCAGATTTGGTAATTCCCTTGAATTGAATGAAATGTCAGGCCCGATCATTATGATTTTTTGACAATGTTCTACAATGGTAAAGACACAGAGTTACACTCGAGAGATGGCATGGTGGCGCTGTCATTTTTAAACATGTCTGGGTGAATGTTAAGTTTCACGCTAGGGTTTTGCAGAAAATAGAGTGGAATGGAATAAATGTAAGGAGCCTCTTTGATATGTGTGTGACAAATAGCGCGAATGAAACAGACAGAAGTCACAGTTTGTGGTCTCTTTCGTGTTAAGTTCTGAAAATGTTTGATTTTGATCTATTACAATAATAGTGTTACTCGCTGTTCAATCAGTTAAATCATATCACCTGCGAACCATCCATTACAAGTGGAGTCTTTCCATTTTGTGTCGACTACATACATTTAAATATCTCATTTTCTTTTCTCTGTGTCGGATATGCCAACTTTACACATGTCGAAACTATAACAGTTACTGAAGCTTGTTGCTCAACAACACACTTTATCTAAAGATGGTTGCCTCATGTAAGGAATTTGCAGTATATGCACGGTAGCCTACTATTCCAGTCAAGGGACATGATCCACCCAAGGTGGTATGTGTATATTGACGAGCTTCCCGTCGGAACACCAATAAATTTCCAACCATTTTCAATATTAATTGGACCATATTTCTAGTACGTGTTGGTAAATTTTGATGTTTAATTTCCAAATATAGCGCCACAAAATTAGTTAACATCAATCTACATTTATCGATTTATAAGCCAGTTGATATAACCAAAATTAATTTCAAATTAATTGGTTCGGGTTTAAAATCTATTTTAACTAAGTTCGCATGTGGAGCTTTGAAGTTTTTGTTGTCATTATAGAATCTATATTTGAGTACTTAATTCGGTATATATATTTGCACGGGTTATTTGTATTTTGTTTGCAATAATTATACACGGGTTTCATGCCGTGCCTGATATTATGAATCCCTCGCAGACAAACTATACTTGTGGGTTGAAATTTGATTTCAATTCACACGTAGACATAACCACCGCGATGAATCGCGGCTAAAAATAACATTTTGTGTGATGCTGGGCATAGCCACTGAACTAGAATGTGCATATAGAAATTTCGCTGCCTCATTTTTTTTACTTTATCTAGTTACATCGGGTATAACGTGCTTAAATTTATTCAAGCTTCATACACACGCGGAATTCTGAAAACCGACATATTTTCTGTTTTTGTGTTTTACACGAGTTCTTGATTTCTCCCTTTAAAAATACATGCAAAAATCACAAAACACTGAAAAAACACAAAACTGAAAATGTGTCGGTTTTCAGAATTCTGCTAGTGTAATTTGAATAGTTGCAGTGAGTATGATGGCTGCAACGACGTACACACTCGACGACGTCGTATGACGGAATCCAAATACTTTAAGAGATTACATAAAATGAACAATTATATAATTGATCCGAAGTGATGTGAAATACAAGTCTACGACTAGCCACAGTTACCCGCCTGACGTTCTACAGAGAGTTGCATTCGCATACTTCCGAATAATGGTTCAGATTAGGAAGTTACGTTAATCAGATGTGGATCCAAACTGAAATAAACTGAAATTGTTATTGGCCGCAAAAGACTGTTAGTAAGTTCTCAAATCAAACAAATATGAAGTTTAAAAAAGAAGAAGAAAAGTGCAGAGCTCCCTCCAACTGTAGTCAAACTTTGGGTAAATTACTGTAAAACCTCATTCATCAGTGGAATGTTAGCCATACACTGAAAGAGATCTCACAATTTAATCTCCACCTATCGGATAATTTATTAAGGAATTCGTAATTTTCTCAATAAATTATGTGATACAGTCAGAGGCAGTGAAATTTCTGCATGAATTTGTTTCACCTGTTTCTCAGCTGATCCACACATACAATCAAAACTGTTTATACGGTAGAAGCTGTTACACGCAGTGCGTGAAGGTGGTAAAACCGTAGAAATATTTTTGATTGTTCGTGTGGATTAAGAAATCTCTCTCTGTGTAATATGGCAATTTCCACCATTTACCATCAACATTACCTTATTATTAAAACTTTTATATCTTTATATCTTTAGGTCTAAACAACATCTTAGAACATCAAAAAGTTCCAGGAAGCGAGGGAACCAAGAAAAACCTGGTAAAGTGCATGTAACGTTGATATAATAACAATTTCCTCATTTTAGTTGGAATTGTTCATATACTGTTTTGCACACGTAAAAAACCCCACAAAGCTGTACTTATTGGTTTCTCTGATTTCCCTCATTTGTAATTTGGAATAGCAACAGTGACACAGCCTGGATACAAAAGCGGGATTTCTTACTTGAGCGGAGCAGAGCAGTACAATAATATATTTTGTTGTTAAAAAAAAACTTAATAAAGAAAATCGAAATCAACAAACGACTCTATTCGATTCATGAGTTTTCTGCACCCGATCAACGTGTGTATGCAAAGGATTGGAATGAAGGATTTTTTTTTAAATGGTACAGTAAGCAATAAGGTATTATGTTTACTACATTGAATCAGATTTACCGTGGATAAAATTAATTCTATCCCACTGGCAGCATTATGAACGCTTTGATGGAATTTCAGATTGTTATGTACACACTTTTGTCATCATCAGTCAATCAATAATTCAAACGGAAAACGAAATTGGCATTATCGCACACCAAACATCTCCGAATGTACAACGAGTGTTTTCATCGTTACACATTGAACTTAACGCAAAATAAATTTTTAAAATAATTTTCTTATCATCTCAGTTTCTCAGACGATAAATTTTTTGAAAGAATATCCCCATTTTGTGCTCTGAATTCGGAATGATAAAAAAACAAAATACTGAGCGAGACGAAAGACGGAAAATAATATACAAAACTTCATTCGAATATAATCGAACATCATTATGCTAGAGAACACTTTGGCATATGTCAATAAATTAATTCCATATAATTGAACACGTTCGATTCTTTGATAAACGAAGGGGATATTAAGGTTATTTATGAGAATTTTTGCCGTTTACAACATATTACATTGTATATTTTATGTATTATATGCCGTTGCGAGAGATTGTGTATCCTATTATATATTGCTTCTGTATACCGTACATACCGAAATTTCCAGTTCTCCCCGTATATATCAGCATCAGGGCAATGAATTAAGGTGAACGTAATATATAAATAAATAAAAATACAACAGAAACAGAAACATTTTAATTTGTCGAGGATTATTGAGTCCGTGAACAAATTTACTTTAATAATTGGCATTCGGTTGCCGTTCTAGCCAGACGACTGATTCTAAAGAAAATCTCCAATTAAATTCTGATTATTTGCATTTTAAGTATCATTTCAAGTTCTTCTGTGACTGACATCAGTTTTGATATTCGTCAATTATGTTTTTCGAAGAAGAACATCAGATTTATTGTTATTGCGCGCGAAATATAATTGCGTCATGTGTTGGGCGCAATAATATCGCATTTCAATTTAAGAGCAAATCCGCCATGAAATTAATATTCAATTGAACACATGTGAACACATGCATTCTATTTAAGCGTAACATTTTAAGTTACCCACCGCACTCTTTTTTTTCCTATCAAATAGAGTATCAGATGTCTACCTCGACTTTCGGTGAAGAAAACTCATGTTACTTATATCTCTGAATATTTCGTAGCTGCTATAGATTCTGCAGCGTCACGTCAAAGTAAAATAACCCACTTACCCATGTCCACCTGTTGCCGGCAAGTCTCGACTTCTTCATGACAAGTGTGTAATATATATTATGCGATATGAGTGCGTCTTCATAGAAATGAAATATTTGAAAAATGTGCTGAAAACCCTTTTTCGCCTCCGACTTGTGCTTTAAACCTCTCATTCGCAGTCATTTCGTTTCGGTCGCCCTTTACGCTATACCATGGAAAGAGAGAACAGTTTTCATTGTTATTGTGAAAACGGTGAGTGAACGGAGTGTAGTGCGCTTCGTACTTTAGGAATCTTCGGAACTGATGGAATTTTGGAACCAATTGAGAAATTGCCTAAAGTCAATAGTCCAAGACAGATACGTAAATAACGCACTCTAAATATCGTACATGGGCCTCAATGAGGCCGCCTCATTCAAAACTGCGTTTGTTAGCACTTACGGCGACAATATTTTTAGAAACAAATTGAAATATAAACACACTTACCATTTAGAGGAATTCATCTTCAAATGATTAGAGGAACAGCAGCTGTAGTAGTACGGCTTTAACTTTAAAACTTTTTCGAAAATCGACTCCTTTTGTTCGTAATTCTTTTCTTCTTTAAAGTACGTGAGTTGGAAATGCTTGTGATCCACTCTACTCTAAGTGTCTCTTAAACTCAGCATCACAATGTTCGAAAATTGCGAACTTTAGATGCCTATGTTATATAAAACGTTGTATGAATCTCGGTGCAACGTACTTTATTAGGCTCACGATGTGTATTATGACACACGGCCCTCTGCCTCGTGTCATAATTACACATCTAGAGCATAATAAAGTACTTTGCACTCGATGTCATAAATAACTATTTCTGAGCTTCATTATCGATTTCAAAATGCCGGTCTTATCAAAATGAACCACTGAAACACTGCAAATCCGGAACAATACGGAACCCGAGTTTCGGATGAATTCGAATACAGTGCAAATTCACCTCATTGTAACACTAATTGGTCGATTTCAATACACATTTTGATCTATGTTTGACTACACCGTTAATTCATCGCATTCCATCAATTCTATAGGTGCGTTCCAAGTATAAGTGTAAACACGAAGTTTCACTGGCCAAACGAACACGATTTCATCCACAGAGATCGGTTTTCATATAGTGTATTGATGAGGTTATAGAGATATATATGTAAGAAATTTGACAGTAGTTTGACAATTCGTATGTTTGAAATGCTATCCACTCTAGTAAATGCCATCCACGTTAAAAAAATCATACAAATGATTGAATGAACGAAACTTAATTGTGGTTACGTCTAAAAGTACAGTATCTTGAAGATATCTATAGAAATCGTTATACGAAATATGACGCTGCGCCTAAATCAATTCGCAACGTGGACTCTGTCGCAGATTCGCTTTACCTTCAGATTTTAAGACGTTGCATTAGCGTATTATAATAAAAATTAAATTGGTTGTTTTGTAATCGCTGACTGTCGCGATCATGTACATGTTTTCATTCCGATCAATAAAACCAAGCGGTAGGTTTAAGAAAGAAGCAACAAATTTAAAAATATACATTTTTTTATAATTTGCCAATGCGACATGTCACCTTTCTGCATTTAACTATTAATATATACTTGTGTGGATTGTATTGTGTGGATGATGTGGGCGTTCATCTATGCCAATTTTTTTTGTTGGAAGCTATGTTCAAGAAAAGTTGTTTGGATTCATTTTTAATTAATTTACTTTTGGTTTATTTTAATATAATTTTTATGGTACATTTATAAAGTCTATAAACTATGTCATCATTAAATTTATGTTATTTTATTAATAATAAAATGTAATTTCATCATTTTCTTTTTTTTTCTGGAATTAATTTTAATTTTAGTTTATCTATGCATTGAACGAACACGTACATTTCATTTTATTATGTGTATGTGTGTATACGTATTTTAATTGGCACTAAACAAATTTTTCTCTTTAAAGTGAACATTAACGTTTCGACGGCGAAGGAAAAGCTTAATTCAATGCATTTAGTTTTTCCTCATTTAATATCAACATTACAAATACTTATACAATTCCAACGAAATGAAATGGTGTTGTTTGAGAACGGAATTCAGTATCCGTTATAATGATTTCATTTTATTTTAAATTTCATATTCATTGCGATTGTCCAATATAAATCATTTTCGGACTTTTAATGAATGCGAATAAATGAAAAATTTCACATAAAGTTTTTACGTCCTATCCAGAAATAGATGTTCATAAATTGATGTTTCACGGAATTACTGGTGAAAAAATTTCCTTCAATTTCTACGAAATGTTAAACATTTCCAGCTAATTTTCACCGATTTTGGACAAAAGCGTTTTTCAATTAATTTTTATTCGAAAATAATGAAATTAAGTGGCACACATTTTAATGAAAGTGCCGCAGGTAATAAACACGCTCAAAAATAACTTGTTCATAGATATGAATAGCACCCCTATTAAACATTTAACATTACACATAATTATACATTCACTGCTGCGCAAGTCCATTTTTCAAAAAAAAATAGCTTTAATCAAAAATAGACAGCAAACTGAATCAGAATAAGTACAATTGTAGCATAGATGTTATAAGAATCGATTGCTTAAAAGGTAGAAAAAGTGGCATGATGTGTAGGAATCCAAAAAGCTTGTAGAATTCTGTTGGATATCTTAAAAATATCATATAGCCTTTAAGACAAATTTAATGAGCAATTCAATTCTTGGAAATTGTCGCACCTTTCTTGGTGGAAATAGAACGTTAGCAATTTCCGCACAATTTTAAACGTTTTAGCCATTCGTTGTCATTATATATTTTCTTATAAAGAAAATACAATGCTAATCCAACAGCGAAAGCCGAGATCAAATTGAACAAACTCAGATGCGTATGTATACCACAGCTCCATAACATAAAAAAAAAAAAACTGGAAACTGGAAAAATGAAAATAGAATCTTAGTTTTCCATTTCAATTCACAAATTGTTTGATTCGTTCATTCGAGACATCGATTAACGTTTATTTCACAGTTAACACATAATATCCATCTAGTAAAAGTTAAGTAAAATATGTCATGTCCACTTCTTAAATGTCTATTTTAACGTCTTTGTGAATTTTATTTAAAAAATATTTTCGTTTCTAATTATACGTTTTTATCAAAGCTATCCGCGTTGTCAGAGCCCCAGGAGGGATTCTTTTCAAATAACGCCAATCGAAATCAGACCAATTTTCATTAGAGACATTTTTATATGCATAGAAAGGTATTCATCACTAGAACTCAAAACCTCTTCCATGATGATGCACGGTAAAGTGCACTTGCATAATTGCTTGTGAATTATTGTTTCGGCTTGTGTGAGCTAACATTCTCAGGGCGACCTGATATTTAGGCTCAGATCAAGGAATACCTGACATGTTCCGAGTCTTATCTTTCATCATCTACCACTGCAAATGAGCCGAACTTTCTTTAAAATTGGTTTTGGGATTACAGAGATCAATACATTTTTAGAGGCACTTAAAAATCGTCAGTATTTTACATCTTCTACGAATAGCTGATCTGACTATGAGCAGTTATGACAGGTATGTGTTCAGAAAATTGTGAGCTGACTGAACTTGTGGCAATGTTTTCTATTCGAGCGAACATTGCCTGTACCTATTAAATTTGTTACTTTGTCGTTCCTCATTAATCCTCATTAATCAGATTTATTTAGATCTTTATTCCAAACGAGCAACGTAACTTCGTCCGTTCACAATTCGACAATCATTTTTTTCCTTTATGTTTCTAGTTTAAAATGGGTCATTAAGAGGATGTCAGCGGTGAATTAGTCATATTGGCTGAATCGGATAATAATAAAAGTTTTTGGTGAGAAGAGACCGAGTTTTTATGTGTGGCAGTGGCATTGTTGAAAGAGAAAGCAGATTACATAATTTATAGGACAGAGTTGAACAAAATCTAGTTTCTCATCAGAATTCCGAGAATCTAGATTCTGTCATTTAACATTTGAGATAGTTTGCGAATGTTTCATGTGTTTGAAATTGTGAAGTGGGTTCTCGACTGCTCCTAGATCCTTCTATCTCCGTTTTCGGCCTTTGTAGCAAGCACAAATTTCGTTCCTACGTATTTTTTAGATCATTTACTGCGCACCCCACGAATGAATTACAATGTTACTCTGGCTAACAATGGACTAATTTATGTATCAATAAGTATCCGAGATACCTTTTCCGTCACCGTGTGTTGCGCGATCTGCATTTTATCGTCCGTGTAACATCATTTTATTTTTGTTTACTCTAAAATTCAACCCCCTTTTCAATATTGGACGGCTTGCTGTCTTGTGGCAATAATTAATGTTAGGCTCACAAATTCTGAACATATTTTACTGTCGGAAAATACTTTTGCCCGAGATAATGGGAAATTTTAAATATTTTGTTTTTGTTTTTCATAGCTCAAACAATCCAATTCTCAGGTAAAAATAATAATGTTCCTCCTACCGACATTTCAGCAATGGTGGTATGTCATAATATTTGTTTAAAAAATATTTTTATTGCCTACCCCATGCGAAAGTTGAACATTACATGACAGTACTGTGAAAATGATCCATTAAATGAAGAATACTTTTGGTTCATTTTCCAAGAATTCGTTTGTTATAATCAACTTTCACATAGGGCATGCAACAAACCAGAATTCATTGGATGCTGTTACGTAAACCATTAATTCAGAAACAACTTAATGATGATAAAAGCAAACTCACAAGTGGGTTTTTTGAACAACAAGCTTCGGTAACTGTTTTCCGACGAGTGTAGTTGTATACCTTGCTTTCGCCTAAAATATACAAAATCTACACTTGTCAAAAAAGTTACCGAATCTAACAATATACGGGTCGGGGATTTTCGAAACAGTACCCGACTCTTATCGCGCCCGAGTTAAATTTTGGAAACCCAATAACCCTCTCAAACTGACTTACATTTTTGACATCCGAGAGCCCTAAAACCCGATTAAATTTTGTGTTAGAATACCCAACCAGACGATGGTCTTACAGATTGGGTAAATATGTGAAGCTAGGAATTGTGGGACACATTCCCAGAAAAGTAGTTTCTTCGCAGTTTTCCTACTTCAAAATTTTATTGAAACCCGAACCGACCCGAACCCAATCCGCATCAAATTTTTGCAACACGATAACCCAAAACCGGTTAAAATTAAATCAGGTCGGGTCGGGGTTTTTTTAAGGAGTTCGGCTCAAAAAACACACTTGTAAATTTGCTTTTATCACAAAATTGTTACTTCATGTAATGGATTTCTTTCGCAGCATCCAATGTAATCTACAATTCACTTTGTATTCCGTTACAATTTGATGTAATTTTCGCAATTACATATTTCAATGATGCAGGTTTTCCATTCTAATTGGAATAGAATTTTAATGTCAATCCATGCTGTGTGTGTCTTTTTTAAATAACAATTCGTTTAACGTTCATTATTATTATCATTAATATCAACCAACGATTTTTAAATATTTATTTATTTATGAAAGCATTTTAATTATTCAATTTTTTGTGTTTTTATTTCATTTTCGTTTGGGTTTGTATTTTTTTTTTTTCAATTTACGTCACATTAAATTGTCATATTAATTAATCCATTTATATCACTCAAATAAAAGGCGTAAATAAAAAACAAAAATGTATACTTTCGGTCGCGCTTACAATTTATTATCAATTTTTCAAGCTCTACCAAAATCCTTATATCCAGATTAATGGATTTTGTGTGATTAAAGTGGCTTTTCATTATTATTCGAATCGTTTTTTATTATCATTCCGTTGTTTTTCTGCCTGTTGTTTCTCTTTTATTATAGGGAATATATAATGGATGCAATTTCAGTTATGGGAATTACAACAGTCGTTTTACGCTTCATAAACAATTTAATTCGGAATTTTTAATATTTTAATTTTCTTGTTTCATTTATAATGTTTAATCTAAAAACTTTTTCCTTTCTTTTCTTTTATGACTTTTATTTACAGTAAGACAATCAGTAATTGATTGACAAATACAACCAAAAACACGCCTATGACACTAAGAATATAATAAACCATAATATCGCTAACCGAAATAAATAGTATCTGACGCTGAATAAAAAAATAGCGCTACCTGTTAAACCGGAATACTCGGGATCGCCACGCTTCGAACCGCCACGCTGGTCAATAGTCGGACTCACTTTGCCGCCATTTATCCAAAAATTGTCGTCCATCACTTGCAGTTCCACTTCGGCCGCTCCACGATAAACCGTGTAAATATTCGTTTCGCATCGTACCACCAACTTTCGGTTGGACGAGACAATTTGATTGTCCACTAGAATGATAAGCTCGGACCAGGCTTCCTTCGATTCCCATGAATGTCCTTGGCCAATGTCGCGCAGTCCCGAATGCGTTGACTGGAAATTGATTTGGATTTTTATTAGACCACAGCTTTTTAGAACCCCCCGCTCGAGCAAGTTAATATCGAGCCAACGCGTACTTCAAGCAAAAGTGCCTCAATTGACAGCTGTCAAATAGAGTACTTTTTTTATGTCAAAATTTGTATGTTCATTACTGAGAATTATTCATGCTTGAAGTGCGCTGATTGAGCTGGTGGTATTGTTATTGAATTGACAAATTAAAATGATTTTCGAAATGCCACATGTCTTACCGGGTATCGAATTCCGTTAACAATCCAGGTAAAATTGACCGACGGATATGATGGGCCCGATA
Source organism: Bradysia coprophila (assembly GCF_014529535.1). Classification (NCBI taxonomy): domain Eukaryota; kingdom Metazoa; phylum Arthropoda; class Insecta; order Diptera; family Sciaridae; genus Bradysia; species Bradysia coprophila. The sequence goes on along the minus strand of NC_050735.1, from coordinate 2,398,915 downwards.
CGCAGCTCGTTTTGAATGTTTCGCCGAATGCCACGATGCGTTTACTATCTGGTGCCGGCATTCCATAGACGGTCATCACGGGCTCCGAATCGGGTAGTTCAGCGACGAGTAGATTTGCGCCTTGTGTTTCTGTGTGGAATAATGGTGCGTCTGCCGATACCTCGCATTGATAATGTCCGGATTGACTTCGGGATACTGATTTCAATGTGACAGTGTTTTCGCCAGATTTGAGAAGCTGAATCAATAATTGTAAATGAGCAAAAAATTTTGCGATTCCAAATTCTGTCGTTATAAATGTCCTACTCCACTTTGGTTCCCTCATTCACGGTTCCCACTGTTTCAAAACTTTGCTTTATTATTGCACTACATGATACGAAAAGCATTTATTCTAAGCAACGGCTGTTTTTTAGATAAAAGTTTCCCAGTTTTTCCAGATTTTCCCTAATTTTCTCAAAAATTACTTTTCATTTACTGATTCTACGACTTTTACTAAAATGAGACCAGATCCCAAATCGTAGAAAATCCAAATTGATGCCAAATGGAAGTGATAAAACTAAAAAAATAATAATTTATGTGTAACAGCCTGTCGTCCGAGTCAACTCAAATTTTAGGTTTTCTACTTGTCTGGCACCGGCACGACAGGCTCTTCAATAAAAAAATTATTTTTTTCCAAATTTTATTCTTCTGGCACCAACTAACCAACACCTTCATTTTGACAACCATATTTTTCGTATCGAATATTGCAATAATATGGCACTGCCGTGGCCTACGAGCGATTCGAAGTGACCAGTGGTCTTTATATGATTTCAGAATTAACCCTTTATTGTTGCGTGGAGCCAAAGCACCACACCAAGCATAGTAATAGGATAACAATAGGTTGTACGTTTTGACAGTGTTTCATGAAAATTTATATTTTTTTCACTGTCACAAGGTCATGCGATTAGAGTAACTAACTACTCTTTGACTCAAGCAATATTCTACTATCATGCTTTATGGGGGGGGTCCGAAATTGGAAATTGAAAATGCTATAATGCTGTTCCTTGATTGTGAAAGAACTTTTTAAACAAAAGCACAAATTATGGCTGAAATATTTGATCTATAAATCAGCGGGCTATTGTTATTGAGTTGTCCACTTACAATGGTTCAGGACTATCCGATTTTATTCTTAATTTTGAATTGTCCTGACAATGCACACACACAGAATGATTATTTCATTTCAATAAACGAAACTAAACAGCTCGAGCTCGGATTCATTCACATTTCATCATTCAGCCGCGCCGTGTGTGTTTTTAATGTTTGCCATAAATATCCCGCTACCATTCATCTAATACTGTAATTGTATACCTTCTCGTTTTAGTTAATAAAAGCTTTTTTGTTCCAACAATTCGGCCCTCGTTGCTGCTTTACGATGAATTGAAGATAATCCAAAATATTCTTCCATTAGAGATTTACGAAACAAAACGGGTGTTAAAGCAGTAATGGTTCGCTTATTTTAAAACTTTCCAGTTCCACTTAAACTACAATCCGCTACTACATACAGTGCAATCGTATCATTGAATGTGATACTCTCTCGTTGTTACATTATACGTGTATTTTCGAGCACTATAATCATGATAACAAAGTTGAAAGAAGCTCAACGAACTCCACTTTTCTATGGGCTCCACATTGTTAATGAAAATGGGAAATGTATCTACAACTTTTCTATGAATATTCATAAAATGCGATTCAAATGACTCCAAAATTTAATAGCAACAAGGGAGTCAGAATGTCAGGAGATTCTCTTTTTTTACATTTAAAATTGGTGCATGGTTTATATATATAATGTGAACGATACAATGTAATAACTTTGGAATGCTGTTATAGCAACAAACAACCAAAAAAAAAGCTCAAAAGAGATTATTATTATGAAAAAACTTTTTTTTTTAACGAATGCTACATGGACCAGTTAGTCTATATGAGTAGACCCAGAGTTTTTTTTCGGATTGAAAGTTTTTTTTTCTGTTAAACAAAAATTGAATAAAATAATTTTCGTAGGTACCTATACGGTCTGTTGTTCTTTAGAAGTTTTATTCTATTTTTAAGCCACAAAGTCACCATTCCGCCGCACTACAACTTTTTTTCCCCCGTCGTCGTGAATTATGCAAATTCAGTACACAGGATGGCGAATTTAATTACAGGAAGTTTTTTAATAAATGCAGGATGAATAAACATGATTTTTAAATTGTATGAATTCTTCATTCAACTTTGACGAGTTAGTTTTGTTCGGGTACGTGAATCATTTACATTCGTAGAACATGACAGACACAATCGCGAACATATCAAAGTTTTGTACTTGAGATTGGAATCATTATTTCAAACAGTAATCGACTGAAATCATTATTTCTAAACAGCGTATCGACTTCAGAAAATCATTAGTAAATCATAGGAAAGAATTTTTTTTAAATCCATAACCTGTTTTGTACGCGAATTGCTGTTATTTCAAGTTATTTATGTTAAGTTAACCTGGAGAAGGATTACGGCATCAATTCCTTTATTCTATGTCAAGTCTACCGATACAGAACGATTCACTCCTTCACTGACAGATGTCGCTGCCGGTGTCAACAGAAAAATAATTAATTTTTTGCTCGACGGACCTCAAGATTCCGAAACAGTAATTAGTTTTTTAATCGGCGATATATCCGCCTGGCGATGAGGGTTTGAAAAAACGTTTGCTATTGCTTCATCATGTCCTTTCGTAACAAGGCTGTATACTTTGGGGAGGTCACGCAGATACAGATACGCGGGTTACACCACAGTTGATGATAAAATGGCCGATTTCATACAAAAATTCACCTACTCTGATGATTCTCGTCGTCTTGATGATGTGGTGAATTTTTTTACATGTAAAATCATCAGAAGTGGTGTGTTCCCGCGTATCTAATAAAATGGCGGTCTGCGTGACCTCCCCAAAGTATACAGCCTTGCTTTCGTAAGACTCTCATCGCCAAGCCGATATAGGGCCAATTTAAAAACTAATTACTGTTCCACAGTCCTGAGGTTATGTGCTATACGATGGCAATTTATTTGACTAAAATCCGTCGAGTAAAAAATTAATTATTTTTCTGATGACATTGGCTTTGTCAGTGAAAAAGTGAATCGCGCTCCATCAGGTATATTGAGAAAAGAGAACTGATGGCGTAATCCATCTCCTGTTTCAATTTCGTAAACTTTTGACATTTCGCCCATACATTAAATGTCAAAATGTTACGAAATTGACTTACTTACTAACTTTTCGAACCATAATGGCTTACCCCTTATGGTTAGTAAAGTTAGTGAGTGTGGCGATTTCGTATTGACATAAAATATATGGGAGAAAGATCAAACGTTCACTTACGAAGTTTACGTACTATTTCTGGTTTACCCCTATTGTATGTAATTACTTGATGTGAAAATATGAAGTGCAGTTACAAAGATGTATTTGCTGAAATTCACTGGACTTCTTAGCTCAAAAGTGAGTACCTTTTTAGCGAAACAAAAACAAAAAGCACTTACGTCAACTATAACACCAGATATCGGAAATACACGTGATGGTGGAGATTCTTTCGGTACATAGCGATAAAATTCCTCCTGATCGAAATACCATCGCACCGAATATAGAGCCGCCTATATTAATCGAATTGATTATGGTTGTCGGTGGGTGTAATTGATTAAAATTGATTTTCACTTACATTTTCCAGGTCGTAATGGCAAGATATTATGACTGTATCACCGGAGGCAACCGCTTCGGGTACGTTGATTTTCAGGTCCTTCAGGGACATTGCTGAAAATAGAGAAATAGTTTATGTACAGTGTCATTCATTAAGGCATTAAGGGACAATTTTTGGAAAAACATTTTTTGCAAAACCTTTTTGTCTGCAAATTTTGCCAAATAAAGTTAGAGAATTAATTGCAGTTTCAGAAACCATTTCGAATATCTCTCCATATATCTCTCTCTAAGGGTCTGGACATTCCACCTGAATGCCTTCGTCTAGCTGTTATCATTTACATTCCTCTACCGCTAAACCGAATACCAGTGGTGCCGATAGTTTCATTCACCACTCTCATTCAACATTCATGGCCGAATTGGATAGTCAGTACACAAATTTAATCTAAAAATAACCACAGTATGCACGCTGCAGCAATGGTATTCCTTGTATCACTATACGTGATAATTCACATGTGGTGCACCTCGAACATAATAATTAGTTACATACCAAATATTAGGATTTAGTGTATCTTATTGTGGTGAATACCGAAAGCATATTGCAACATAATAGAGAACGTCAGATCTTTCGCCACTAAATGCAAAGACGGTAACACTAACGCTAAATGTATGAAAGGTGGACTGTCATCTAAAAAATAATTAAATTTTGACATCACCAATTTTGAGCAAACATAATGTCAGTGTGTAGTGCAACATATCAACTCTCCAATTTAGTAAGTAGTTTTTCTATGGAACCTATATCTGCTGTGCGATAAGACTTCATTTTTTGCTCATTTTATGCGTCATGATTTCAAAGCCTTATCGCTCAGCAGATATGCGTCCGATTGAAATAGTAATTTGTTTACCAACATACACGCATGAAAAACGTTGTGTTCACCTCTCGGAGAAATAAGAAATTCCAACTCGAGCGAAATTACACAAACATCGCTTTGCCGTTATTCTCCACGAAACGAAAACATCGATTTGCCATACCATTTTCGAAAACTTAAACAAAGTGACAGCTCGAATGAGAAAAGTTCTCTTTTCTCCTCACGGGAAAGAAAGTGCTGCACGTTTCTCACTAGAAATGTCATTCGACCAGTCATTAAGAAAATGCACTTTTCTCATGGCATATTGGCATGTAACGCGTGAATGAAAGTACTATTACATGACTAGGGGGAAAAATGAAAAGTAGAGTTTTTGTCTAAATTGTGTTGACCCGCGGTGTAGCCGAGTCATGAAAAGTACGATTTTCGAGGCAAGTATAGCATGAACAAATAATTACTTTACCGGAGCCCTGAGATCATACCCTACACACGCGCAATATGTATTATCAAAATCCGTCAAGTCAAAATTTATTATTTTAGATGATTTTAGATTTATACCCTTAACTTTTAGCGTTCCCGTCTTTGCATTTAACGTCCAAAAATCTGACATTCTCTAATATGTGACCAGCATGTAGTACATTTCGTAGGTGTAGTTCCAAGTGAGAATTGTACATTGTTCATGTGTAACGCTTTTACACACAGAGTGATCATCATTCCGTATTTTCTATTAATTTCATCCATGTTCGCTGACGCCAAGAAGATTTTCCTCCAACAGGAAAATGTTGTTAATTTTTCGTGAGCACCTAACGTTAGTCACATCTGTTTACAAGGAGTTGGTTTCCAATTCACTGAATTACATTTAACGTATATATATATATATATATATATATATATATGGTGGTAGTCTGAGGATGTGTAGCATAATAGTAAGGAGACAATCCGAATTCCATAAATAAATCCGTTTTTAATATCAATTTAAAATACTGACATTAAGGTCCTAACATTATCGTAACACCGATGTCGATTTAAAAAATGGAATTGCTACAGGAAAAACTGTCAGCTATATTCCCATTGAATTCAATCGAATGCCACATTTATTTATGATAGTAATAAACACAGAATTTATGGTAGATTTTGCCTGTTTCATTTTCTTCATTTCCAGTCTAATGTAAAAGGAAAAGTTTTTTTTTGGGGGTGAAGACGAAAGAAAGAAGGAAGAAAAAAAAAAACAATCCAACAATATAATATAATGAACGTCCAATCAATGTTTTCATTTCGAATGTCTCTCGATACGTTTTTCTTTTTTTTTTCAGTTAGTAAATAATATACGATTCGATATCATAAACATTCTCGCACAATATTGAAAATATAAAGATTTTTTTATGACTCCGATCATAAAAACAATAAATCTGAGGCGTTGTTTTTCCTAATAAATATTTCCTTGTATTCTTTAGTTTCCCTTTTGTGTTGCGTTTTTTTCGCCGTGAATTTTTTGTTGTTGTTGTTTTGTTTAAATTGCTCACGCTATCCGAAGTCTAATTGAATATTCCGGTCACGATGTTCTTCAGTAAGCATTGCACGTTTTCATAAAAAGAAACTTTCTTTTTACATGCATTTTGTTGAAGAATGGTCATAGGAATAGATGACAGATCTGTACGTTGTTGTTCTCTTTCGGTTGATGTAAATTTGATCTAGGTTAAATAACTTTCTCATTCCATATCAACTGTGTCCAGATTTGTTTATCAAGATTATTACTAAACGAATACGAAGGAGTAAGTGGTTTTATATGACTGTCTGCCTTCTAAAGCACACAAATGGTTTTACCGAAATTATTGTAGTAAGAACAAACTAAAGTCCGACACACATTATATGGTCACCGACCCACACCTGTGGCAAAAAGAAATCTGCTGCTACATCATTCAACATTCGTTCAAAGAAGAAAAAAAACCAATATCTCAGAAAATTACCATAAAATGTTTGTTGGTGGCCAATAAAATTATTGATTTTATTTCCACTCTGTTTCGTAAGTGTCTCAGGTTCGTTATTATCTTTTAAAACGGACTCTACGGAAACTGTGTCACAGATCCAATCGCAATCAATTTTAGAATTGTCTCTCCGAAATGAATCACATTTTTTATCGAATTGTAACATGGTATCAGTTATTAGGATGGATCGATCAAAAATTATTCAAAACTATTTGAACCAAAGATTTACACTCAAGATGATCAACAGCGCATCCTTGTCACGTTCCAAGTATAATTTCAAACAACGAAGTCCTTCCAATTAGGTAGGATCATTCCACACGAAGTGGAACCATCATTATTTCACTGAAAATTAAATAATGAGTATCGACTACTTTCTGGAGAAACAGTGAGTTTATGAAGAAATATCTATTACTCAACTCAACAGTATTACTCTCTAGTATGTCTCATGTCAATAGAGTGTTATGATGAAATATAGTGTTCAAAGAGAATGTCAAAAAGAGTGTTCACCCATCGAGCTCAGTTAAATTAACTGGTTTTTTCCTAGTTAACAGGACTTTTACATACAAATTTTGACGTATCACCCAACGGAACCAGTTAATTTTTCTCTCTTTTACGCTCTTTGAACACTGTATAGAAGAAGATATTTTGACAAGTCTTCTCGCTCTCTACGTACCACGTTGAAAGAGAAACAAATACTTTGACAAGTACCCCAAGGCAAGTTATAATAACTAGTCTTCGGTTTTCTCGCTCTGATCATAACAGTCTATATGTAGATCTTTGTATCTCGATGTGTAAAATCCGCCATTTTCGTAATTTTTTATGGGGGGCTGTTCGTTTCGAAGTTTAAACTCAATAGCGCAGTGTTTAAGTCGAGACTTTACATTGAATTATTGAATTGTCAGTTGTGGGTTCGAAACTCAACTGCAACACAAATAATTCGCTTCATCAGGTTGTTGTCCACAATAATGGCATATAATTGAATCGGTTAGGTTGTGTCTTGGATTTAGTAACGTCTCTTTGTGTTATATGTAATTTACTTCGTTGGTAATGTCATTCAGCCAGTTGGGCGTTGTTTTTTTCTTCAATTTTTTAAAACCATTTGTCCATATGCTAGTACGATTGAGACAGTGGCAACAGTTGTTCAGGTATTTGTAGATTGTCGAGACAATTTTAGTATATAATAGGGAGTCCTTGAGCGAATTTTAACATGAGTTTCTTATATTCCTTCAATCAGGGAAGATACCTTCCATTCGCCGTAGGTAAACGCTAGAACTCCAGCGATATAATTATATCTGAAAATTATTTATCACACTACACAAGGCGTGTACATCACTTGAAAAGGACCACACTGGCAGCACTGACAAGTATTTCCATTAGTGTATGTCAGTGCTGTCAGCGAGGTCCTCTCAACATGAACCTCCTTCTATCTTGTATTATTTTGATCGATGCACCCTATCACACACATTGAGCAAAAAAATATTGTTTTACAAAGTTACATGGAAATTGGCAAGGTCGTAAATAAATTAGTCGCGGTTGTTGGTTTATAACTTATTACCATCGGTACAGTATCGGATATATTAAAACAACAATAGGCTATAAATTCGCCCCTTATAATCAGAAATGTTGCTCATAAATATATGTTACTCGGGTGACTGTGTATTTCCATATAAGGTAAGCGAGGGTATAGCTGACCGTGCAGGTGTACCTGACCAGCTACATTATTTATCAGTTTTGGAAAATAATTACAAATGAAAATACGCAAATTAACGTTACAATTAATCTTTAGAGCCTAAAGATTAATTTTTTCATGAAAATAATGCGATTATTATGTTTACTTATTTGATAAAACCATAAAATGAAACCAGTGCACCATCTCAGTACAAAGTTGCACATTTCTTAAGAAAATCGTAAGATCGGTGTGGTCTAATTTAAGGTTTTTATTGACAAAAGAATTATTAATGGACAAAGTTTTGGTGTTTTTAGGTAGTAAATAGTTCGACAATTAATATGATTAACAAAAATAGCGTCTAAAAGTTAATATTTGATTAATTACATGGTGGTCAAAACATTGCATCAAAAATATGCCATGTTTGTGTCGTTGACCGCACCAAATTCCGTACATTTTTCTTCATGTGACAAATTCACCTTCCATGTGCATTGTTGTGTACAAAATGATGTGATTAAAATTCATTGATATTTTGTGTTTTTGTGAGTTTTTATCATTGAAATTGGTTAATATCAGTGAATTAAGAGTGAAAATGTGTCGAATAATGCGAAATTATTGCGAAAAATGTGAAAAATGTCTTAATTTTGTAGCGGTCAACTACTGCAACAAGACTGGTCAGGTATAAAAACATCCGTTTTTTAGTGGTCAGCTACTGCATCAAAAACAGTGCTTCAGTAAAATCAGTTTTTTACAATAAAAATTAATTAATTGTCAATGTTTCTGATATTCTACGGAATGGGAACAGATCAAATTAAATTCTGACGAAGGAAAAACTTAGCTTCATCGAAATCATCCTGAGATACAGATGACCAAAGTTGAAAAATTGCTTAGCCGGTCAGCTACTACCTCACTTACCTTACTACAAAGTAGTGAAAGGAATAAAAACGAGCGAAGAAAAAAAAAACATTCAACAAAACACACATAAAATACACAATATTGTCTACTCAACATCGCCTATATTTTGTAAATGATAAAAGAAGTTGTTTTATACAAATCCAACGATCTTCGATCATGTAAAAGAATGAATTTCACCAACTAACCAACCAACAACAACCAGCATCTTGAGAGAAAAATACGTAAAATTCTCCTATGTAAGCAATAAAGGATATTATTTTTCTTTCGATGTTTTGTCACATCCATATGTGCAAAAATTCTATTTTTCCAGTCGGAAACTGTGTCGCTATTTCATCAATATATCGGTAATTCTATAGTGAACCATGTTAAAGGCGTTCAGCAAACTCTTTAAATTTGTTACATGAAATGGAGAAACCTCGTTTTGCGTTCAGCAAATTCTTGAAATTTGTTACATAAATAAACAATCGGTTCAGTTCGAATCACTTTATTTATTTTGAATTTTAATTTCGGCTGGACACCACCCAACGAATAATTTTTTAGTTAATCTAAATTAATTCATTTTGCAGAAAAAATTAATTTAATTCAAGTTAAATTAAGAAATTGAAATTGCGAATATTGGCGAATGTTGGTATGGTATATCATAATTAATTTAATTTAAACGCTACACCGGTACACATACGGTTCTGATATGTAAAATCAATTTGATAAAAACAAAATTCTCTCAAAATGGTACATCGGTATACCGCATTTCGATTTTAGAGAGTGTTATTGCCGGTACCACGTTACATTTTGTCGATTGGTATATAGAATTCGCCATATATATACTATGAATGCGTTCAGCATTTTTCCTTTCGCCGCTATTTTATAGGTATATCGTTTATATACAAATGTATATGGATGTTACATACGTTATATCTGTCTGTCTAAAAAACATTGTATTTCGTTAAGATAGAACATATATTTGGTGGGAAAATATGGGAATGTAAACAGGCAAATTTAGTTAGTTTGAAGTTCAGTCAAGCATGCGGCGTGATGTTTTTATCGGAAAATACGAACCAGGAGCAGGGGTTGGATTTTATTTTATTTTTTCGATCAAAAAATATCATTTGAATAATGCTAAATGAATTTTCGATATGAATATAAATTGAATTCGTTTAAAATATTTACGAAATGACATTGGAAGATGACAAAATGGGGTGCGTCATAAAAATAATGATGACCGGATAGTGATCACATGGAAAAGTAAATAAACGAGGTGAATATAAGTATGTCATCACTCCCTCATCGCAAGATTAAGAATATATCTTTTAACGAGTTACCATTGTACCGATTTTATGAGTCCGATCATTTGGCATCACTGAGGTAATTTTACGATTTACCTCAGTGATTTGAAAGGGACTTGGGTAGCAACACTGAGGTAATTTTACTTCAGTGATGCCAGCTAGTTCCCTTCCGAATGACTAATATTTACAGTCCACGGGATGCATTTATATGAGAATGCATTATTATGTGAAAGTATGTTTTATTTTACTGAAATGAATTACATCACAGCGAGAGCATATTCAGTCTTAGGATTAATCAAGAGAAACTGCCGGAGAATTTTTATTATATATGCGCTCAAAAGTGTGCATTGTTCGATCTGCATTGGAACATGAAAGTATTGCTTGGAACCGAAACTATGATGTTTACAATAAAAGGACTGAATCTGTTCAAAAACAATTTCTTTGTTCATTACTAAAAATCAACGGACAACCGAAGATGCAACGGAACGTACGGAAGTACAGGAACTTCATCAGTAAATAACATTTGCCGGATATTTAATTCCCTTCAACACGAGACAACATTTTCTTTGTCGAGATCAGATAAAAATGAGTTTGAGCACAGCTCTGCTCCAGGATCAGCGCTATGGGTTGAAAAATTGGCAGTTTTCTCCTCACTTTTTTTTCTGCTATTTTGGTAATGATTTATTTAGTTGGGTTTGCAACTTGTTGAAGTCAAGTAAATAATCAAACAAATGGAAGGGTAGAAGGTCACACTACGAAAATTGCTTGTTAACAAAAGGGTTACGCGTCAATAAATAAAACCATTCAAGAATCTTATGATGTAGAGATCATAAGCAAAAGTACAGTAACATTTATATAAATAATTCCATGCGATGTATGTGCAGCATTACTGTAAAAAAAAGCACAATTCGATGCATAGCTAATGCTAAGGGTAAGTTACAAAGATCAAGTGAACTGTAATGAAATTAATTAGGAACTTAGCGTAATTCCAACGTATGGTTTCAAATTTCGATAATCAAACACGTGAAATATAGTATCTTATGAGTTAATAACAACTTATTCAAAATTTAAGCTTCAATGATTCATCTCCCTCAACGGTTGATTATGTTGTTAGTACCATCATTATTTCTAGTACAAAATGCATGAGCGAGTTTCCTGGAAATTTCCAGTGCTTATATACTACAGAAACTGCTCGCATCGTCTCTCAATTTTCTAATTGAATGAACGAGCAATTTTAATGTGGCAAACCTTATTTTTACCTCATTTCATTCATAACTTTTTCCTTTTTTGTTATTTATTTATTTATATATTTCACATAATACACAGCCGGTGTACGTTCAGCCCGCACTGAAGGTTATAATTATATTTGTTTCTTAGTTCCTCTACAATTTTCCAACAAATCAAATTCAATTACTATGAAGTTATTTGCTTTTGTTGGCTTTCATGGTTCACTCTCCGCTTGTTTTTCGTTGGAATAATTTTTTAATAGGTTTTTTTCTCGTCGTTGAATCAATTTACATTTTTAAACTGCGACCGTTTCCATTCACTTTACATGTTTCTCCAGTATTTTCGTTTGTTCCGTTTAATTTGATATTCCATGCTATGCAATGACTGTTACAGCGCTTGCTAACTGAACTAAATAAACAGTGTAACAAATACGGACATCGGGAAATCAGTATTTTAATGGCGTCGTTTTCTATGGTAAACGTATCTTTTCCGAAGTATGTCATCATCCCCGTCACCACAAATAGTGCTCGATCAGCGCTTTACACTGGATGCCCACATAAAAAGAGATGACTCGCGTCTATTCATCCGCATGTAATATTTGATCCATTGGCATTAGTTTCTGTCTACAGGCCACAAATATCTTATCACGAAGTACCAATATAATAACAGCCACGTTTCCAACATTTTGCATCCGACAAGAATTACATAATGTTGAAAATTGATATAGATACACGTAAAATGTTTACAACACCACTCAACATCGCGTATAGAGGAAGGCGAAAAAATAAAGAATCGAAAAGACATTATTCTCCGATGTGTCGTTATGGCAGATCTATTCCAATATGAATACAAATCAGTTAGATTTTTGTACGAAAAGAAATTTTCTCATTTCAAATTCACGATATTCGCTTTTCTTTCGGTTGAATATTTTAATGTGCATATTCCGCACAATTCATATTATTCAAATCGATTTCTTATTCAGAGTTTCTTTTCCACTTTTTTTCCCTTGCTTAATGCATAAGCTGTACGAGCAATGATAGAGGCACGAACGAAAGCGTTTTTTCCATATAAAATCCAGAATTTTCTTAATTTAATTTCCATTGGACATGTCTGGTGGATGGCTCTCGAAATTAAAGTTAAAAATGAATGCAACATTTTTTGAATTTGAAATTGTATAGAAACCATTTCATGAAAAATATGTTTTCAAAACCAGACATGAAATCTTCCAAGAAATTGAATTTTATTTATAAACGAGACAAACAATGTGATAGAAATATTTTTCTGTCACTAATACTTCGATTGCATATAATTTTATCGATCAACGTAAACTCGAAGATATAACATACATGGGAGGGAGAGGCGATAAAATGACAAGAGATAAGTACGAACTTTCGTATTTCTACTCTAAGGAGTAGTTGATTACGTCATTGTTTGGAACTTTCTATTTTGTCACTAGTTCCAAAACAACTGATGATGCATTCTACGGCTGAGCGCAAGCATGTTACCAGTACCAAGAAAATATTTTTTAAAGAAAATGTTAGTAAACAGAAATTACGGCACAAAGTAGCGGATAATTCTTATTTTTTCTTATTTTTAAAATTTCGTTAAAAAGTCCAGTGCCATATCTGCTAATGAGCCAAGGAGTGCCAGGTCCACCCTGGGATTCCAAATAACCTTTTTTGCTTCATTTACCCATACAAAATGGTATTTTTCCTAAAGCATGCCTCTTCGCATAAGTTAGGAACAACGTTTTGTTTATAATATTTCGACACTAGATAAACTAATACTTTTTCCAGCTTTGAGCCCACCCTGAAATTCCTGCCTTTAGCTGCGGTCCGTTAAAGTCAACATCTGTTACTTCTGACCCAAAGTTTTTTTTTGTTTATTTATACATTTTCTTGATAAAATGTTTGTTTTCACGGAAAATGATATAAGTTTTGGAAGTATGTACAGTGATTTTTGTCACATTCCCCTTTTAAGGTTTTTGAATGATTTCAGTAGTTTTGAAACCATTATCGTATAAATTCCTACATCCGAAGATACTTTCACTCATTGCCATTACCTTTTGAGGAAACTTCTATGTGGAAACCACCTCAATAATCCCAAAATTTCAGATAGTAAGAAAAAATCTGAAAATTCAACCAAAACTCTAAAAATCTCGAACTGAGTGAAAAATTACATGAACCAACCTACTACCACCTTAATAATCCCAAAAAGGAAAACAAAAGTACTCAAAACCAGAAAATTTTACAAAGGGAAGTGGTGGTGGAGGATTTTTTTTCGCCAATATTCTTCAATTGACCTGAAGGGTGTAGTTCCTACAAAAAACCCTTGCAATACCAATGTTTTTTGTCACTAGCCATATTCCCAGCAGTGGCTCCTCAGGATGATGATCTAGAAAAACCACCCATACCGGGGAAGAATTTGTTGCCATATTTTGGGTGATCCAGTGATCCATGAGATTAATAACAGAATACTAACATTAACACCGAAGTCTTATAAACCTGTCACAGACGGCAAGCATGTTAACAGTTTTACTATTCAAACTATTACTTCAAAATTGATCGAAGATTTTCAGAGTTTGATTTCACAAATCTTTTACTTCATTTGTTTTGAACATGATTTTTGCTATATTAAACCTCATCAGTTAGAGCTTGTCGTTTATTCTTACTGTCGTTGACAGTATGACAGCCGTCTGTAACAGGTTAACTCGAATGGTCTATATATCGCATCGAGAAATCGCTTCAAGCGAGCTTGAGCGATGAAATGATTTTTTCGTACAATTTCTATTAAAAACTCAAATTCAATTTGTTGCCTTCGTTCCAATTAGACCAAATGAAATTATAAAACAAAAAATTTCGACGAAACATCGTTCGTTGTGCTAATGATGGCAGATCAAATTAATAATAACTGTGTCATCTCGTCCCATATTTCTGTTACATCGTTACAAGCAATGAAATCAAAGAACTCAAATCAAAATCATATTATAAATTAAGCTCTAATAGCTTCGCAAAATGTGGCAGTGTGGCACACACAGTCACTTCAGATTATATACGATTCATCTGCGATAAATGACAAACTCTATGGACCAAAAAGACGTTCTCATTAAATCAACACGGAAACATCTTAGCAAACATTTATCAAGGATATATAATGGCTATATGATGATAATGATGACTGTCGTTGGTGATAGTGTGTATTTGTACCATTGTTTTTGTGTTCTGTCAGCAAAATAACATGTCGGTTGAACTATTTGGTAAATTCTGACACAAATCGTTCTGTACAAGATAGAGGGAAAAGACCAGAGTTGTCATCTTTAAGAATAGGGATAGAACAATAAAACCCTCTTTTGCAGGAATTTACTGCTAAAATATACAGTTGACGAAATATTTTTATCGTCTGGTTCAGCGTATGGTAGACTTATGTCTATTACAAGAGAAGATGTTTGTGCCAGCAAAAGAGAAGGCAGTTCGGTTTTTTTTTAAATTTTACAAAGGAATACTTCTCAGTTGTGTGGGATACGACGATATGAAATGGTATAAATTAAATATATTCCGTGTGGGTTACAAATATTCAATATACTAAACGCTGCATTAATTAACGGGGTAGCGTCGTTTGATGTAAATTGATCAACTGGAAAAATATTTAAGAAATTCTTCGATTAAGTACCGAACAGAATATAAAGGGAAATTGTTTTTTTTTAAACAAAGACTTGCCTGGAACTTTTGGGATGATTGAGGTGGCATGTGGCATGGAAGGTTGATTCCCACAAAGCAATTGCATCCAATGATAATGCAATGAGTGACAGTATCTTAAGATGTAGCAATTTCTACAAAGAATGCTTTCAAAACTACTGATATCAAACAAAAATCATTAAAAATGGAAACATGTCGTAAATCTTTGCACATACTTCCTAAACAAGGTGAAAACAAACTTTTAATCAATAAAATATTTTTTTTGATACCAACATTGAAAAATGATACTTTCGCCCCGCATATGAGGGGCGAAAGTAAAAAAATGCATCCCACGGGGAGAAAGTACTTAACGAAGAGCGAACGCAACTGAACGAACAGCGAAAGTGACTGACGTCACAGAAAATGAGAGAAATGAGTCGAGTTGTCAACAAAATCCGCTCATACTATGCAGAATACTTTGATCAAAATTGTAAAACACTGTGCGCCAGTGTTCTTATTGAAATTAGCATACAAAGTTGATACTTTTTGTTACTGAATGATTTGTTAGTTATATCTTAATTTTTGTGTGTGTTATTGTTGTGATGGCTAAATTATTAAATTTTTCATATACCAGGGGCTGCCGCCCCCTGGACCCCCGCATTTTCTGGCTAAATGCCTTTTTATTTCAACATTTTGTTGCGATGTTTGTTATACGTATCATTTTTCAATGTTGGTATCAAAAAAAATGGTATGAACGACTCGGGGCAAAAGTAAAAAATTCAACCTGTGCGATTAGAGCCCTTGCCTTCGGCGCGGGCTCCAACTCTCGCACACGGTTGAATTTTTTTACTTTCGCCCCTTGTCATTCAATGTACTATTTCATTTAGGCCGACCAAAAATGTCACGTTCTCTCAACAGGAGAGGAATTACGGAATCAGTTCTGTTTTCTCAATTTTATGACAACTCTTCAGATAGAGTACGATCAATACTCTGTCTAGCAAACAAACTACTTTTATTAAGGTGGTGAAAGTGACAAGTAGTCAATTTATATGTAAATTACAGCGTAGTCAGTCAAAATGTAGAATATAAAGAAGTAAGGTGTGAATTTGACACAGAGAGCTGAGAGTTTGTTTGCTAGAAAGAGTATTGGTACGATTCACTATTTCATTGAAAGAAGTCGCTGCAACAAAGCCAATGTCAACAGAAAAATAATTTTAAATTTTTTACTCGTCGGTTTTTAGTCAAATAAACAGCCATCGTAAAGCAAATGACATCAGAACTCTGGAACAATTAGTTTTTCAAAAGGCCGGGCCCTATCGGCTTGGCGATAACAGTCTTAAAAAAGGATATGATGAAACGATAGCAAACGTTTTTTCATGATAGCGATGCGAAAATAGCGTCTTGTTGTCATTCTGTTGCCATTTTAGGTGAGAAAAAACAATTAATAATAAGCGGACAAAAAAGCGATTATTATTGTCTGGTTCAGCATATGCTAGACTTATGTCTATTACAAGAGAAGATGTTGAGTAGAGAAGACTTGGTTTATTTTTCACAAAGGAATACCTTTCAGTTGTGTGAGTCGCGACGATATGAAATGGTATAAATTGAAGATATTCTGTGTGGATTACAAAATATTCAGTATACTACACGCTGCATTAATTAACGAGGTAGCGTGGTTTGATGTAAATTGATCAACTGGAAAAATAGTTGATAAATTCTTCGATTGGAGTAAGGAACAGAATATAAAGGAAAATAGGTTATTGTTAACAACGGTTAACAACTTGCCTGGTAAGTTAAATTTTGTATGATTCTAGGGTAGAAGTAGCGACTCTCTTTAGTGTTTCATAGACTATTTGCACTCAGATACAGTTAGCGTTTTTTTTTGCTACAGTTGGAGGCAGTGAATTTTCAGTATGAATTTGCTACAGCTGTTTTTCAGCTGATTCACACATACAGTCAAAACTGCTTATATGTCTTTATACGGTTTTTCTACTACCACATGCGTGCGTGTAGCAGCTTCAACCGTATTAACAAGTAAAAACAGTTTTGGTTGTATGTAGTATGTGTGGATCAGCTGAAAAACAGCTGACGCAAATTCATGCTGAAAATGCACTGCCTCTGACTGTATTTTTTGGCATACATTTTAGTGGCTTCAGTAGAGAAAACCATTTAAATGTCCAACACTTTACTTGTTTTCTCTGGTGCAAATAGTGTATTTTAGGCTATTTTCACGCGGGTCTAAAAAGTGTATTTCAGGCTATTTGCAAGCGGGTGTAAAATAGTTATTTATACAACCGAGTGATAAATGCTTTTTTATGCACTAGATGTGTAGATTGTCACTCGAGCGTGTTCCCAAAAATCATTTATCACCGAGTTGTATACAACGTTTTTCGCAATAAAGGCAACGGAAGGTACTACTTTTCGTCACTTGTTGCATATCGGTTTTACTAGAAGTTTTAACCAATTTTATGGTTTGCGCCTTGTTTTGTGAAGTATGACAGATGGAGAACACGTTCCAAACGGACCGTATAGATTTTTAGGAGCAGAAAAAGCTTTTATCACAAGAACCGTTTCCTAAGAAACGTTTCTATGTTCCGAATTTCACAAAGTGTGATTTTTAATCACAGTACGGTCGTTCTACGATGCGGCGCATTTATACTTGAGATTTCACCGCAGTGGACGAAACGTATACACATCGAAATTATGCAAACATTTCGTTTCACATATTTATTGCATAATGTGCTTATAGCATTATCTCACACTAAGTTGATCCGTTGATGCAGAACGTAAAGTAATAGTACACCTGGTATACTATATGGTTTCATGTTTCATACGGGGCTGAGCTCGTAGCTATTTCTCAGCTTATTTTGTGTGTGGATAAAATCGCATTAACAGTTATTCTCTCACATTTTCTCACATAGTTTATGAGTGGAAAAATCTCATTTATAATATAAACGAGTTGAAGTTTCGAGTTAAAAGTCAAATCAAAACTTCTAAAGAGCAATTACTTTGACGCCGGAAAATGTCTTAATTAATTTACATTATCTCCTATTATGCATCCGGTGTGTGTAGTCTGCATAGTCAACTGTGAAACTAAGCGCAATGAGTACATTTTATAAGCTTTGACAAAATATTTAAAAAGAAAAGTGGTTGCATGACATCGTTCATGAATATTAATACAGAATGTGATCGGATGTGACCAATACGAACGTATTATAAATTGAAGCAGGAAAATATTGGTAGAATGTTTCAGAATAAATTTAAAAGTTTGTCGTTCAGCAACAGCAGTAAGAAGATAGTGATTTAAATTGGTGGTAATGAAAAATACCACGAAGTTGTTGGAAGAGTAAACTTAATTTCGAACTTAATATTAAGAATGTAACTTATCCGATGAGCCTGAAAGATTTATGTATGCAAACAAACATTGCTAAATACAGTAATACAAGGAACAAATATTCTTAACTCTTTAGAGTCGACAAGCGTATTGCGACATAATTAAATTTATCCCCGGGAAAATGAGTTTTAACGCTGGTGTCAATGACTCATTTGCCAGTGTTAAAAATATACATTTTTCACATCGTGTGATAATAAGTAGAATGCGTAGGGACAGTTTTATTTGGGCGAAATTGAAGTTTACCTTCAGGCTGTAATAAAACACTTGCCTGCAGCTCGGGAAGATTTTAGTGTACATATTCTCAAAAATTATGAAAAATTTTAAAATAACTAAAAATACACACAGTGTGTCGTGTACTTGCATCGGGTTGCGCACTATCCGTACGTATGCATATGCATACATTGTTAAAATATACCAATGTTATTCCCATACAAAGTGTATTCGTGTTTCGTGACATCTTCGACTGAGGTACTTTTACTCATCGTGATACGAGATATCAAATTAATTCCCGTGTGCAGTATGCTATTTTACTTTACGAGCGAGGTTACGGGTTTTCCCTAGGGAGTGAGCCTATTACCTCACTAGTAACGTAAATTGAATTTTTCTCTTTAGAAGTATAACTGAAATTAAAACCGGAAGCTGTTGACGAAACCGGTTATCGGTAATATCGGACCCTATAACAGCGGGTTTTCCAGATTTTTAATGTGACTGCGCCAATTTTTATACATTTTCATATTTCTCTCAAAAACGGTAATGAAACTCGGGAAACTGATATTCGGCATACCGGTCTTATGCGACGTGTATAGAGACATTTATGTTTATATGCATTACTATCGTCTAAGAGGTTTAAAAAATAATAATTTTTGTGAGGATATTTTCCTCGCCTTCGTGTCAAATAAGAACATTTCATTCATTCACTTCAGCGACATGATCATTCGCTTCGTCCCCTTATATTCCATAAGTATACACAACATAATTTACTTGGTTGTAAAAGCTGGATTTTAATGTTTCGCAATCATTGACCCCAATTACCGTGTGGGAACAACACTGACAAATGATTAATTGGTTTACGTGAGAAATTTCATATGAATTTAATTGCGCCACTACAAGTAAATGCATACAATTTGAACTTAGTTTTCTAAATTACAATTTCTACTTTCACGAATTCATTCAAACGTGAAAGCAAAATAACAAAAACATGTTCAAACATTTGAAGTAATGCAATTTGAAAAAGCTTTGCTTAAGTGCTCTTTGTTTATGTTAAAGCCTCGTTCGAAATTTATATATTGCATGAAGAACATATTTATGTTAAAAACATACATAGCACGGTATAGCATCCACTTTTTTTTGTGTGTGCCATACACATTTATACATAAAAAGAAAATATAAAGAAAAACCTCGACCTATCATAAAAATCATAAAACCGAAAGAAACATTTCCAAGGAAAATAAAACTAACGAGACCACAAGACCTGAATACGTGAGTGAAGAGCTATTCATATTTCTGTAGAGCTTTTGCATGTAGCTGTCCGTTTGGAGTGTGTGGAAGATGTTTATGTGCTATGTTTTATGGCAGGGAGACGGAAGTTTTTGAAACGAATTCGTTTTCTTTACACAATTTTCTTTTGCTCTCTTACTCTACAAAATGCTTACATTTTCACGGTAAACAAATAAAATGAATTTTTATTAAATTGTATTTTGTTTCACGTGGTTTGCTTTTTAACGAAATCGCCCTATATACCTTTTCAACGATTATATATACTTAAAACTTTGGCTCGGCCCGCAAAAAATGAGTGATTCGTTTAACAAAAATTGTGTAAAAAAATTGTTTGCATTTCAGAATTTATTTTGTTTATCTAATTTGTCGTACAAACGAAAATTACTTGGATTCCATGTAATAATTATACCAATCTGGAGAGTAATTTTGAAAAGACAATTAACGTAAATCATCGGTTTATTTTCAAATGTTCATAAGCATGCAAAACAAAAAAAAAACTGAACCGAAACCACACTCGTAAATATATTTTTTGATTGGTTTTTAATGCAAATATAAATAAACGAACAAGCGGCATATTATACGCCATCAAATTGTTTATTTACAATCAGATTTTCAATTTTGAATTAAATTGAAATTCAAAATCATTGCAAACAAAGGAACGTAAAAAAACTCGCTCAATCAAATCGACTGATGAGTTTGATGTATATATTATACCCGATTTAGTGAATACAAATATAATATTGTTGGATATAAATAGGATGAAGAACATTTTATATCATTTGAGACTTGAAAACGAAAATGTAGAAATTTTCGGAGGAAGCGACACTTTATTCGGATAATTTTAGTTGAAATGAACCCATCAATTCACCTATGGTGAATGGTTCAGCAAGATTGCTAAAACGAAAAGTTAATAGAAATAAAACAGAATTAAAAAAGAACACTTTATTCTAGTGTTGGGACTTCTGCCACAGTGGCGGGCCATAGACTAAGAATCCGAGTACTTTTCAGTCCCTCATAAAGACACGGATTATCCTCTATGGCAATTTGTATCCATGGTTATGATCCCATCACTCATAATTAGTGTAATCCGATGCTGATACTGACTGATCTTAATAAATAAAGTCACCATCGACTGACACAATACAGCCATTTGGAAGCCGCCAGACGAAAAGTGGAATACGTGCCATTTACGGAAAAAAATAATGTGGCTGTGGTACCCATAAGTGGACATAGCACGGTCTTTATTTTGGCGAAGGCTGTGTCCCCCATATTGGAAAAACTGTAGTGAAAAAGGCTGTATGCCGGATATTCATGGCTGTACTACTTATGTTATAGCGTTACTTCTTATAGCCCTGAGACACATAATATAGCTGTGTGATTTATAATATGGGTACACCACTCATATTATGACGTTTAAATAAATTTTTTTTTATAATTTTGCATGTTTTTTGCGGTCACCCACCTAAGTACTAACCGCGCCGATTGATGCTTAACCCGAGAAACTAACTGAAACCTATGCTACTGATGTGCTAACTTTACTTGTGCTACGACATGTTTTTATTTTGAAGCGTTGTTATTACAATATGGACTGTGTAGCTATATTATTCGATCACAATGAAGTTTTGAACAAAACTTATGAAATATTTTACATTTGATAGCATTTACTACAGTCTTCGACATTTCAAATGTCTCACATGTCAAATTTTTCTGAGAATTTCATTGTGTCATTGCGAATTCACAATGACATTCTTTGAAAAAAATGACAGTGAGACATTTGAAATGTCGAAGACTGTAATCAGCATTTTTAATCATTTTTGGAACAATTTTGGTTGTCATAATTGTTTCGAAATAGTGAAAAACAACCAAATGGTTGGTAACTTAATTGTTTTGAAAGACAGAAAAACCAACAAAATTGTCTTTTTTGGACAACCGAAAACCGAAAAATTAAAAATTGAAAGAAAAACGACCGAAAATTTGACATCATTTTTCTGGGCTTCCAAATCGAAATGTTGAACACCGAGTGTTTTCAGTTTTTTGCAAAGCAAGCTAGCACATTTCTATTTTAAAAATTTGGGTTAAAGAAAATGTTGATACGCAAGTATAAAAAAATCACAATCACAATGAAGCGGTAAACAAGTCGCAAAAAAAAAGTTTGAAAAGAAATATTAAAAGAATTTCCAACGAAGCCAAAGATTATGATTTTCAAAAGCCGCGCTATCAAAAAAAGCTAGGAACCGACTAGGATTTGTTATCTTATGTATTCTTAGTGCCCTACGGTGTTCACGAATGTCAGTCTGTTACCTATATTATAAGGCATACAGTTACAATATCCGGCACACAGCAATTGTCGAAAAAACTTTTTTTCAGTGTACGATACCATTCGGATCTAAATAAACAAAATTATCACCGACTGAGATAATAACTGTGAGCCGCAGGACAAAAATTTCAACGTTGTGATTTTTCATTGTAATGATCCCATGACGCCTAGTGAGTGTGTCTATTAATACCCATGGACTACCATAAAGAAAATTATAATTTTCTTTATGGGAGTCCATGAGTATACACTGAGGCACTCCTATAGACCATTTTTTTGTCAGTCATTACCTTAGAGTAATTATACCAAAGTAAATTGAATCCAAGTTGAATCCAAGCTTTTTTTACGTTACGGTATAATTACTCTAAGGTTTCTACAATGTGGGGTCAGGCTTTCATAGTATCGAGTCTTAGTTATATGTATAAGTATATAAGTTATATGTAATATTAGTTATACTACTGGTACCGAGCCAAAAGCGCTATGGATCGTTGCCACCACCTGTGTGAGTAGATTTCGTATTAAAATCTCACTCTAAATAACCGAAGTGATCTTCACAAAGTTATCGGTGCAGCGAGGTAAACTATGATCACACTCCTACATCCTATAGGCAGCACAAATCTACTAATTTGTTGACCCCAGCAATAGCGCGTGGTAGTGGTAAACAGCTGAAGCAGATTCATGCTGAATATGTTTAAAGATTTTGTATTTGCGATTTTTCTCAAAATCTTTTGCTATATCGTCTGTTAAAATAATGAAGTAATAGATTTGGTACTAATCGGTTCAAAATGTTCGACTGAAAAAATATATGGAAGTGACTTTGTGTGAAAGGATTGACAATATTCCGTTATCTAACTACCAAAATAATTCCCAACGCAAATAGTAAAAACGGTTTTAAACACCGGTAAATATAAAATTATTTCTCAATTTCGTTTGTAAGAACATAAATAAATGGAAATGCTTGTCGACTAAGTTTTCGAATAAATTTTCGCCAGAAACATAATAAAAATATGCAAAACATACCACACGATGACGGAAGAATATCCAATAACCATGCATACGAATTGAATAATTTTATAACATTCAACGGCTTCTACATTCAATAACAATATTTGAAAATTTTTATACTTTTACGAAAGCGATATAATGTATCCTTAAATAAGAATCTGTTAAAACAATATAAAACAGGGATGCTGGATGGTGAACTTTTTATGGCTCAATAAAATGTGAATAACAGCATTCATTTTTGTGCATATTATAGTGGAAACGAGTGGAAAGCAGGCAAAATTTAAGAATATCCTCGGAACGAATACACGAAATTTATCTAATGTATATTACACACTCAAAAGGAATTACGAGTTTATGCATTTTTCTGGAAATTCCTTTTTAAAATGCACATCGCATACATGAGGAAACATCAATAGAAAAATGGTTACAAAAAAAAATGAAATAAAGTCTGAAGACTTTTATCTGTGAACTCATAAATGTTTACTTTTACGGGAATAAAGAAGTTTTTCGATATGAAAGAAACTAGTCTAAGTATAAGCGTATAAGTGTTCCTTCTAGATATCCCAAATATATGTTCCGAGATAGATAGATAGATAGATAGAGAGAGAGAGATGCGGACCGACATAGTTTCAATATCGTTTCTACAACAACAAAAAAGCTCCGAATGTCAATTTCTTAAAAAAGTTTCGATAGAAAATGTTCCAGAAAAAGAAGATTTGAATGACGTTTTTTTTTGCTCGTTCTGCAGATTTTCTGGTTTATCGGAATTGGCAAGTCCTTTATCATCATAGGCTTCTTTAAAGGAATCTCAATGTGCCTTAAAAATCTAGCAAAGTTCTTAAGAATAATATTTCTGAACGGCTTCTTTGTCTTTCGTACAGATGGGACATTCACTTACGTTCTTTATCACACTTTCGATAAGTCAAAACGAGTGTGATTAATCTGGACATGTTTCTGAACGTTTCCTATTCCTGATGTAGACGATAAAGTCGATGTGGTGGGGCAACTAAAGTTGAGATGGCTTGTGGGGTTCCTAGCTTGCCAAGACAATCATTCCTTTTTTTAAATACGAATACGCACGGCCGTTTGATCTTAAAGCTATATGCGCTGGGCTGGATGATGCACTTCTCGTCACCTCTCTAATGATATGGTTTTGCAGTGACTTCAAAATTCTGCTTTTGAAAGGCAACTGCACATCACGACTACTCGAAAAATATGTAAAGAAAAAAATTTGACTGAAGAACTAATAGCAGCTTTAATGGATTGGAATTCTCCCGAAAAACGATTGTATAACCTATTTTTTTGCATTGTGCTGTTCAAAAAAGAAATTTTGGTGCATGAGTACGGTGGGAGACACTTTAAACGGTCACAATCCTATTGATTTATTGACATATATCTAATGGTCTTAACATCTGAAACGCATGTGGAATGGACAAAGGTAATTTGAGTTCTCATTGTGACTTCTTATTTTTCTCCGGATGCGGTAAAAAAAGCTAGAGATAATTTAGGCTACTCTCATAAAGTATACTTTTCCCCAGACTACTCATGTATTTAAATCGGCGTACAACCCTTTTCTGGCCTACCCTATCAAGTTAGCTTAAATACTGTTAGTGAAGTGATTGACTTTACATGCACCTTCTTTCGAGTTTTCGGATTATGGTGAATTTAGCTACCATATTGCTACATTGTCAACATTGTCAAACCACATATGACGCTAATGACATTGTATACCATCCTAACAAAATGATGAACATAATAGTGCCATTAAAGCCACAAACGTATCCAACCATGTGATGAAGTTAATAGTTCGTTCGTCAACGTATTTGTAACAGCCCCAAGTCGCACAATAAAACGGTTGGATAAAGGCATGCGGCTTTTTGTTGAAAAATTAAGTATTTTTTCTCATTTTTAAAATTACGCAAGAAATAGGATTATGTTGTTATATAGCTCGAGAGGTGCACATTGCCTATATATAGACATAAAGAGAACTAAGTTCATAAAAAAAATTAAAACGCGCCCCACATTGTGCGACTATACATGAATATGAATTTTATTATGGTGTAGGTGTTAGGTATATATTTGTTTGAAATGGAAAAAGGCATTTTGAAATGGTATTTACCTTTGATGATGAGCGTTATGACTGGAATATTTTATGATGCTGTGGTATTATGTTTATGAATACAAATACCAAAGTTGTGGCTTTATTAGATTATTTTTTCGAAATATTTATAACTTTATTTGTCTGAAAGAATTCTTTGGTTAAGAGGGTCTCGTGAAAAATGAATGAAATATAAAGAGGCTATGAGGTGAACGTTTAAACGGAAATCTGATGTAAGACGAGATTTGTCAAGTTTTGTTTATACCTAGCATTTATATGAAATGTTTCCTTTTAAAGTTTAAAACTTAAAATTTTGAGCTGCAACTGCTCGTAAATGTTAATACAATTTTCTTTGATGTAGACTGTATGTATAATATAGAAAAGTATATTTCATGAGCGATGCAACTAAGCAAAAATAAAGTTGGTTGTGGATGAAGGTGATACAATCGCTAAACCGAACTGGTTATCTTTCTTAATAGACAAGTTGCCCACCACACACTTGCGAGGAACTTGAGGCGCGGAGCGCCTCAAGGGCCGAGCGACATACATAGGGCTCATCTGTGGGGTGGTGGCTAGGTGTTTAGACCACTTTCGGGATGAAATTTTTTTCGAATTTTTTTTTTCCCATTTTTTTAACCATGTCTCATAATGTCGGGCGGGAACCGCCCGACATGATAGTGGTGAAAAAAATTTGAAAAAAATCATTTTTTACGATTTTTGAGCGAAAATGAATGAAATACAGCTTACATTGCGAATTTTGGTAGGGGTATGATGGGTGCGTCGGCACCTGGAGGTGCCACGGATCGACGCAGATTTTCATGAGCGACACGTAGATACCAAACATCGACCCATTGGGCTTTGTCTTCGA
Source organism: Bradysia coprophila (assembly GCF_014529535.1). Classification (NCBI taxonomy): domain Eukaryota; kingdom Metazoa; phylum Arthropoda; class Insecta; order Diptera; family Sciaridae; genus Bradysia; species Bradysia coprophila. Next base: position 2,372,441 of record NC_050735.1, on the reverse strand, counting down.
GGAGATATTACTCAAAAACTGAAAATGGTCATTTTACGTTAGTGAAAATTTTTTTGCTCAAAAATGACTCCATACTTTTTCTTCATATTTTCAACTTAGCCTCGACTGGAACGGCCCGATCGATACATATATGACTCAATAAATCCATAAGGGACATTTTTGAGAAAAGTGAAAAAAAATTTTTTTTGACTTTTGGCGGAGTTTTAGTTTTTGACCATTTGCAGCCAGTGCATCGCTCGGTGCACGGTGTGTGTGGGCTCAAAATGACGGCACGTTCAAGACCTATCCAACGATACCAAACACGTTGTGGTACAGTTTCAATTTTGGGTGAAAACACTTTGGAAGTGAAATGGAAACTTAGGGTCGGGAACACTTTCGCACTTGCTGTGCGGATCAGGGGGACTGTGGTCACGGGATTCTTTCTCTATTCGATAGAGCAGGTCCTGAGCTTTCATTAGACGCCTCACACGCCGTGGTGGTTATGTTTTCCGCCGCACAAACACTCTTCAAATGGGTCACTTCGAAGCTACTCCAAAGCACAGTGAAGCAAAAATATTTTTGCTTGCCGGTTGGCCATTTCTGATGGCATTTCTTTGATATATAGCTCATATTGACGGGTGGGTCAAGCCCGTTCGAACGCATATAAATTTTTGGTGGTGGACGCTCCACTGCCGGCACAGCGGTCGAAAATGCAATTTTTTGCCTTTTTGATAATTTGGATACGGGGATTCAATTTTTTCAATCTGTTTCGGCGGATTAACGCTTTTTAAGCTGATTAGCGTTTATTAAGAGCATTTCGCACGAATATCGGCTGTGGAAACAATGAAAAATTGTCGGTGTGGTTACTTTTAATGAAATGTTTGTGCGCTCATGGACTGTGAAATGGTCGTTTCTTTTTTATTGTGTTGCCACTGTCAACAGCTGTGTAACGGCAGTACGTTTCACATTTTCGGGCCCACATTTATGAAACTGAAAAAATCGCTTATATCCAAGATCACATATAGAGTAATGGATCGAATTTTTCCTATTAGAAAATGAATCGGAAATTCGCTAATTGAAAAGGGAAAAATTGAACTTTCCCTCAATACGTTACTTTCGTCAATGCAAAACTGATAGCCGGAGGCCCGGGGGTGTGGGGGTAGAACCCCCACTCACTACGTCATTTTCTACACTGAAATTTCTAATTTTTTTTTCGCTACAAAAAGTGGACAAGATCTCTAATGTATTGATCACATAGAATTATTGGTTTTACGAAATGAAGCGAAAAATCGAAAACGAAGCTGAAAAAATCGCTTATATCCAAGATCACATATAGAGTAATGGATCGAATTTTTCCTATTTGAAAATGAATCGGCAATCGGAAAAGGGAAAAATTGAACTTTCCCTGAATACGTTACTTTCGTCAATGCAAATCTGACCCCCCACTCACTACGTCATTTTCTACGCTGAAATTTCTATTTTTTTTTCTCTACAAAAAGTGGACAAGATTTCTAATGTATTGAATTATTGGTTTTACGAAATGAAGCGAAAAATCGCTAATTTAGCGAAGCCAAAGAATATTCCATTTTACAAAATATTGTGAGAATTTCCAATTTTTTCCGATTTTTTACTTAAACAGGAAAATCGCTATTTCAACAAAATCATTGAATTTTCCCTTTTACAATATGTGGGAAGAATTTCGAATTTTTCCATTTAAGAATTAAACCGAAAAGTCGTTAATTCAACAAATTGATGGAAGTTTCCCTTTTACAAACAGTTGGGAGAATTTCCAATTTTACCTTTTACGAATCGAACCGAAAGTCGCTAATTTGGCAAAGCCAAAGAATATTCCATTTTAGAAAATATGGGGAGAATTTCTAATTGACCAAAATCACAACGCGTGATGAGAATTTCTATTGGAACGACCACAACGAATTTTCCCTATTACAAAATGAGCTCAAAAATCGCTAATTCCACAAATTCATTGAATTTTCCCTTCAACAATATGTGGAGAGAATTTCCAATTTTTCCTTTTACAAAAAAATGAGCAAAATGTCCAATGAATCGATCGCATCGATTTTTCCGTTTCACAAATTCAACAAATAAATCGGCAGAGAATATTCACCTTTTACCAAATGAACCGAAAAATCGCTAATAACAAAAACCAAGCAATATTCCCGTTTACAAAACGTAGAAAGAATTTTCAAATTTTTATTTTTAACGAAGCCATCAAATTTTCTTTTTACAAAATGAGCCGGAAATCGCTAATTGAGAATGGAAAAATTGCATTTTCCCTCAATACGTTACTTTCGTCAATGCAAATCTGATAGCCGGAGGCCCGGGGGTGTGGTGGTGGAACCCCCACTCACTTCGTCACTGAAATTTCTATTTTTTTTCTATGGAAAAAATTGACAAGATTTCTAATGCAGTGATCACAATGAATTATTGGTTTTACGAAATGAAGCGAAAAATCGCTAATTTAGCGAAGCCAAAAGACATTCCATTTTACAAAATATTGTGAGAATTTCCAATTTTTTCCAATTTTTGAATTGAACAGGAAAATCGCTAATTCAACAAATTGATGTAAGTTTCCCTTCTACAAAATGTTGGGAGAATTTCCAATTTTCCCTTTTACGAATTGAACCGAAAAGTCGCTAATTTAGTAAAGCCAAAGAATATTCCATTTTAGAAAATATGAAGAGAATTTCTGATTGACCAAAATCATGGAACGCTAATCAAAACGCTAATTCCACAAATTCATTGAATTTTCCCTTCTACAAAATGTTGGTAGAATTTCCAATTTTCCCTTTTACGAAACGAACCGAAAAGTCACTAATTTAGCAAAGCTAAAGAATATTCCATTTTACAGAATGTGGAGAGAATTTCCAATTGTTCCTTTCACAAAATGAACAGGAAAATCATTGAATTTTCCCTTCTACAATATGTGGGGAGAATTTCGAATTTTTCCTTTTACTAAATGAACCGAAAAGTCGCTAATAACCCAAAACCAAGCGATATTCACTTTTACAAAATGTAGAGACAATTTTCAAAATGAGAGCAAAATTTCTAATGGATCTATCACATCGAATTTTTCCTTTTACAAAATGAGCTCAAAAATCGCTAATTGAACAATGTTGGAAAAATTTCTAAATTACCGAAGAAATCAAATTTTTCCTTTTACAAAATGAGCCGGAAATCGCTAATATAACAAATTCATTTAATTTTTTTTTTACAAAATGCGGGGAGAATGTCAAATGGAACGATCACAACGAATTGTACCTTTTACAAAATTAACCGAAGAGTTTTTCCTTTTTTATATTGAACTAAAAATAATTAATGAAAGGGTCCGTTAGAATTTTCCTTATACAACCTTTTTTTATTTCTTTTTTCAAAAAAAAAATAACGGAACGCAACACTCAACTATGAAGCCCAACTCCCCCCGGACAGCAACTAGGATCAGTTTTTTAAGGCAGCTTTGCTGCCTTCAGCGCCGTCTCCCACTGTGGTTCGATCATTCTGTTTGCATATTTTACTGTGGACGGATATCGTCTATGTATTGTACTAATCATGAATCGTATCTCATTATCAATCCTATCTCATTATCAATCATATCTCATCATAGCACATATGCCATCATAGCACAGATCCCATCATAGCACATATCCCATCATAGCACATATCCCTTCATTCATAGTACATATCCCATCATAGCACATATCCCATCGTAGATTATATCCCATCATAGATCAGATCCCATCATAGATCATATATCATCATCATTGATCATATCTTATCATCATTATCATATGCTCACCATCATCTCCGTCGCTAATAGAAAAGGCTAGTGTGCATACGTTATTTTGCACCAGCTGGTCCCATTTGGAATTGTATTGCACCAGCTGGTCCCATTTGGAATTGTATGTGACCAGCTGGTGCAAAATAACGTATGCACACCAGTTCGGTTTAGCGATTGTACTTAAGCTTTTTTCACAATAAGTTCTAAAAGGTGACAGCGACTGGATATTTTGGTCTCGTATAGCAAAATTCATGTTAGAACTTAGGAAGTACAAGATTTATAAAGTATGAAGGTATATTATCGCACTAAATGTCAGATTGCAAGACTTCTAGTGCGATAATATACCAGCATACGGTTCGTGTTGCATACAACGTTTTATGCTATGAAGAAAATTGAAGGAATACCGAAGATAATCTTAGTGTGGCTTCAGTAACACTTGGCACTAGTGCGATAAAACCACTTGCAAATTATTTATTGCACTAGTGCGATAAAATACGTTCATACACAGGCACCGTAAGTTACAAATATCATCACTGATTTGCATAATAGTTATTTATGAAACAAGAATCGTATGAGGGTATATTATCGCACTAGATGTCGAGGCAAAGCCGAGGTCGACAAGATATCGTGTGCGATAATATACCAGCATACGACTCGTGTTTCATACAACGTTTTATGCAATTCTGTGAGCGAATTCCACGCGCACACCAACTGAACCCAAATAAGGCCAATTTTTGTTTTTAATTCAATGTAAAATCAATCATAGTTCACTACATTCAACTTGTTTCGTTTCTCTTAATAAACACAAATTTGATTGGTGATCAAGTAGCCACAACTGCATATACGTGTCGCTCAATTGATATGTATGTTATGAATACATGCTATGTTGATGATTCTGATTGGTCTATATTATGAGCACATGCCTCGTTGATGATTCTTATTAGTGTATTTTCAGTGCGAATTTTTTTTTTTTTCGCACTAGTGCGATAAATATTTTTTTTCGCGTCATATTTTGGATGAAATAATTTTGGCTAATACGACACTGCACACAGGCAGCGTAAGTATCGAATTCGCTCACTGAATTGCATAAATATCATAGATTGGTTGGTTTCTTTTTATTTGCTACATATGTTGTCGACTCAATAGCGCAGTGTGTAAGTCGTTAGCCTCACACTGAATTATTGTGCTGAAAGTTCGTAAGTTCGAAATCGCTGACACATTAATAAAAAAATTATTAATGCTATGTGATATACGAATCCAACGAGCGAATACATCAGACACCAATCGCCATCTATCAGCAAATGGTGGGAACAAAAAGCTCTTCAGTCAGCAGTCAGCAAGCGATTTAGTAAGGTGCTTGGCTACGTCGTAGAAGACATTCTCATAGAATTTCTGGTCGGTATTATCATGGGAAAAGCTCTTCAATCAGCAATCAAGCAAGCGATATAGTAAGGTGCTTGGCTATGTCGTTGAAGAGAATGTTCTCAAGGTCTGGGTTGCTGAAATACAGATGTCGCAGTGAACGATGCTACCATCATCAAAAATGAGATCCAATCAATGGAATGGAAAAACTCACACACGTTCGGCTGGTTGTCTCTAACAGAGAGACAGTTGGTAACATTTGTCATCAATAGTAATAAATTAACATATAAGTTAAGATTGTACTATAGCATACCAATAAAGGTGTCAAAACATGGTTTCATGCCATGTTTTTAAAAAAAAAAAAAAAAAAATGTTAAAGAATTGAACAATATAATGCCGACAAGTGCATGAAATGTCCATAAAAAATGTTCAAATGATGCTTCTCTAGATATAGACTTATACCACACTAGTGTTGACTGCCGAGCATCGCCCGGCATATCGTTGACATAACGTAAAAATGATATTCTGAAACATCGACCATGAGTTTAAAAAAAATGGAAGAACTGCATATCCGAACATCAGAATCCCCACCCCACATTATAAGTAAATGTTTGAGCGAACACAATATTTCGTTCGATCGAAATTAAACATGGTAAAAAACTATATATATTCCCATGAATCTGGGACTAGGACCATCTTTTATGCAAGCCTCATTTGGCCTAGTTGGTAGTGCATTTGGCTCATTAGCCAGAGATTTGTGGTTCAAATCACGGTCGTGCCATGTTAAATTTTTCTTTTAAAAAAATGGTTCTCTAATTTCAGCACACACACAGCACGTCGAAAAACTTAGTAATAATCGAGTTTCTAGGAAAACTAAGTAAACCACATTACAACTAAAAAGTAGTCAAAAAAATAAGAAAGAAAATGGAAGAAAAAATATTTTTAAGAATTTAGTTGATTTATCGTTGACAATTTAATGTACACTTATTGTACTCTTATTGTACGATACGTGTGGATCACTTTCAGGACCAGTTATAAAGTGTAGTTTAATTGAAAATTGAAAATTGAAAATTAGGGAGTTTTGAGATTTTTCTCGATTTTTCTCCCTTACATGAATTTTTTTTGTGTAATTGTTTTGGACGATTGACTTTAGACACTTTCGCATGTAGCCTCACTCCGTTCGGGCTACAACTCTCAAAATTGCCTAAAATCAATCGTCCAAAACAGATACACAATAGTGTATCACAATAGTTTTTAGGCAATTTCGCTTGTTGTAGCCCGAACGAAGTGAGGGCTACATGCGAAAGTGCCTAAAATCATTCGTCCAAAACAGATACTCAAAACATTTTTATGTAAGGGGTCGAAAACCTGAGAAAATATCGAAACTCCCTCATTTTCGGCCCGACACATGAAAATGACTATTACATGTTCGGAAATCAAGGCGCATTCGGTGTGATGTCACCAATTTTCCGATGGCAATTTATGTGAATTTTGTGGGACAAATTGTTAACTGGTGAGGTTAATTTGGCGTGCCAATACAACTGTGAAGTGCATGCTCTGGAACAGAAAACTAAAATAAAGGTGAAAAAATGGCCTAGGTGCTTACGATTAAAGTAACTACTTCACAATAGAACCAAACCAACTACCCAACGAGAAACGTATTCTCACAAATATGGTCTGGTGTATTCTCCGTAACATATGCACCAGTCTCAATTGTCACCATATACGCTACCACTTATCAAATAGCAGCAACATTTACAGACAAGTGCTTCACATTGAAGCTCCCTTACATGTCAGCCTTATAACAACTTGTTCATTTCAATTTTAATTAGACACAAAAACTGGTTATACAACATGAAACTGAAACACAGCATACATGGTCATGTCGGGAAAGCCTCCATTCCGGTTCCGTGTAACATATTATATTGCATAATGCGAAGAAATAAACATATGTGTCTCACCAAAAGTACAATTTAAAACATAAATACAATTTTGCAATGATAAATTCTGTAAGAGCGACAACCTCATTAAGTCACCAGATGCAACCATAATGTTCTAGTTTTTGGATTTTGTCAACAAGCAATTTCATGAGTGGATTTATGTCATCCCCTTGGGTACAATAAAGAGAGCTCTTGTTAAAATTTTGTTCGTTCGTTGTGGCGTTGAGTTTTAATTTTTTTTTTTTATTTAAAGGAAAAAAAATAGAATTTGCACCACTGTTTTCGTGTTGTGTTATAATTAATAAGCTTATTTCGAGATTATCATAAGCCAGGATGGATATGAAATAATAAACGAGCAGTTGAACTACAGCCTCAAAAGCCGCTCTATATTCTGAAGTTACTTTTGATTCGACTTAATTAACCGAAAAGTGAGCTTTACAATATTGTTGAGTTGTGAAAAGTGTCGCGCAAAGTCACAAGTTTGCAACAAGATTTTAAGTAAACGAATCCTCACTCTTACACACAAGTGCATAATATGAACAACCATTTACATACCACTTTGGCAACACATCGTATACATGTTAGCAAAAAGTCACTAAGCAGTCAGATCCTCATTTTACAAACGTCGATTTACGAACTAGTGCGCAAATATTTAATTGAAGATCTATTTACGTACTACTTTGATCGCACTGCTTTACATGAAGTGTTTTCCCTAACTAGTGTAGAAATATCGCAACTTTGTAGCTTATTTCCCTATTCGTTCAGGAAAAACGTTGTTTAGCGAATTCAATTCCAGCACTCGCCTCCAGCTAAAGCTGAAAACCTCTCATTCGCTAAAAAAGCATTTTAGCATGCTATAGGATAATAACTATTATGCCACACGAGCTACTGGTAAGTATGTAACTTTTGTTTTTAGCCGTTTTGCGCGGCAACAAACTCCCTCTTTGAAAAATATACGATCGCAAAATAACGACAACGAATGCTTTAAATAAAAATTAGTTTTGGTTGTAGTCGTTTGACCAGCTCTGAGAAAAGTCAGCAGTTTTACGAAATTTTCATAAACTTCTCAGTATTCTCAGAGCTGGTCATAAGCTGTTACAACCGAATCTATTTTCCATTGAGAGCTAATACATTCGTGTTCCTATACAGGATTCTGTTGGAAAGGTATCAAAGGTAAACAAAAATCCAGTATTAGAAAAACACCCAGATTTTGCGTTCCATTCAGGTGAACTAAAGTTATATTAATTAAGTTCAACAGCGTTGATTGAATAGCCTCTTGTATAAATCCTAGATCGTATCATGATATGAATAGCAAATTCTAAACAAATCTCTTGAAATAAATTTTGCTCTTGTGCCAGTATAAATTCGTAACTTAGAGATTATAGCTTTGATTTGACATGATTTGTTAAGCTCTCAATACATTCAATTTGCATCAATAATTATAACGTGTATCATTTCTACACTAACACGTATACAATAATCTTGTTTCAATTCTGTTGAACTTAATATATTAACATCAAAGTTGTTGCATTAATGGGATTGACTGAAGTAATGTGTACAGTACATGTATTTGTGCATCTTTGTTTCGGTTAAATTACCAATCTCCATGTAAAGTTTAAAGTTTGTTTTTTGGTTGTTTGGTTGATTGGTTTGCCTTGATTGGTTCAGCCTTTTTCTTATGGACTTATGCACTTTGGGCAAGACTGAAGACTGAAGACTGACAAGACCCAGAATTTAATTATTTTTCAAAGTTCCAGTGGCTCTCAAAATGTAATGGCGGCCCTGGTTTGTTTGTCTCTCTGGCGGCCAGACAAAAAGTCCTAAAGACTTGAAACTTGGTATACCTACTATTGAGTATATGTTCTTGTGATCTTTCACCTGACTGCTGTACACATCCTTGGGATTGTCCTCTTAAGGTTTCCCATCTTCAGATGGAAAGCGCATTATCGCCTTGATGTTGAAGGGGGAAGTTCCTCTGACAGAAGGAGTAAGGTTTGGTAGTAGGAAACAAAGGATCATAGATCTGACTATCCGCCTCTACTTATAGACCCTGAATTTAATCTAATCTCTGCAACTAAGGACGAACCCGCTAGAAAAAATCATTTTCATGCGTTATTTGACGCGTTCATTTTTTTCATGTTAACGTTGTTGTTGACATGTATTTGATAGAAAATAGCTATTTTGCTAACTAGTTAGTAAATGGGTTGTTTTGCGTAATAGATGTGATATGTGAACACATCGTATGTGCAAAACCCCCATTTACTAACGTGTTAGCAGCAAGATTTTCTGTTCAGCAGTAAGATCCTCATTTTATCCAATATTATCCGGGGTATTCCAATATTATTGTTGATAAAATATCACGTTCTGGCAAACAGTTTGTTTAATAAAATGCACACTAAAACACATAATTACCTTTGGCAACTAGCTGAAACAGCATAATGAACATCCATTTCGTCGTATTTGTCCAGGAGCACCTCATATTTATAACTGGCAATATGTACGCTTCGTTCGATTCACAATATTTTGATAAAAAATTAACTTCACTCCAAGCTTCCGTAACTGATATTTACTTGTCGTTTTCAGGACGAAACGTGTGTCAACATTGAATAAATGAACAATGACAATATAAATGCTTCATTGGTATGCTTTTCGGAGATGTTTTTGTTGTATAATATTATGAAATATTGAATTATATTTTAATGTTTCAAAAACAAAATTTTAATTTGATATTCGTTTCACACGCACGCTATATAATACACACGTTGTGTATACAATATTTATACGGTTTGATTTTAAACGAATCGTGAATGTCTATTGTTTCGTTTTTATCTGTTCATTATTTGATCAATTTGTATTTAAATTCAGCGTTTTATTTGAGTTTAAAACTTTAAATGAATATTTTCATTTTTCATATCCTATATTACGGACGTTGCGTTGGTAACTGTATTGATGGTTGCTAGCGGAATCTGCAAAAAGATAGAAAATTTAATTGCACAATTTCCTGAGAAAATTATATGTTTATGTAAATCGTACAAATTTCGAATAATGAAGAGTTGGTAGTATCTAAGTCAACATTATTCAAAAATTACTGTGCGGATGTGTAAATTTATCGGAGTTGGTAAATGTAATTATATTATTACGCCATCTCTTAGTGTGGGTAATATTGAGTTATATAGCTCATTCGATTCCTTGAACTTTTGAGAGTAAAACGTTTGGTGAAATTTATTTTGTTGTCGACGATTGCGGTCATGAAACAAGGGCCTGTCAATAAAGCTTTTTCGCGATTAGTCGAGTAAAACAATTTTGGGAAAAACCTTTTTTGTATAGCCTGGTACGCCTTAAAGAGACGCACATTTTGAGTGTACACACCACCAGGTCCATGTTGACAGTTTGCGATGGGTTCGGTGTTCGAATTTGACACAAAGCCCCACAGTCGATCATAATAGCTGCGGTGGTGGTGGTTGAGGTTAAGTAGCCTCTTCTGCTGTTTGTGTTCGGTTTACTGGAAATTGAGCAAGCTAAACACTGAACTTCATGTGTATAGCGTTGATGAATATTATATTGACAATTAACTTCATTGGCAAAAATACAGCGCACAAGAACACATAAAATTGTAATTTTTATTCCTCTACCAACCACAAGCGATATGACAACTTGGCCGCGTTCACTTCGTGATCAATTTTTATCATATACAGTGTTTAAGAGGGCAGACTAGGTGTGAAGTAGGCTGTAATTGAAAAATTGGTTTTAAAATTAATGTAGACCATTTAATGAAAATCTGTTCCAGCAATTAGATGAGCAATATGTTTATCTATCTCTAAAAAACGAAAAACGATTTACAATAAGCAACAGTTGGAAGAAAACCGATTTCCAAAATATGAACGTCGCTTAAAGTTAGGCTATGCAATATTTTTTTGGAAATCGGTTTTCTTCCAACTGTTGCTTATTGTAAATCGTTTTTCATTTTTTAGAGATAGATAAACATATTGCTCATCTAATTGCTGGAACAGATTTTCATTAAATGGTCTACATTAATTTTAAAACCAATTTTTCAATATATAGCCTACTTGGCTCCCCTACAAAATCCGGAGAACTAAAATCCGGAATTACAAAATCCAGACAAAAAAATCCGAAGGCTTCAAAATCCGGAAGCCTCAGAATCCGGAAGCCTCAGCATCCTGAAACCTCAAAATCTAGATGCTTCAAAATACCGAATTACAAAATCCAGGTTAAATTTGGTGCAAAAGCACATGTGCCTGCACCGACTCGGTACAAAGATCAGGATGGAAGGAAAAAGCTGTACCGAGTAGGTAATACTCCTTTCTTAAAAGAAATGGCAGCTGTAACGACTAGACAACAATCAAGATGGAAGGAAAAAGCTGTACCGTGTGGTACAACTCCTTTCTTTAGAGAAATAAAAGCTGTACCAACTAGGTACAACAATCAGGATGGAAGGAAAAAGCTGTATCTAGAAGGTACAACTCTTTTCTTTATAGAAATACAATAAGTCCATATAGTTGTGACAAGTATAAAAGTTGTACCTAATTCATCATAAAAAATCTGTACTAAGCTAACTTTTCAGACACATCAAAAACACCCGGACAAAGTGTCATTGAACCTTCAAGGGGGGATTCTCCCCCCTTGAGAAGAGTAATACGGGAGTTTTCATTTTTATCTGTCAAACTTTTATTACTTACATGATTTATTACTTTATTACTTTGATTAAAGGGTTGCCGCCTTTTATTGCTCATTAATTAATTTATTACTTTATATAAGCGGTAAATTTCCTTTATATCACCGCTTTATATTATAGGGTTGCCGCTTTTTATTGTCCCCTTAATTACTTTATATTACCGCTTTATATAAGTGGTAAAATTCCTTTATATCACCGCTTTATATACGCGGTCGATTTCCTTTATATACGGGAATACCGCGTCATATACGCGGTACATATACTTTTGTGTTATTTTCATTTATTCTAGGCGGCATAGTCAAAATACCTTTTACTATAGGCGGTGTATATCCTTTGCAAATACTATACACCGCACTATACGTACATATTCTTCATGCATAAGCGGTACGGTGTTTCTTCTATGTCCTTTGTATTCAACAGTCCGAGAGAATATCGTTTTTTTTTTCTTTTAAAGTCGGTGTATATTCTCAGATGTGTTCCTAGAAGGAAAAATTGGCTGTGGAATAGTTTCGTGTGAACATTGCTTTTTTCTCACATTTTTGGTGATATTTTCTGTATAAAAAGGACTCGGTGCAGAACGAACAGCACAGTCTATTTCTGGAGAGAGCTGCAATAGGTTGTACTTGTGTTTTGGTTTTTTTGGTTGTTATTATTATTTTTTGAATATTTTGCGAAGATAAAAAAGTAGTTGGTTTTGTCTTGCTGTCATCAAATTGTTTTTGTCTATATTTGAGTGACACCTTGTGTTGAGAGTTTCTGGTAGTTGAAAAAAGGTTTACGAAAATATAAAATCTAATTCGTTGAGAGAAAAAATCGGGTTAGAAAAACTAATTAGAAGACTAATTAGGGTGAGCAAAACAAAAATCCATCCAAGAAAAATTTTGGTGGAAAAAATCTCACAAAACGATTCTAACAAGAAAAGAAAAAATCGCATCAGAAAACTATTTAAACTAATTTGTGTTGAAACATCTGACTGTGTAAAAAATGGATGCACGGAACGATCATCCTATTTGTGAAGAGGTCGATGCGCCCACTGAGAGAGAAGACTGGTTCAATGAGTACTGATTCTTGGAGGTTGACTTGACTGAATGTTCGTCTATATCAGAATCTGACATGAGGGCCTATTATGAAGAAATGGGTCGTGTCATGAATGAACTTATCCTGTGGACGAAAATGGTGCTGTGCAGTGTATTGATGCTGAAAGTTGTACTGTAGGGGGTACTACCGCGTGTACTGGTATACAATAGATTCGAGTGGTGCGCGGTTGAGTAACCTTTACGATTGTGCACCTACTACTGGCCTATATATACCTGACAAGGAGTATTGAATATGCCTCATGAGAGAATGTCGGTTTTTTCTCTAAAAGTCGGTGCATATTCTCAGATGTGTCTTAGAAGGAAAAATTGCCTGTAGAATAGGTTCATGTGAGTGTTTGTTCTTTCTCATAGTCTTTGTGATATTTTCTGTATAAAAAAGACTCGGTGTGGTATGAAGAGTCTATTCAAAGCACCTAGCAGTGTAATAGAGGATTTTACACGTCAAATAGAGTAGTTTTTTGATACCAATAATACCATTAGCAGCCTTAATGGTAATTTTGCAATGACATTATGAAAAAAAGGTATGGAAATATTCGCATACTTCGATTAAAGTACTACTTTATTTTTTTCTATTACCCTGCTATGGGCTTTGGCCTATTTCTAGATGTGTTCTGTGAAGGAAAATTTGGTTTATGAATAGTTCCATGGGAACGATGGTCCCTTCTCACAGTTTTAATTATATTTTGTCTTAATAAGGCCTCTATGTTGAAGGATCAGCACAGTCTTTTTCAGTTGCGGCAATTTGTACTTGCCTTTTCGTTTGAGTTCATAAATGTTGTTGTATTGCTATGTTTTTTGTGACAAGTGGAGAGCCAATAAAAATTAGCTGACAAAGCTTGCGGAGAAGTGACATTTAGTTGGAAAAATTTTGTAGGATCAGTTTCTATTGTATTTTCCTACATCATTGTGACTCGTATGCAGCGCCGATATCGTCCATAGAACCATGGTTCTTTTTCTCAAACTGTGAGAAACTGTCTTTAAAATAAAAATGTTTGAATATAAAACGACTCTGTGTAGTGAGATCGGTACAGTTTTGTTCTGGGGCTCGTAGAGTCAGGCTGTTTGCATTTTCACCAAACTAAAAAAAATCAGTGGTGAGAATAAGGCGTACGATTCTGACAATTTGGAAGGTAAGGACAAATTTTCTGATTGCAAAGACTATATAACTGCACTACTATACAGACGATCAGTGAAGATCCTGTTTTGCATAGCTGTGTTTCTTCAATATCTTTTGTATTGAATATAACTCTTGAGAGAATTTCAGTTTTTTTAATTCGGTATATATTCTCAGATAAAGAAAAAAATGCCTGTGAATGTTGGTTCTTTCTTAGATTTTTTGTGATATTTTCTGTATAAAAAGGAGACGGTCCAGTATGAACAGCACAGCCTATTTCTGTGTTCTGTGAAGCAAAATTGAGTTTATGAATACATTCATGGGAACGATGGTTCTTTCTCACAGTTTCGACAATATTTTGGCATAAAACGGACTCTATGTAGAAGGACAAGCACAGTCTCTGTTGTGGCATGCTGTCCTTGCCTTCTCGTTTGATTGTAGAATTGCTGTTGTCTTGTTATGATTTTGTGACAAGTGGCAGTGGAGGGTCAATAAAAATAGGTTGACAAGGTTTGCGAAGTGACATTTAGTTGCAAAATTTTTGTAGGATCAGTTTCTTTCGTAACTTTCCTACATCGTGACTCGTACACATCGCCGATATCGTCCATAGTTCCAAGTAAATAATGGTTCTTTTTTTTTGAACTGTGAGAAACTGTCTTTTAAATAGACATATTTGAATATGAAACGACTCTGTGTAGTGAGGTCAGTACAGTTTTGTTCTGGGGTTCGTAGAGTCAGGTTGTTTGCATTTTTACGAAACTAAAAATATCAGTGGTGAAAACAAGGTGACGATTTGGAAGGTAAGGAGAAATTTTCTGTTGTAAAACCTTATGAAGAACGGTAAAAAGGCGGTACTGATGAATGAACATCTTTCTAGACCTACACTTTGACCGTACTACAGCTGAGTCAACCACTGTAATCGCTTTGTTGAAATTGGTCAAAGATACAATGAATACCATTGTGCTGCAGCATTTCTTGGAAATCAATAATTCAGCAAAAAATCGGAAATTTAAAGTCTGCACAATGGACAAATTGGAGAATGTTATACTGTCGGAAAAGGATGAGTACGGCTTCATAATCAACCTTTCGTCATCGTATTCACCCGGTACTCACTGGGTAGGACTTTATGTGGATAAAAATCGTAAAGGTTCATTTTGCGACAGCTTTGGATTTCCCCCATACATCTATGACATGACAGATTTTTTTATTAGAAATTGTTCAACTTTTGAATCAAACGAGCAACAGCTCCATCAACTTGAATCAAAAGTTTGTGGTATGTATGCTGCGTGTTTTGTCCTACATATGTCAAACGGTGGTTCAATGAAATCATTTATCGATAAGTTTTCTTTAGATTTACATCTTAATGACATTTTCATTAATAAAAATTTCAATTATTATATACAAAACTGTGTTGTCAGAAACTTTTTGGCACAAAAAAAACGGATCAAGCAATTAAGAAAAAAAAACTTAAGGAAAAAGATGATGAAGTTTTGTCGTAAGCCAAAATATACCTTTTTAAGTTTTAAGTAGTAAAAAAATTTGATTCAAGAAATTTGATTGGTAAAACTGTGTCAATAAAAAATCGGATATTGATTTACTGGTAAAATTGTACTTTATTAAAATGAAAACAAAGAAATTAATTGAAGAGCTTAACTGTTACATAATCACTGACAAGTAAATTATTTAAAAAAATCATTGTTGTAGTTGTTGGTGTTGTTCCAGATAAAATCTTAGTACTGCTACAACTTCGTCGTATGTGTATGTACCATCTTCATCGGCTGAGTCGGTAGCTTGACTTTCGGTAGATTCTGGTCCTCCTGAGTTATTGTCTCCTTTGTCTTCTTCTTCTGCATCCTCATCATCTTGATCACTATCAGTACCAACATTGTCGCTTTCTTGATCACTATCGCATTCTTCAACTTCTTCTTCACTATCGTTTTGGATATATTCTGAATGTTTTCTAGAAATATGCCTTTTTAAGTTGTAAGTGGTGGCAAGAGTGCTCGAGCAATGCGGACAGGTTACAGCCATTATTTATCTTTACTCGTCACCGTTTGGAGTAAAACTGAGGTAGTATTATTCTGGAACTCCTTATTTATTACAATGATGCTTATGAAACCGAAGAATTGCTCGAAGCTCTTTATATGTATAACTTTGGAGGTCTCTAAGAGTTCCATCGCGTAACATCCCGTTTCCAGTTGTCAAGTCTGTTTCGAACTGTTTTGTTTCATTTACTTTCAAAGTGTTATTCGCTGGATATACAATCAAAGGTGGTCTGCCCAGACGTCTAACATTGCGGGATGCTCGAGGTCTAGGATCGATCCATACGTTTTCAGGAGTACCGTACAAATATTGTACTTCAGGTTTGGTTACGTTTACGTGTTTCTCGTAGTGGTGAGAATATAAGTAGAAATGACTTATAAACACTTCACCGCATATTGGACACTTCATTTTTCTTCGTGGAGCGTTGTGCCAGGTACAAAACCCAAAGTCCTATAATCTTTACAATTATGTAAAGATTTTTATTTATATTAATATCCGTTCTCGCTACTGTGCCAACTGTACCATACCTTCTCATTGACTGAATCATATCTAGACGTAACATTTATAGTCAAACCTCCGCGATACTTGGTTTTTGCAGCCCTATTTAGTGTTACTCTGAGATTTCACTAGTTTAGGGTAAAATATTTTAGCACAGACTAGTTCAGTTAAATGTTTCAACCCCAGGCCTATCACTCCGACGGCTGAATGCCAATTTTTGTTTCTTATCCAATCAATGAGAAACGCTAAGATGGCCTTTTTGTCGGCATTGTGTACGTCATCACTAGTACAGGCAGTTTTGTAAGCTAAATCGTGTTCTTTCGCAATTAAGTCGTCACTATCAACCGGAGCACAATTATTCAATTCATTGCCTGGACCAAGATATTTGTGCCCCGGAAACAAGAATATGTTACCAAATGTCATTCTCATCAGTCTTTAGTAGTTGAAGCTTTCATTATCTTTAACACTTTTTGGGTTAGAAAATTATTTTTCGAAACTTTTTTGTTAGAATTTTTTTTTTCAACATTTTTTTTGACAGAAAATTATTTTGTCAATATTTTTTTTGTCAGAATTTTTTTTTCAACAATTTTTTTGTCAGATTTTCTTTTTTCAATATTTTTGTGTTTATTTTTCAACTCTTTTATGTCAAGTGAGAAGATTGCACCGCAATGAATAAACTACGTGTGTGTTGTACACACACCGACGAATCACTCAGTAATGAGCTGCTAAATGATTGTAGCTCTTTATAAAATGAAACTTGTCCCCTTCCATCGTTGAAGAGGACAAAGACCAACCCCGTCCCCGACCAATAATATATACACACTTCAGGCATGTGGCCGGGGGACGGGGTTGGTCTTTGTCCTCTTCAACGATGGAAGGGGACAAGTTTCATTTTATAAAGAGCTACAATCATTTAGCAGCTCATTACTGAGTGATTCGTCGGTGTGTGTTCAACACACACGTAGTTTATTCATTGCGGTGCAATCTTCTCACTTGACATAAAAGAGTTGAAAAATAAACACAAAAATATTGAAAAAAGAAAATCTGACAAAAAAATTGTTGAAAAAAAAAATTCTGACAAAAAAAATATTGACAAAATAATTTTCTGTCAAAAAAAATGTTGAAAAAAAAAAATTCTAACAAAAAAGTTTCGAAAAATAATTTTCTAACCCAAAAAGTGTTAAAGATAATGAAAGCTTCAACTACTAAAGACTGATGAGAATGACATTTGGTAACATATTCTTGTTTCCGGGGCACAAATATCTTGGTCCAGGCAATGAATTGAATAATGGTGCTCCGGTTGATAGTGACGACTTAATTGCGAAAGAACACGATTTAGCTTACAAAACTGCCTGTACTAGTGATGACGTACACAATGCCGACAAAAAGGCCATCTTAGCGTTTCTCATTGATTGGATAAGAAACAAAAATTGGCATTCAGCCGTCGGAGTGATAGGCATGGGGTTGAAACATTTAACTGAACTAGTCTGTGCTAAAATATTTTACCCTAAACTAGTGAAATCTCAGAGTAACACTAAATAGGGCTGCAAAAACCAAGTATCGCGGAGATTTGACTATAAATGTTACGTCTAGATATGATTCAGTCAATGAGAAGGTATGGTACAGTTGGCACAGTAGCGAGAACGGATATTAATATAAATAAAAATCTTTACATAATTGTAAAGATTATAGGACTTTGGGTTTTGTACCTGGCACAACGCTCCACGAAGAAAAATGAAGTGTCCAATATGCGGTGAAGTGTTTATAAGTCATTTCTACTTATATTCTCACCACTACGAGAAACACGTAAACGTAACCAAACCTGAAGTACAATATTTGTACGGTACTCCTGAAAACGTATGGATCGATCCTAGACCTCGAGCATCCCGCAATGTTAGACGTCTGGGCAGACCACCTTTGATTGTATATCCAGCGAATAACACTTTGAAAGTAAATGAAACAAAACAGTTCGAAACAGACTTGACAACTGGAAACGGGATGTTACGCGATAGGACTCTTAGAGACCTCCAAAGTTATACATATAAAGAGCTTCAAGCAATTCTTCGGTTTCATAAGCATCATTTTAATAAATAAGGAGTTCCAGAATAATACTACCTCAGTTCTACTCCAAACGGTGACGAGTAAAGATAAAGAATGGCTGTAACCTGTCCGCATTGCTCAAGCACTCTTGCCACCACTTACAACTTAAAAAGGCATATTTGTAGAAAACATTCAGAATATATCCAAAACGATAGTGACGAAGACGTTGAAGAATGCGATAATGATCAAGAAAGCGACAATGTTGGTACTGAAAGTGATCAAGATGATGATGATGCAGAAGAAGAAGACAAAGGAGACAATAACTCAGGAGAACCAGAATCTATCGAGAGTCAAGCTACCGACTCAGCCGATGAAGATGGTACATACACGTACGACGAAGTTGTAGCAGTACTAAGATTTTATCTGGAACAACACCAACAACTACAACAATGATTTTTTTAAATAATTTACTTGTCAGTGATTATGTAACAGTTAAGCTCTTCAATTAATTTCTTTGTTTTCATTTTAATAAAGTACAATTTTACCAGCAAATCAATATCCGATTTTTTATTGACACAGTTTTACCAATCAAATTTCTTGAATCAAATTTTTTTACTACTTAAAACTTAAAAAGGTATATTTTGGCTTACGACAAAACTTCATCATCTTTTTCCTTAAGTTTTTTTTTCTTAATTGCTTGATCCGTTTTTTTTGTGCCAAAAAGTTTCTGACAACACAGTTTTGTATATAATAATTGAAATTTTTATTAATGAAAATGTCATTAAGATGTAAATCTAAAGAAAACTTATCGATAAATGATTTCATTGAACCACCGTTTGACATATGTAGGACAAAACACGCAGCATACATACCACAAACTTTTGATTCAAGTTGATGGAGCTGTTGCTCGTTTGATTCAAAAGTTGAACAATTTCTAATAAAAAAATCTGTCATGTCATAGATGTATGGGGGAAATCCAAAGCTGTCGCAAAATGAACCTTTACGATTTTTATCCACATAAAGTCCTACCCAGTGAGTACCGGGTGAATACGATGACGAAAGGTTGATTATGAAGCCGTACTCATCCTTTTCCGACAGTATAACATTCTCCAATTTGTCCATTGTGCAGACTTTAAATTTCCGATTTTTTGCTGAATTATTGATTTCCAAGAAATGCTGCAGCACAATGGTATTCATTGTATCTTTGACCAATTTCAACAAAGCGATTACAGTGGTTGACTCAGCTGTAGTACGGTCAAAGTGTAGGTCTAGAAAGATGTTCATTCATCAGTACCGCCTTTTTACCGTTCTTCATAAGGTTTTACAACAGAAAATTTCTCCTTACCTTCCAAATCGTCACCTTGTTTTCACCACTGATATTTTTAGTTTCGTAAAAATGCAAACAACCTGACTCTACGAACCCCAGAACAAAACTGTACTGACCTCACTACACAGAGTCGTTTCATATTCAAATATGTCTATTTAAAAGACAGTTTCTCACAGTTCAAAAAAAAAGAACCATTATTTACTTGGAACTATGGACGATATCGGCGATGTGTACGAGTCACGATGTAGGAAAGTTACGAAAGAAACTGATCCTACAAAAATTTTGCAACTAAATGTCACTTCGCAAACCTTGTCAACCTATTTTTATTGACCCTCCACTGCCACTTGTCACAAAATCATAACAAGACAACAGCAATTCTACAATCAAACGAGAAGGCAAGGACAGCATGCCACAACAGAGACTGTGCTTGTCCTTCTACATAGAGTCCGTTTTATGCCAAAATATTGTCGAAACTGTGAGAAAGAACCATCGTTCCCATGAATGTATTCATAAACTCAATTTTGCTTCACAGAACACAGAAATAGGCTGTGCTGTTCATACTGGACCGTCTCCTTTTTATACAGAAAATATCACAAAAAATCTAAGAAAGAACCAACATTCACAGGCATTTTTTTCTTTATCTGAGAATATATACCGAATTAAAAAAACTGAAATTCTCTCAAGAGTTATATTCAATACAAAAGATATTGAAGAAACACAGCTATGCAAAACAGGATCTTCACTGATCGTCTGTATAGTAGTGCAGTTATATAGTCTTTGCAATCAGAAAATTTGTCCTTACCTTCCAAATTGTCAGAATCGTACGCCTTATTCTCACCACTGATTTTTTTTTAGTTTGGTGAAAATGCAAACAGCCTGACTCTACGAGCCCCAGAACAAAACTGTACCGATCTCACTACACAGAGTCGTTTTATATTCAAACATTTTTATTTTAAAGACAGTTTCTCACAGTTTGAGAAAAAGAACCATGGTTCTATGGACGATATCGGCGCTGCATACGAGTCACAATGATGTAGGAAAATACAATAGAAACTGATCCTACAAAATTTTTCCAACTAAATGTCACTTCTCCGCAAGCTTTGTCAGCTAATTTTTATTGGCTCTCCACTTGTCACAAAAAACATAGCAATACAACAACATTTATGAACTCAAACGAAAAGGCAAGTACAAATTGCCGCAACTGAAAAAGACTGTGCTGATCCTTCAACATAGAGGCCTTATTAAGACAAAATATAATTAAAACTGTGAGAAGGGACCATCGTTCCCATGGAACTATTCATAAACCAAATTTTCCTTCACAGAACACATCTAGAAATAGGCCAAAGCCCATAGCAGGGTAATAGAAAAAAATAAAGTAGTACTTTAATCGAAGTATGCGAATATTTCCATACCTTTTTTTCATAATGTCATTGCAAAATTACCATTAAGGCTGCTAATGGTATTATTGGTATCAAAAAACTACTCTATTTGACGTGTAAAATCCTCTATTACACTGCTAGGTGCTTTGAATAGACTCTTCATACCACACCGAGTCTTTTTTATACAGAAAATATCACAAAGACTATGAGAAAGAACAAACACTCACATGAACCTATTCTACAGGCAATTTTTCCTTCTAAGACACATCTGAGAATATGCACCGACTTTTAGAGAAAAAACCGACATTCTCTCATGAGGCATATTCAATACTCCTTGTCAGGTATATATAGGCCAGTAGTAGGTGCACAATCGTAAAGGTTACTCAACCGCGCACCACTCGAATCTATTGTATACCAGTACACGCGGTAGTACCCCCTACAGTACAACTTTCAGCATCAATACACTGCACAGCACCATTTTCGTCCACAGGATAAGTTCATTCATGACACGACCCATTTCTTCATAATAGGCCCTCATGTCAGATTCTGATATAGACGAACATTCAGTCAAGTCAACCTCCAAGAATCAGTACTCATTGAACCAGTCTTCTCTCTCAGTGGGCGCATCGACCTCTTCACAAATAGGATGATCGTTCCGTGCATCCATTTTTTACACAGTCAGATGTTTCAACACAAATTAGTTTAAATAGTTTTCTGATGCGATTTTTTCTTTTCTTGTTAGAATCGTTTTGTGAGATTTTTTCCACCAAAATTTTTCTTGGATGGATTTTTGTTTTGCTCACCCTAATTAGTCTTCTAATTAGTTTTTCTAACCCGATTTTTTCTCTCAACGAATTAGATTTTATATTTTCGTAAACCTTTTTTCAACTACCAGAAACTCTCAACACAAGGTGTCACTCAAATATAGACAAAAACAATTTGATGACAGCAAGACAAAACCAACTACTTTTTTATCTTCGCAAAATATTCAAAAAATAATAATAACAACCAAAAAAACCAAAACACAAGTACAACCTATTGCAGCTCTCTCCAGAAATAGACTGTGCTGTTCGTTCTGCACCGAGTCCTTTTTATACAGAAAATATCACCAAAAATGTGAGAAAAAAGCAATGTTCACACGAAACTATTCCACAGCCAATTTTTCCTTCTAGGAACACATCTGAGAATATACACCGACTTTAAAAGAAAAAAAAAACGATATTCTCTCGGACTGTTGAATACAAAGGACATAGAAGAAACACCGTACCGCTTATGCATGAAGAATATGTACGTATAGTGCGGTGTATAGTATTTGCAAAGGATATACACCGCCTATAGTAAAAGGTATTTTGACTATGCCGCCTAGAATAAATGAAAATAACACAAAAGTATATGTACCGCGTATATGACGCGGTATTCCCGTATATAAAGGAAATCGACCGCGTATATAAAGCGGTGATATAAAGGAATTTTACCACTTATATAAAGCGGTAATATAAAGTAATTAAGGGGACAATAAAAAGCGGCAACCCTATAATATAAAGCGGTGATATAAAGGAAATTTACCGCTTATATAAAGTAATAAATTAATTAATGAGCAATAAAAGGCGGCAACCCTTTAATCAAAGTAATAAAGTAATAAATCATGTAAGTAATAAAAGTTTGACAGATAAAAATGAAAACTCCCGTATTACTCTTCTCCCTTGACCCCCCTCAGCGGGGGCTGCCGCCCCTCGACCCCGCTTTTTTATTTTTCCATTTATTTCAGGGCCTGCGGCGCTGATTTCATCCATTAACTACTAAACCAAACCTAGCAATTAAAGAATATATTTCAAGAATAACCAGAAGCAACCTTTTATATTTTCACACTTGAAATTACAATATTTAATTGTCAATGCAACTGTGTCAATTACAGTTGGTAGCGTCCATATTTTATGTCTTTTCTGTATTTATTTTGCTTATCCCTTCTGTCAACTTTTGACAGCATTTCACGTTTCATTACGTTTTCTTTTCCTGCAGCGAAAACCATATCTCAGCAAAAACAATCTATAATTTTTATCAAACAAATATCTAGAAATGACGGGTCCTACTCAGGTGGATGAGGATCTACAGTTTTGGACGCCATTTTTTAGAACTTTTTCGCAAAATTTCCGATGTCGAAATAGCTCTCTCTTTGCTCAACAGTTATACTATCAAAATTTTCTCTCGTGAAGATGGAAGAGTGAAAGTTCTGTAAAAGATTGTTGAATGGTATCCGTAAGTCTATAGTATACACCGAATTAAATCCCTATGTACATTGACAAATGTGATTCTTAAAAATTGCAATAATTGCAACAATAGGAACAAGGTCGTTGAAAATGTCAATCGTCATCCACAGAGAAACAACACAACCTCGCATTTACGTTTGACTCTCGTTCGTTTTCGTCTTTTTAAAACTCTTTTTTTTACTATACTATAGGATGGAACAAACCTATGGAAAGTGTGTATTATTTGCCTCCGACGACTTTTGAATTTACACTGCCACTGTGCCAATTATGTGAAACTGCAGTTTCAATACTATCACTAATAGCAGTTTTCAGAATTTTACAAAGTTCCAACATCTTCGCCAAGCTAACATCTTCGTCAAAGTTATCCGGAAAAAATCCGGACGAAATCCGTAAAGTTTAACATCGATCAGGATTTTGAAGCTTCCTGATTTTGAAGTTTCCAGATTATGAGGCTTCCGGATTTTGAGGTTTCCGGATTTTTTTGTCTGGATTTTGTAATTCCGGATTTTAACTCTCCGGATTTTGTACGATTACCAGCCTACTTCACACCTAGTCTGCCCTCTTAAGGAGAGCGAAAACCAGTTAAATTTAATTTGTCTCGGGGTCAGCTGTGAAATATTCATCAATGAAAAAAGAAATTGAGAGTTGAGCCCAGTTTCAATTTGTATGTGATTTCTCTCATTTTGACGTGTGACCCCGAGACCAGTTTAAACAAAGTGGTCAAAAATCGCTCTCTAAACACTGTATACACGGCGCTTTCCAGTGTTCGATCTGCTCGATTCAATTAAAAGTCGTAGTTTCGATATATAGTGTTCAAAGATAATGTCAAAAAGAGTGTTCACCCATCGAGCTCAGTTAAATTAACTGGTTTTTTCCTAGTTAACTGGACTTTTACATACAAATTTTGACGTATCACCCAACGGAACCAGTTAATTTTTCTCTCTTTTACGCTCTTTGAACACTGTATAAGGCGAAAGTAAATTTTATTTTTCGGAATGCCCAAGAATTTTTCATCAATAACCACTGAAGCCCAACTTTAGTTTTTTAAATCCGGCATATAAAAAGTCCAACGATATTAACTTTTCGGGCTACCCGCGCAGCTCTGAATCATCGGTAGTCTCAAAAATCATTGGAAATCCTACCCTATCCATTCAATCCCGGAAACATTCTGGAATCGACAAAATATCTATGAATTTGAATCAAGTCACAAAGTTTTTGAAGTGCGTTTGACCCTCGTAAAATAGCCGATTATTTTTGGGCAGGACGAAAATATTAAAAATATACGTTCTCACACAGGTAACAAAGGTGGTGAATGAAAATATAAAAATTCCAACTCAATTTTTGTTTTGCTGCCGATATGCTTTAAAATGATGCGATGTAACAAGGTGTCGATGCTCGAAGCGGATAATACCTTATAATAGTCACATTAATTTTATTGCTATAGCGACCAAAGCCGCTGCACATTTGGTTTTGCAAAATCTACCTCAACAGTATGAACTTGCAAAATTCACAGAGAACATCGAAAATTAAATGTTAAAATCGATGCAAATTTAAATTAAAATTACATGCTATAATTACAATAACTAGGTACACGACGCTCGGATGACACAAACATGTGTGTTCAATACCAATCATCGATTGGTATAATACGAATGGCATATGATGTGTACACCACATTCAGTGTTTTGCATAAGACCGACATGATAAACAGCTGTGGTTTTTAGCCCCGTACGAAGTACTGGGGGCTTATAAGATTAATATGCCGTTTGTAACACGTCGAATTGGAAGCAGACAGTAAGGGCAAAGCATTTGGTTGTGTTCATAGATGACGAATCCGCAATAAAAAAAATGTCCGTCCGTCCGTCCGTCCGTCCGTCCGTCCGTCCGTCCGTCCGTCCGTCCGTCCGTCCGTCCGTCCGTCCGTCCGTCCGTCCGTCCGTCCGTGACCCCTCTAGCTAGAGTAAATCACAACTTTTTTTCAAAATTCTTTTTTTCCCCGATTGGTATCGACAAAAGTAAGGTCAAGTTCGAAAATGGGCATGGTAGGGTCGGCCCCTCCAGAGCTAGGGCCCTATAGGTGTTTTTCAGTCTTTCGACGATATCTACCGAAATACGCACGCAATAGCTGCTTGTGATATATCAAATGAAAGGTATTGACGAGTAGAACAAAGTTGCTGAACATTGTTTTTGGGTAAGATGCAACGCGAGCTTGTTGGGAGGGCTCAAAGGTCGTTACTCGGCCCTAAGTGTTTTTTGCACATAAATCGAGTAAATCTCATCCGATTTTGCTAGATTTAGTTTTTTATGGAAGGTAACTGAATACCGAAAAGAACGTGTCGAAAAAAGTTTCAAATTTGGGCCCTTGGACTAAGGCCGCTACTCGGCCCTAAGTGTTTTTTGCACATAAATCGAGTAAATCTCATCCGATTTTGCTAGATTTTGTTTCATTTGAGAGATAATTGAATACCGAAAAGAACGTGTCGAAAAAAGTTTCAAATTTGGGCCCTTGGACTAAGGCCGCTACTCGGCTCTAAGTGTTTTTTGCACATAAATCGAGTAAATCTGATCCGATTTTGCTAGATTTAGTTTTTTGTGGAAGGTAATTGAATACCGAAAATAACGTGGCAAAAAAGTTTCAAATTTGGGCCTTTGGACTAAGGCCGCCACTCGGCCCTAAGTGTTTTTTGCACATAAATCGAGTAAATCTCATCCGATTTTGCTAGTTTTTGATTCATTTGAGAGATAATTGAATACCCAATAGAAAGTTGGCAAACAATTTTGGGTTTCTAAAATAATATCGTAAATTGTTGGTTTTATTTGAGAGGTACTTCGTACGGGCTTTCGTAATTGCGCTATGCGCAATTTTAAAAATGAACACTTTCAGTAAATTTGACCATGCCCAACTTGACTTGCATTTTGGTAACAGACGCATTAGAGGGTTGTAGACGTATTAGGGTTCCGGGCGTATTACGGCTACGGACGTATTATGGTTACGGACGAAATAGGATTACGGGTCGTACGGGGCTAAGTCGAAGCAAACGCTCCGACTGTTCTGATGCCTTGTTTTTATTATTTTCAATTGGATTTTGGTGGAATTTACAATTAATATTTATTAATGAGGAACGGGTCGGCTCAGTGGTTGGTTACGTGAAAGCTCCGAGACAACTTGGACTCGATCATGGTGAGGGAAAACTCTGTACAGAATTTTTCTTCAATGTGTAGCATAAAATTAGTTTTCCAAAGCTTATCCAAGCTTCTTAATCTTGTGTAGTTGGGGTATTTAGCGCCTCAAAGAACCGTAGACAGAATGACGCTATCCATTCACTTTCACAATGACACTTTGAATATCTGAGTCTAACTTTAGGAGTAGTTATAGTCCAATGTCACCAAGGAGGACACAAAGATTTTGAAAGTGGACTCAAGCTCACTCATTTTCATATTTCTTTGAGATAAATAATGAATGCGTTGAATATAAATCGTCTCGACTGAGCAGCATTCATTGGATTAACAGCAACCAATGAACAAATAGCCTACATTTGAGCGTTTCTTAATAAAAAATAGATCAAGAATTTGCCTGAAATTGCATAAACTGCTGACTTTTCTCAGAGCTCGTCAAACTGCTAATCTAATTTTCATTGAAATTTAACACGGGCGTGGGGTAATTTAAAACACGGTGCAAAAAAAAACGCAATTTTCAGCTGCGTAAAAAGTGAACTCGCTCATAATTTTACTTCACTAAAATTTCGTACAAGGGATAATGGGGGACTGAAGTTTCAATAATTTCGATAGACAACATAATTTTAAGCAAAAAACTAGGTCCCACCTGTTGGGTGGGTCAGATCCCTTGACTGTTTGTCTGAGCTTCTCAATAGTATTTTTATTGGCAATGATTTATTGATTTATTTCAATGAAATGTAATTTTGTAAGCTGATGGCCACAAAAACGCATTTAGAAGAAGAACTACTAGAACAGTCGAATAAATCTCTTATTGATGATTTAATTCTGTTTAGTTTCACTGAAAATCTTTTATATATTGAAACTTTGTATATAAAATGTCCCGGTAAAAAATGACGTATGTTTTCAATAAATGATGGAATTTGTTTATGTACTGTCCGTTTGACAAGAGGATCGCCACGGTTCAGCAGGGGGTTTTGAACATTTGTTTTTTACACGTTGGCACACGTGCTCTTGTCAGATTCAAGACTCTTTTTACGAAGGTTACGCTGATTATACTTTGTGAAAAAGGCCAATACCTTGCAAATATGTCACATCTTGGACAGAATTTGACACTGCAATATCTGCAACATGAAAAAACTAAATGTTCGAAACCCCCTGAAACCCCGTGCTTCCACCTACGTAATATACACAAACTAGGTGAGCCAATCTTAATTTATAAAATTTAAACTCGTGTGAATTGCGGCCCTCGCTTCGCTCTGGCCGCAAACTTCATACTCGTAAATTTTGTTCTATTTATTCGGTTTTGTTTACAAGACAAAGCCACATAACAAGAAAAATACTACTGAGATACAAAAATTCTGTTAGCAACATCAGCTTGTTCGTTAGACCAACATAATCTATCTTAGAACCTAACCTCCATTCTCCACCAAACATTTTTTTTTTAAATCGGTTGAGAATTGCTCCAGTTGTCGTGTTAACAAAAAGCAGAAAAAGCTTCTTTCGAGAACTACTCCCAGATGGTTGAACCGTACCGCCTATTTTCGAACTTGACCTGAGGATTTCAATACTTCGTCGATGAAAAAAAAAGTTTTTGAAAATCGGTGGAGATTTATTATAAACATTTACATTTTTAATTAATTGTTTTCTAATTTTCAAAGATCAGTCAAACATAAAACAGACTGTACGTCTCTATATGCCTCTCTTTTCTTCTCATGTCATTTTTTCTTAATTCTATCACAAAAATGTTTTTCTTTTTGGTTGAATTTGAGTCGTAATTGCAATATAAATTAAAAGTATAAAACTTGAACATTCGGCAACATTCTTAATCTAAATACATAAATTATCAAAAGTCCAACGTCCCATTAAGTTGATAACAGAGCTAACAAACATTTATAGCATTAAATTTTTATCAGCGAGGTTGTGAAAAACGGACTTTAAGAATGTCATATTTTTGCTTCATGTGCCAGATTACCCGATACCATGTATAGTCTGAGTTAACTAATTAGTTATTTACGTCACAAGGACCGTTTACTTTCGCGTGACGTATGAAGTTTTTCATGCTTGTTATCGGAACCGAAAGTGAAAAAATGTCAATTTTGAGGGGCGAAATTTTACTTGAAATTGACATTTTTACTTTCGGTTCCCATAACAAGCATGAAAAACATTTCTAATTAGAAACTCACGATTTCCCATATTGCAACAGAGCAACCTATTGTGGTATTGTGCGTCTAGAAATCTTCCTTGGTGTAAACACTATCACGAGACAATGACCAAAATATCTATAGTTATAGTGCAGTATAGCACATTATTAAATAAAGTCAATTCCATTTTCACCATACAAATGATTGTACATTTTCTCCAGCACCATTAAGCATAGCAATGTTGTTTAAATTATCACACTGGAGTACGCAAATAAATAAAGGCACCAGTTGTAAGTATCATAACTCATTATTATATCTATAAATGAATGTAATTTATTGCATGCATACGAAATTCTATGGCAATAAACGATTTCATTCACTTCAATTGTACATTTTACACATACCCCATTACCGTATGGTGTGTATGAAAATGCAATATGTGAGGCCGATATGGAGTTTTAGATAAATAATAAACAGTAAAGGTTGAAAATAACAACTTAAGAGACAGTAGACTTGTTCCTAAATAAATGGATGTGCTGCTAATGCGGATGTCTACTAATTTAGTATTGAGTCAACTCATATCTTCCATAGTTTAGCGTATTCACGTGAATAAAAGTACTAGCCCTTGTTTGCACATTTTTGTTTTGACGAGTGGAAAGTTTTGTAATCCACGTCGAAGGCAAGGGCTAGCTATATAGTCCCACTAGTCATAATAACAATGTCCGAACAAGTACGTAATCATTTTTCACAAAATCTCAGCTGAAACTTCTGGTGCCTTTGTTGTGAAAAACGTTGTGTTGACCTCAGGACAAAAGGGGAGATTCCATTCCGCTAACAACACCATCGAAATGAAATTTCCAATTTTTCTTCCCTCGGTGAACAAATAACTATCAATGTGTAGCATGATGATTTACATTGTTTTTTTATCGCCATGTTAACAAAGCATTGCTGTGATATTGACGAAAATGTAAATGCTAAGCCTCGTCGTTACACTTGATCGAAATTGGACAGTACGTATGCAATTCAGTTACATGCTGCGAACTACTCTCATTTCTACTTTTTGGCAATTTTTGGCAAGCGATGTGATTATTGGTGTGCTAGTTTTTATATATTTGTTTCTACAACAAACCGTGTGGTGAATCTACACATACACATTAAAGCACAGTATAGAAGACCCTAAGTGAATGGTTATATCATCTGTGCGAAATTCTCAAACTTCGACTATTACTCACAAAGCTACTTAATGGGTCTGACCATCATACATCTGATATTCAGTCAAAATGAGTTCAGAGTGAATTAATTTGTGATCAAATCTTACTGGCGAAAGCGATCGTTATATTGATTTTCAGGATGAAATATCTCCGTTACAACTGTAACTGTTAATGCTGTCCAACAAACATTTACAGCTACTTGCTCATACTTGAACAAAAACATATTATTCCAGTTACTTTCACAACAGAGTCTTAGCAAACACTTATACGCTATCTATCGACAGACATCCTACAATAAAGCAAGCAAAGTGAGCCCAACAACATCGAGGCTGACAAAGAAAAACAATCATTAAATGAAAGGCAATCCACAACACAATACAGATATATTGTCCACCATAATTGCAACAATGAGAAACTCATTCCAACCCATCCATTCCATTTAATTTTCCATTCAATTCCATTTCCGTTGCCAATTCATTTTCACCCCCATCAAACACACACTTTGTGCTTGGAGTTGGTTTTTGTATTTGCTCGCAAATGTTTTCCTCTTCACTCATTTTCTATTACCTACAATATATTTTGTAAGTATCGCGTACAGAACCGGGTTTCCGTCGGCAATACATGCGAAAATTATTTCGAGTATACAATGAATTCGACTGAATATATACGTTCAGTTTACACGTTTTTCGGCCGATGAAATTTCATGTTCGCAAAGTGTATTCTAATACACACAACATGATACATTTGGAAATTTTCAGAAATTTGATTGTGGCAAAGTTAACATTGGATCTACGATATTTAAGCTGATGTCAGAAAGGTTGTTCCCCCAATTTAAGTTTGTTTAATTGAATGAAAGCAGATTTTTCAACTTTAAGTTTTGATGCATGCTCGACAGTTTTGATTGCTTTGTATGCATTACTCTAAATATGACTGAATTCTGTTGTGTATAATGAGTG
This sequence comes from Bradysia coprophila, assembly GCF_014529535.1. Taxonomy (NCBI): domain Eukaryota; kingdom Metazoa; phylum Arthropoda; class Insecta; order Diptera; family Sciaridae; genus Bradysia; species Bradysia coprophila. Next base: position 2,341,421 of record NC_050735.1, on the reverse strand, counting down.
AAACGAACTGATTTGTAATCTTCATATCATTTGCTTTTGAAAGTTACTCGTAAAGAATGACATTTCTATATGGCAATTTCGACTTTAAAACGTCGAGTAAATTCCTTTCGCAAATTATATGTTACAAGAATATTACCGAATTGTAAAATTTTTTCCTAGTTTTCTTGAATTTTATTAAACTAGGCCCCACCTTTTGGGCGGGTCAGGTCCCTTGACTGACAATTTTTTCAATATATTTTTAATCAATTTCATTTTATTTTCCGTTGTTAAACTTCCGAAATTTCACAAATAACTGATATGATATGTGATAACCTTCGCTTGAGTAAAAATTCTTTGGAAAAGTACTTTTTCTGTTCTCTATTTTCTTGTAAATTTGCAGCTAGATTTTTAATCAACAATAGGTCAATAGACAAGGACTCGTGTTAATTACGACACTCGCTCCGCTCTGCCCACTCGTGTAAGTTGTCAATTATTCAGTTTCATAGTCTTATTGCTAACGCTAATCAAAAGTAAAAGTTGCGAATGTGGAACGATTAGAGGACTCTGTCATTTTGGTACAATGTAAAATAGTACGGCAGACGTTCTTCCCTTACACGTATGTACAAAAAGGAAGCCCCCGGTACTTACTACATTCACAAAATCTTTAATCATGAATAAAATAGCACGACTAGTGCGAATTACGGCCATCACTTCGCTCTGGCCGCAAACTTCACACTCGAGGGAGTTTAAAGTTTTCTGTTTGATTGCTTTTTTAGTATCATTCCATACATTTGAATAACGGTTCAGAAAATGGTTTTTCATAAAATCTTATAAATATTTTATGTCATGGTGTGAAATCTGCTACTTTTACCCGTGATAGCTGACTATCATTGTTATAGAAAACTATCATGCGTTATAGTTGACTATCATGAGTGATAGATGGATATAACTAACCGAAAAAATCAAATTCCATCAAAGTAATCTTTTTCGATTGATTGAATTTCCAACAGTGGAAAATACTGTTTTTCTGGAATAACTTCCAGATCCTTAATCCCACATAGCCCATCTTCGAACTTAAGGAATTCAATTATGCGTCGATTAAAAAAAGAGTTAGTAACTGGTTAATAATTTCTCAAGTTATCGCGTTTTCAAGAAAAATATTGGGACCTTTGGGACAAACATTATAGGGTATTTTCCGGCATAAGACCCTGACTTACAGTCAAGGGAATTATAAGGTAAATATGGGAAAATGTTGTAATATTGAAGAAAATATGGGAGCTGGAACTACAATTATTAAACGTAAAGCTTGTGCAGAATCAGCAACAGCTGAACATCTCCAGCTGGTCATTGTTTAAAATGTTTTGATTGTATATTATACAAGTAGAGTATGTTTGTTGACCAGCTGGTGAAGTTCAGCTGTTGCTGATTCTGTACAAGCTTTACGTTTAATAATTGTCAACACGTTCCTAAATTTGTCTATACAGTCAAAGGCGTCAATTTGCTTCAGCTGTTTTTCAGCTGATCCACACATACAATCAAAACTGGTTTTCCTTGTTCATACGGTTGAAGCTGCTACACGCACGCGCATGATAGTGGTAAAACCGTATAAAGACGAAAAACGGTTGTGATTGTTTGTATGGATCAGCTGAAAAACGCTAAGCTAATTTATGCTGAAAATTGACTGCCTTTGACTGTATCTTCTTCCAAGTTAATATTTTTTTGGATAAGATCCAGGAAAATTTTAGAAGATCAAGAAAATATGGGAAAAATGTTTCTCCAGAAATTCTCCCTGGGTTATGGCTGTTAACAATAACAATCAGCCGCCGTCAATAAAATGAACGATTCACTACTCTACCTAGAATGCATAAAACACTAACCTTAAACTGATGTAGGAACTGATCTTCAAATTACATTTTCCTTTCACGAAATTCTCACACAACTTTCACTTAACCTCTTCCTTTCATGGACATATCCCTGAGGACCCGTACAATTAAATGTAATTTGCAATAAAAATTCTTTTCACTTAACCTTTCACGATCATGGTTCATGTGTCACTATTGATGAGTTGTTCCACCCGTTAATACTTTAAATCGACTGTAATCCGGTCCTACCACCGCACCGATTAAATTTAGCCGTCTGTTCCAGAGCGTCTGCGTATCAAAATTTCTCCGACTATATAAAAATCGTGAAATTCGGTGTCAGCGATCGTGCGAGTTTTAGCTGGCGATTAATTAACGAAGTTTGCAAAGTAGAACAGTAACTGAGAAATGTTTTTAGCTATGTTCAGAAAAGGTATGTGGTTCGATGTACAATCACTTTTTCCATGAAAATTTTTGTAAAAATTCCGGGATATCAAATTCTCATTAAACACTCTGCTATTTCAGTTTTTATCTCAGCAATGTATTCAATGTATTATGCCATCATCAGTACATTGCAGAATAGTGCTTGGTTAAAAAATTGATGAAAAGTTCTCTCCAAATTATATAATAAAAATTCGTTAACAAAAACCACTTGAGCATAGAGTTTGTATTGAACTATGACCGTGTTAGGCATAAAATAATTTTCAAAAATTCACAATCTGACACTAACCGACCCCAGCATGTTGCTAATTATTCCCGTACAGTATGTGAACGACCATTACCTAACCTATTCCATAAACAAAACTCGCAAATAAAAATGTTTCAGATTCCGAGTATTTGTGCAGAAAAAGGAAACCACTTTTCTACATGGTAATTAAAACCACAATCTCTTGTTTGCTTTTGCGTAAAACCACAACAAAACATAGAGAATGCCTTGATGTTTATGCTGACAACAGTTTTTGCATAGTTGCGAAAAGTATGGAAAATGAAATGACAGAAAATTGCAAACGTTATGGGAGTTGGATGATATGGGACCGATGACCGAACAATCAAATGTTCCACTAAACCAGTGCCTGGTTAAAAAGAAATCTTTTGACGAATTTAACAAACGGATGCAAAACGTTTCGCTTACACATTAACCAGTGCATAGACTATTATTCGTATGCTTACTTAGCTTGTTGACTTTCAACATTTATTTTTGTTTCCCATTAAACACACTGGATGTAATACGTATATTGCATTGCATACACTCGACGAATTCATATACGACGACCAAACGGAAATGTAATATAGGGTATTGTTAACGAAAAAGTTTTACATTTACAATTGTCGGTCCCGTCGTTCCTGTGCTTTTTTTCACATTTTCAGTTCATAAAAAAAGTATTCCATTTGCTTTGTGGCGAAACTTAGGTGACAAAAGTATACGCTTAGCTTTTCATTTTCTGAAACAATATTCAATTTGGTCGAGAGCGTTTTTTTTCGTTCTGTCGTTATACTCTCACGTAACGCTATTTTCTGATGATTTTTCCTTTTTCTCGAATTTATAAAATTTGTCCACGTCGCAGTTTCTATGGTTTTGATTGAATTATTTTGCTTTATTTTGCGTTCCAACTGAAAAAGTGTGGTGTGTGTGTATGATGTTTGACGATGGAAAATAATATTATCAAACATTCGAAACTCAATAATATAACAGATTGTAAATTGTGCACCGACCAGAGTGTATAGAAATAAAAAAGAAAAATGAAAACGAAACATTTTGATTGTGTCCCAGACTGAAGCCATAGTATTTCTGTAACAATTCTTCTGTCGCCAACGTGTATAATAACATTATAGCAAAAAGACTACTTCCAGCAAGGTAGATGCTGTGTGTCTTGTAAAAATACGCAATTCACAATAATTGAAGAAACCAATCTAATGTTCTCAGCAAGTCTTTTTCTGTGATTTTTAATCAATTTCCTTTTTGTATTTCACACGGGCATCTCTTCCTGCTGCATCACTTTATTCCAATTTTCTGAGTGTGTTTTTCCTTCTATTTTCTGAATAAGACTGCAAATATAACCAGTCAAAACACTGAAAAGAGTAAAAGTGACGCAAGTCTCTGTGCATACTTCCGAAACAACTGATATCGCTGTAGGTGTACGCAAAAATGTGACCGAAAAAATTCTAGAAAAAAATTGAACCAAAAACATTTTGCGTCATAAAGTGGCAGATGATTCGGCTTTTTTCGTTTAAACATTCTTTCAGGTCCTCTATTTTCCCTATTTTAACAGTCCTCAACAGCTACCACTTGTGACGCAAAGTTTTGTATGGAAATCTAGCTTCTTGGAAGATGTAATACGTGGCCAAATCTTAAAACACCATAACGTGTGATAGTTCTTTGAACTCGTACAGACGCTCAGAAAGCTAATTTGGAGTCATTTGGAATTGGGGAACTTCAATATTTGCTGTCTATGACAATTTTTCTTCTTCTAGTAATATGACTTGCGTCACATGCGCTCTGCTCACGCACGCCCATGATTAAATTCACAAAACTCATTGAAAAATAAATGTAGTTAGTATCTTAGAGTGTCTTCAGTGGTGTAATTACCTTTCCTATATATTTTACAACACCAGATGTTGTAATAGCTATTTTCCTAACGAAATGAGAGGTTTCCAATACGAGCCAGTGGTGAACATAAGTAAGCAAAAACGTTTATCCTAAACGACGTTCGTCACGATATTTTGACACTAATTAGGAAATAGTATTTGTGCCACCGAGAATTGAAATACGACATATTCTGCCATATTTTTTTGTTATGGAATGTAAGGTTTTCCCGAACGATGTATCGTGCGGGAAGTAGTACATTCCGTACCTAGGACTAAAAGTCTTTTTTAGCATGTGAGAAGTTTCCAGGCAGAGCCGAAGGCGAGGTCTGGAATCGAATACGCTAAAAAAGACTTTTAGTCCGTGGTACGAATAGTATTTTTCATATTGGACGGAGAAAAAGTACGACGAAGTGAATTTTTCCATGACTATACGATTGATCAAATAATACTGATTAATACTGGTTCTGAAAAAATCGTCATTTCCTGTCTTGGTACGAAATGTACATTTTGTTCAGTAGTCGTACACAGCTCCGTATTAAAATTAAAAGTCACATTTACCATTTACTTGCTTCATCAATAGTCTGCAATAGTCTTTTCCATAACAAGGGACAAAAAGATGTAGACTTTTTGTGTAAGTTTTGTTGATCCGAGGCGAGGCCGAGACTGATTGGTTGAGATTTACTTTAGTTATCGTGTATTTTCTGTTGTAAGACCCATTACCTACAGTCAAGGGATTAAAAATTTCCTTACATGAACTTGCGCGAATTCGTTTCGATAGACTCATCAATACACCCATCATCCTACTGTTATATAATGACAAACTCTTTTTCAGTCTGTTGGCAACACATGTTTTAATAAAACTGATTGCTTTCAATCTGATGCCTCTGCAACTAGAAACGTCTGATGTTACAGCTTTTCCATCAGATTGTATTGTGTATACGTGTTAACTAAGTTATGTGGAGCGAAAAAAAACTCCCATATATTGCTCATGTTCACTGTGTTGCCCGTTGAATAGATTTGTCTGTCAAGTGTGTCGTATTGATTGTAGGTAGAGGTATATTATATCTTAAAAATTGTGTATGAGGTCGAAGTATATAAACCGAATGAAATGTTCATTTCGACAATGTTGATTTGTAAGGAGAAGTATTTAATAATGAAACCAACATGCATTAAGAGGTAAACCAATTGTAAACGTGTGAAGTGTATCGTCCAAAATAACTGATTTTTGTATATATTCAGCGTCCCATATCGTTCATTTTGTAACTTTTTATTGCCGTAAGGCCCTAAAGAGGTCGCTTGAAAACAGTTTTTTTTTTGATGAAATGAGTATTGGGACCGGGGCTATAACTATGACTTCACTTACTATCGTCCCATCCAATATGCATATTTGTTACAACATTTAATCTATTTCTGTCTTCTGAGCTTCTTTTGGATTCAAATAAAAAGATGGAATTTTTCAGTGGACTACAAAAGTTTCTCATAGCTCTCGAAAGCTCTTCAAAAGCAAAGACATAAATTCGGTACGACGTCAGAGCTGATACCTGTGCTTGCTACTTATTTGGAGTAATTAGTTTCTCGAATTTCTTGAAATATTTCTTTTTTCGAGAAACTTGTAAAATCTTGATCGAACTGCTTGAACATAGGCTCTGTCTCAACCACTCAACTGTTAACGAAAAAAAAAAACGAATCACCCCGAGTTGTTAGTCACCGTTTTAAATATAAAGTCATTGCATTCTCAAATACATAATTCAAATTCGAAACTAAATTTAGTGTGGCTTTGCTCTGCCATCCTTGAATGCATAAAATATACCACAATCTCCTACTTCAACGTAACGAAGCAAATGGTTTGGATTGTAAACAATCATAATATAAGTTAATTCAACATCATCCTGAGTACACTCTGTTTACCGCAATAAAATTAGAAAAGCAATATTTGAATATTTGCCGCAATCATTTTGAGACTCATATCTCCGTATTCTGTTTAATAAACGTGTAAACCGCAATTTTGCTTCAGAAACCAAAACTAATTTAAATGGCGGTAGACAGAATGTGTTTACGTTTTTGATTACAGCATTTGATTGTTGTTTTTTAACCTCTTTCGACTAGAAAAAAAAAACCGTAGAACATCTATTAGTTTTTACCTTTTACACAAACATTCCATGCTTTTATTGCGGCACTTAACATACAATACACAGCACGGAGGAATAACAGAAAACAACACACACACAAAGGATGGGATGTAAAAACAAAAATATAATAAAAACGATCGTTACGTTCAGTCTCTCTACAACTAACATTTCTCCCAGCAAATAAAGCCATTTAGCGTTTCCATTCCATTGCAATATTTGTGTCTAATAAAAACTATTTGCGAATTGGTTTTCGAGGTTGTGACCAGTGACCAGGCAATGTGTCGGATTGCTGTTAGTTGAAGTTAGAGTCATGCTTTTGTATGTTACAACCTGTCTTCGGTGTGGAGGGGTCAATGACTTGATTTTTATTCGAAAAGGGTCACAGATCGATATAAAGTGGAAAATGGTTGATTGGTGAAGACATGTATGCACAGTACACATCAGTTGGTAATTGGTGTAAAAGAATTTTAGTTTATTTGTGTCATCATCAGAGTCATATTTACATCGAAAGCTGGTACCAGCTCCTGCTTTATGCTTATACGGAAATTACTACACGCTTGGTAGTGGCAAAACCGTCCAAATCCACAAAGACAGTTTGTTTGTATGAGTAGACCAGGTGGTAAAGGGCGAAAGAAAATTTCCATAAAAATTTGGTTGACTTTACCTGTCCAAAGAGGAGACAAAAAAGATAGAAATGTACCTGTACCTGTATTTTTGTAAAAATTTCATTTATCCTAAGAGTTAACTTACAGTTTAACTTAAACTAATGAAGTAAAAGATTTGAATGCATCTATTGAAATTTCTTCAACCAGCAGAAGTAATAGTTTGACTATTGCATCACTAGTGGCACAATAATTTGATAGTTAAATTGTTGATTGTCTTGCCATCTAGATAATTCAGATGTATTGTCGAATCAAGCGCTAGTGCTTGATTTATTTTACTCTGCCGTGGTGGATGGAATTTTTCTGTGGAACTCAAAAGATTCTCAAAGCTCTCGAAAATCAAAGACACCAATGCGATTCGATGTTTTGGCGTAGCACAACAGTCCCTACCGTCGTTTTGCCGTTGCGAACACATTACCTCATTTTTAAATTCATCATCCATACAACATACAACCTTCGTTATGAAATGTTATGCCTTAGATTTTAACGGGAAAAAGGCTCGGAGGCGTTTATGTTGCGATATTAGGGACAAAATCTTTTAAGAAAACTTTCTCCCTGTAAAGAATTACCTTAAAGGACACCTGTCAAAATTTGTTTCCTCTGAACGACCCATATTGAATGCACTCAAATTACGTGAAATGTGTTTAATCTTAAACGAAATGTGACACAATATTCCACACGAAAAATTCTACCTTAGAACATGGATCTACAGCGAAACAGAGACAGTTTTCATTTTTTTTTTATTCTTTCTCAAATGACAAACTCTGTCCTAAATCTCTAGTCGACATTATAAAAGTTATAACCCACCATTCCAACGACGTTATAAGACAAATAGAAAAGCGGGCGCCCATAATCAAATGTACTGTATATTTATATATGTATATATATAGAGAGAGTGTTGTATTCCGTATATATATATTTATTCTGTCATGTTATTTGTCTTTTTAAAAAATATGGTTTCCTAATAAAGCCAACAAAATTTTCTATATGCTCCAGGGTATTTACTGTGTAATAAAATTCTGTGTTCCCTCTTTTATATAATGTTATTCATTTTATCGAAATTTTGTAACTTTACTTATGACTCCTTGTTCGAATACGAAAACGTATGATTTGGTTTAAGTTATAGTTTTTTTCCCTTTCTTTCTTTCTATACCACCCCGACTATATATGATGGCGAATCAATATAAAATAAAAAGTAAAATAAAAAAAATATAAATAAAATAAAAGGGAACTTCTTTTACAAACAACCGATCCAGATGAGATAAAGCAATTTTGCTTTCTATAATAAAATAAAATCGTAAAGAAGTTCGTTCGTTTTTTTTTCTGCTTTATTTATATTTCATATTTTTATACGATCTGCATGTTAGGAACATAATACTGTAAGAACAAAATTATCTTTTCTACATATTCTATATCGTCTACGACAAACGTAAGCTCTTTCCGAGGCTCTTTCACATAAATACATTTTGTTTCCACTTAATTCTGTAATAAACTCAGCAATACATCAGAAACAGTAAAACTAGATATATAAGTTAAACGAAAATGCAATCAATATTTGAAAACTAAAGCTTCTATAGTTCACATGCACAAAGAAAATATTTTGTTTCTCTATCTCTCTCACTCTCGTATATTCTCTCTACATATATTTGAATGTAATCAGGTCTATGTAACATTCATCCTCTTACATCACTTTACTCATCGCATAAATACATAAAACACAATTCGATACATTTGAATGATACCAAGTGTCTCATGGCCAGTGTGGGTGGCGTGGGTTGGTTTATTCTTTATTCATCCTTATATGGGTTGTAGTAATTTAATCAAATCACATATTTGTCTTCTTCAGCGCTATTTTTTTTTATCTAAATGTTAATAGCTTTTTCTTATCTGTTTTTAAGATGTTTTTATTGCCTGGTTTATTGACCTACAAATCCTGGATTGAAAATGAGAAAAAGCCACTCAATCCAATGATTGATTTGAGGACACTTTTATTGTAATAGATTTTTTTACTTCCGGTGTGTATATGTGTGTGTGGTGTCGATGTAATACGATATTGTCGAATTTCACGTTTTGAGATGCATATAAACGGAATATAATCTTAGCCGGTGATGTGTAGGGAAAACTGAAATGTTTCGCTTTTTCCCCGGCTTTCGTTTTGTTGCTTTTCATTTAAACTTTTAATGGCTTTTCCCGTGGAAAAAGTTAATTGAATGTGTAGCGAAATCGCTGAGATTTTCGGTTTTATTGTTTTTCCGGTAAATTATGGTTGTTCGAAATGAACGGAAGTCGATTCGGAAACATAATTCTTTGACGACAGACCCGAATATATAGCTACATTGAACGTTGTCAGCTAGCCTAAGATATCTATGAAATTGGACCCATTTTAAATCCAAGATGACCAGAATTCATTCGAGTGTCTAGGCGTTCTTTCCACCATGATTCGAACATCGTCTTATGATTTCTGGTTGAAAGAGTTTTATATTTAGATATCAAGAAAACCTGGGGTTTTCTGTGAAACGGAATACAAAAATTTCCATAGTAACAAAGCACAACGCTCTTAGCAGAATATTCGGTGTATCAAAATACTACTCTTTCAAACCATTAGCACAACAGTACCTTGAATGATGCTTATCAAATAGAGTAGTATTTTGACACAACAAATTAATATTCTTTTACGTGTTACGGCAAGTTGCATTTTCATTGCCTAATCACGTGAAGCGTACTTCCGAGGTTCCAAGTTGTTATTTGACAAGTGGGAAATACAGCCCTCTCCTTCGGGTAGGGCTGCAACACCCCACTTATCAAATACACAACTTGGAACCTCGGAAGTAATATACTATTACCAAACTAGGTGCTTTGATAGTAACCCTAACCATTACCGCAATAACAAATTCCTCGGTAGACTGTCCAAGTGACTTTTGCATAGATCCACGAGTGGTGTGTATTGAACCTTCTAGAGTAACTCCTCGATGGCTATCAAACTTTAGAAGTATCAGTCTTCGATTTATTACAGGCACCACAGTCGAAGACTTGATTATGACTTGATTGAATTCCAGGCAGTTATTATCTCATACCCTGAATACACCTGTACTTTCCAATACCATTACGATGCTTTATTTACTTACTTGTTAGTGGCACCTGTCCACCTCAACAAACTGACAAAGCTTTCTGTTAGATCTTGTACCATTAAATTTGATATCAAACACACAAAAAACATTGACAATTACATCGAGAAACGATTGATTTCACAGCAGAACTTTTACACCCCTCAATCAATCTGTTTACTGTCGCATTGGATATAACTGAATGGACCCAACTGAAAAACATTTTCTAACTTTTATCCTATATGGTTTTATCCTCGATACAAATATTCGTTCCCTCAATATTTACAAATCCCCATGATGGTTTATTGATTTACCTGATGTTAATTCGATTTTTCTGTCATTTTCCGTACCATTGACCACATGTACCCAATTAAATATTAGATGAAGTAAACAACATCTAAATAGAAGTAAATTACAGACGACCAATAAAAATTATTTACGCACATAGGTTACAGTTGGTGTGTGTTATGCTGTTATTAAAATAGATGGGAAAATTTTGTTTATTGCAAATAAATTTGAATGCTCACATTACGCAGCGCGCAGGCAACCAGGGTAATTAAGATATTTCAGCCCAAAGCATATCAATAATATAAATTTTAATGTTTGTTGGATTGTTTGCATCTATATGAGGACAGACGAAAATTCATAGTGAACATTTTTGACGCGTGAACATTTTTGACTCGTGAACATTTTTGACGCGTGAACATTTTTGACGTGTGCATATTTTTGACACGTGACAATTTTTAGCTCGTGGAATTTTTTGACTTGTGAACATTTTTGACGCGTGAACATTTTTGACATGTGCATATTTTTGACGCGTGACCATTTTTAGGTCGTGGAATTTTTTGAAGCGCAAATATTTTTGACGCGTGAAAATATTTTACTTTTGACGCTCAAAAATTGTTTTTGGGGAAAATTTTACTTTTACTTCCTGCGGGTACTACACCAGTAAACACATAAATAGCCAGATAGAACATTAATTTTTAACATAAACATTTAACTATAAACACATTTATTGCGGTCGTTCATCCTAATAACGTCTCAACATAAATTTTAATGGCGATATGCTATGTGTACCAGGGAATCGTTCACGATAAAGTGTACAATTTGCTCATAAATCACCCGGCTACAGGTAATATACAGTTTAAAAGCTCTGGTACCAGCTACCACTTGACTTATTTCTCTGTATATTTTTAACGTTTGGGCAATGTACCCCGTAGGTGTGCAATATATGTCTGAAGACTCTTCAGCTTTTTCGTATTCCTCACGGAAAAAATGGTGATGATAAACCCTTTTTTCGACTTTACAATCTATCATCCTTCCATCAATGGGTGTAATAATTTTCGATTGAAAAGTGATTTTTCCTACCGTATCCAAAAAGGACAACGCAAAATGTATGAGCGTAACAAACCCCAACATTATACCAACAACGTGTCAGTTCTACGTGAAGCCGACCTTTTGTCACCTTTATTTAAAAATTATCGCAAGTGAGAAAATTGAATTCCATCACGTAGCAAGAATAATACGACAAAAAAAAAAGAATTAGGTTTTTTTGTTGGTTAGGTGGTTTGTCATGCAATTCCAGCCGAATCTCATATACCTATCCATATACCCAACAAAATCGGTATATAACACTGGAAAGGTGAACTGCTTGGGATAATGTATTTTTATAAACGCTTCACAGGTGTACTTAATGACACTTTTCTATCTAACCGTACAGCACTGACTTAGTTTTTGTTACACACATATTGTGGACGAAAGAACTCTGCAAAATTTATATTTAAGAAACTAAAAGAAGAAGAGGAAAAAAAATTGTATTCTTGGTGTAATGCTCTTTTATTTTTGGTTGGTTGCTGCTTAGTGTCTATAAATTTCATTTTCGGTGGAATGGGTGATTTTCTAGCCGTGGGTAACAATACAAAGTGAAGGTGGATAAAACATTGAAAAAATAAAACTTTTTACTCAAGAAAATATATACTTGAAATTTGGTGTTTCGTATATTAAGAATATGAAGAAAGTTTTTTTTTCCTCTGTGTGTAAAGTGAAATTTACGGATTTATTTCCGATTTTTTTTTCTTTCTTTCTTCTTGTCTCTGGAACGTTGGAGTGTATGGAAAGACTTATGTGAAAAGTTTTAATGTTTTTTTTTTCTTCACACGCATCATTCTTTTTTTTACAGTCAATGGAATTGAATAGAAGTGCTGGAAAATATAAATTCTTAAGTGCATTTGTTTCGTGTTCCGGAGCAGTCAAATAGTCAGTATATGTTCGCTGCATAGACAGTTTCTACACACAATTATTTGAAACTTTAATTTCACTACGCACTGATGCGGAATTACATCTCTTTTTTCTAACTCTTAAAGCCGAACACACACGAGCAATTTTACTTTACTGAGATTGACAGTTCAGCTGCATTTTTAATTGTTTAGCTTGTGGCAAATATCTGATTGCAATGGAAAACGCGGGCAAAGAGCTGTTGGTTCAGGGGTGTTAACGCTATTCACATATATTTTGTCGAAGTGTCTAGGGGGTGTTATGGTTCTATAGAAACTATTTTCCCACAACAATTTCATACCCCTAAAACAAATGTCGGGATTGAACGTGTGATGTGGAAGCACATTTGATCTCATCAACGCTAAGATGCTTGTCTGTTTTCAGCGTAATTTTTATCTACTTATCTACTCTTATTGATAAGCAGAGACTGTTCGTTCTTTACTTAATCGTTCAGCAACACTTAGTGAACATTTGACGATTCGTTTTATGTTTTATGATTATTTATAGCGACCGTTATCTGCAGTTGACATATTTCAGAGCAAAATAAAAACATTTTCAATTTATATTTCACAGCAAAACGTTTGTGGCCAGGGCGTAGCGAGGGCAACACGCACTTGAGAAAATGAAATTTTGTTGAAATTTATGAAAGGTCACCTTCGCGCTGTTGGTTCTGAGCTTGACAGCGACGAAACTCAGTGAAAGGGTTTGTCATTCCCAAACGAATTCCTCGAAAAGTTGTAGTTTAGTGGCATATTAGAAGTGGGTGGAACGAAATTCCTGCGATCTTCGCACTCTGTTGTACTTAAAAAAAATAATTTTACAGTGAGATAAGTACCGCCCCTAACAAGACTTCGAGAACGTGTTCGAACTATATTGAAGTATTCTTCTAACTAAATTGTCTTAAATTAACAAAAAAAATATTTCCATCAATGAACAAAGGCAAGAAAGTTTTAACCAACCAGCCATATTCTTCTTGAAAGTACATAAACTCTCTTTTATGCAAGACATAAAATATTTTATTAGTAAAAATTTGTGCACACAATATTTGTGATAGAGCTTTTGTGTGTTTACCATTCCGCTGTACTTCAAACAACTGAAAAACATTTTCTATCGGGCATCATATAGTCGGAATGTTAACAATTTCGTGCTATCCCCTACGAAAAAGGTTTATGATCTGAAAGTTTTGTTTATTTTAAGACAATGAAATGAAATTGTTTTTAAATTTCACGAAATTATGTTAAGAGGTTAAGTAGAAGAGTGGATTTACATAATCCCTTGTGATAAAGTTTTCTATCACTTTTTTTTCTTCATCTTCTTCTTCTTCTTAAGATAACGCAAAACTTTTCGACATATTATGATGATACCGATGGAAGTCATTCGAACAAATCACTTTCGGGAACTTCAGGGTGGGTGTGGATATGTTAAAAAGCTTACTTTAGCAAAGTTAATGCTTCATGGTGCAAATTTCGCAAATTGCTTCGTTTTCGGTACACATTTTTGTTGGTTGATTGTTTAATGCTTAGTTTCCGGTTTTGTCTCATTAGACAACGAAAACATAGCGAGAAACGGTAATCAGTTTATGTTTTTACTTCTGAACTCGTACTGGTAACTCGTACACAAACCAATATTTTTGATAGAGTAAAGAATAGATAAAGCTTGCCGTAATAGATTTAGGTTAGCTCGCTGAGTTTGTGTTTATTACGTAGGTGTTAGCAAGGATTTTTAAAGGATATAATGTACCAATGAATGTGTGCCAACTTGTAAAAATAAAAAATAAAAACCCCAAAAAATTGGGTACTTATGATTACATGATACATGGAAATCAGCATTGTTTGTCCTTGTATTCGTCTATTGTTAACATAAACGGTAAAACGTTTCATTTAAAATGTAAACGGAAACACGTTTCATTTTTACGGTGAAAATTTTTCCAACATTGGTTGTATCAAACAAATACAACAGCTGAGTAATGAAATATTAATTACTGTTCCTCACAGCATGAGCTATGCGATGACATTATATTCCACAAAATCCGTCGAGTAAAAATTTAATTATTTGCATATGCCTCTGTGGGTCTGTGGGGTATGACTAACATTATGCATCAGCTCGGAGAGGGAGTTTGAGTTTATCTTTGCGTCGAAACACAACAAATTATGTGAACCTATGTCCTAATGTTTATTTTGACGAAATGGATTATGGACCCGACACCGGGTTATAGGTCTATCAGTCAAAAAACCCTTAAAGGGTAAATGTGACGCAAGTCCTTTATCTTACTTACAAAATAACTGATATCGCTGAGGGTGACGCATTGTGCGCCGTACTCAAAAGTTTTATCACCAAAAAATTGACCCAAAAAATTTGTGAAAGAAAATTTTACAAAAAGAAATTTGCGTCACAAGTGGCAGATGATTTGGTTTTCTTCAGATTAAATTCTTTCAGTACATTTTTTTAACCATTTTCCTTACAATGACGAATGGCATTTTTAATCGACCTTGGAATAGATCTATTGCAAATACGTCTTGTTTGAAGTAGCGAAGCGACGGTAGAATAGAAGAAGAGAAGGCTTTGTATTAACGATAACTCATTCCGCTCCTGCTAGTTTATATTTCACAGTATAGTCGTTAAATCCACCGCTGTTTTGTTCAAAGTATTTGTTAAAAAATCTATTACTTCATTTTTTGAGCATTTTGCAATATAAGGCCACAAGAACCAGCGTTCATTGCTTATTATTATCATTGTTGTTTAGCAAATTATTCCATGAAGGTTATGCTATCCTAGCTATGTGCAGAAGGACAACTAAGCCCTGCTAACTGACAAAAATACGGTGCGAAGAGCATCCGAAATAATTCACACCGGCTGGTGCAAATAGTCACTTTATCTGAGTAAATTGCATAGCAAACAACTCCGTAATGGTTTATGCGATGCCGAATGGGTTATTTATGTCTACAAATTTCCAGTTTCGATCCACAGAATTCCAATAGTTACTTTTAATGCTGTAAAAAGCAATGAACGAAAACCAAACGACTATACAATGTGTAACAGCACACAGGATAGTTTATCATTTTTATACGTTTACGAGCCATTCCATTGCAAGAATTTCCCATTTTCGAATGTCAAAACGACCACGTAAAACGAAAATCACAAAACACCATTTCGTGGAAAGAAAAATTACACCGAAAATTGAATGTATTGTATACTCCCGTTATCCATTGCATTATAAATATACAATATGTATATGTTCAACGTATATACGCAGCGACTGTACTAAACTTTTCGCTTTTAATTAAGTGAAATCTTGAACCCAACAGAGCCTATCCTCCCGGATAAAAAAATTTCCCTTAATACACCCACCATAAACTGACTCATGATTTTATTTAATTAATCTAATAAGCACTAAAATAAACCTCCACATAACGTGTACCGCAACATTTTAAAATCCACCCTTCAAAATATTGCATGCGGAAAGAAAATTAACATTATACTTTCCCATCTACATCGTTTCCCACATATACAGCTCCCGTTCATAGCATATTCTAAACAGCAGATAATTTTACGATTACGTTCAATGAAATTATGCAAGAAGTTTATTGCTCCTTTTCTCTAGCCTGTGAGCGTAATGGCTTTTAATCTCTTTGCATAACCTTTTCAAAAAGTTTATGTGTTCCACTTCAATTAAACAAGCTTTTATGATTTATTGCTAATAAAATAGAGTTTTTCGTTGAAGCATAAGGAGTGGATGATGTGTATACACAAAGTTGATAGAGAAAATATTGCAACAACTTTCGCTATATTATATTATAAGTCCGATTTGAGTTAGCTCCCTTGTTGTGGGTAGGGACTTTATGATGGAGTTAATAATATTAACTTAATATGCAAATGTTACCATAATATTCGGTCGGATTGAACAGAATGTGAGGAGATACTTAATTAGCTTTACTGTACATATAGTTTGAGCTGATTATTGATTACGTATCTGGAGTGTCTGTTATTTTTTCAAGTATTGCATTGCAATGTTCAACTATCATTATTGATAATAATATTTAATAAATTTGTAATCGGGCTAAAGTTATTCAATGAAATTCTAGAATATCTAGTATATTCCACTTCAAATAGACGAGGTAGCAATTTAATCCTCCTCGAAATTTATTCGTCTTACAGACTCGGATAATAATACACCTGGCTGCTATTATATCCACTTTGATGATCCAGATATTTAGTTTTTTTTTTTTTTGGAAACGATAAGATGCGATCAATTGAGACAGCAATTTAAACTCAAGTGTAGCATTACCAGTATTTCAACTACAAAATATAAATGTATCTTTCAAGTTACTATAAGGAAAGTGCGGAGGAGTAAACGAGAAAAATCAAGCCAATCAACAAAATGCCACTTGCCTTACGTCAGAGAGAGAGAGAGAGAGAGAGATAAAGAGAGAGTCAGATAGATTGGTTGATCAAAGGGACCGTACACAAATGACATCCCGCCATCAGAACAAAAAAAGAGTTGAACAGGTAGCTTTGTCTGCACAATAGCTGCCCCGAGGGGCAGATGCACATAGAAAATTCTTTACTAAGAAAATTTAATTCGCTGAAAATCATCCTTTAAAAAAACATTAAATTCTAAGAAAATCGTGGAAAAACAGATTTTTTTTTAAATCTAAGGAACTTCCTGAAATTAAGAGAATATGCCGGAAAATCGTTTAAGCATTTTCTTTTTATACAAGGAATGCAGCTGCAGTATATAATCTATGTTACCTCGGTCCCAAATTTATCCATAAAAGGTCAAATTTACTAACGATTTTTGACGTTGCAGAATGTCAACGATTGTATGAAACAACAGGTCAGAAGTAATGGGCAAATGCTTAAAATTGTCGTCCACGAATTGATAATATATTCGTGCGGTCCCATGCACACACGGCTCGAGACTGTTTGAAAGTTACAATAACTTCACAGTCCACAAACAGAACATTATAGGAAAACAACAGGAAGTACTAGATCCTTCGTCTTAGTTTAGTGTTAAGGCGTCATCGATACTGCTTTGCCCACGTAAAAATTCCGATCTTCATATCCAAGCTGTTCCCCTCCGTCTATCTGATTTCACTAATTTAGTATGCTAATGGCAAATGATAAAAATCAGACACACTAAGAAGAACTTAGAACAACTTTCGAAAGTGTTTTTCGAGTGCGAAATAGTAAGAAAAATAAAAAGAAAATTTGTCCAGTCACATCTTTCCCTAGAGCACCTTAGAGACACCTGACACCGTTTCATCCCGTGGATATCAAAGCTCATTAGTTTACTTCTACATAAAATTCCCAAAGTACACTCAAGGACCCGAACATACAGCAAAAAAAATCGCAACCATGTGCGGAATCAAAATCCCGGCGGAAAATCAAGCAAAGCAAGATCTTCATTCAAACAATAAAAAAACCAAAAAATCTGACCTTGACACACTGGTTCATTCTCGCAATCGTAATCACAGCCATCCAATTTCAAAACCAAAACCACTCGGAAAGTTACTGACATGTTAACTTTTGTAGACAGTCCGTGTCTCATATCGAAAAAAAAAATGGTCAACGGAAACTTTATCTAATCTGGTCACGAATTTGATTTAAATTGAGTTATTGTCAGTGTTGCCGTTGTTTAGTGTTACAATTAACCGTTTTAATGTTGATAGAAATGTCGAACTATAAACTGGCTGCCTTAATATTCCAATTCACAGCTTATTTCTCAATTTACACAAAAGCAAAGTCGTAACTTACACCCTTGTTGTTAACAATGATCGTTAACATCCATATATAGCATAACATGTGACATGGTTTATCTCTAAAATCGTAAAATAAAATTTATGACTTTCTTCGTCTTAGGATGTAATGCTCTCTCTCTCTATCCATACATGGATATATGGGTTCAAAGTAGAATGTCTTAGGTATCTTTGATATTAGGAATATTATGTGGTGTACGAAGGTTTAACAAAATTATGCAATAAAAACAGATATCTTCCTTCCACAAATTTAGTGTGTTTTTGCTTATTTCTTGCTTACTCTGGCAATTTTCATTCAATCTGAACCACATCATGTACCACATTATCCAAAATATATGTTATATGCAATCTGTAAGTTTATTTTGCTCTTATTAGGTTCACAACAATGTCTTTAAACATGCATAAAATGAACCTTTGTTGTTGGTCCCAAAATCAATCGAGTTATCGGACAAAGTTTTCATGGTTTCGATGCTGTTATATACATACACACTATACATTCTGCTTGATCTAAGTTTACACATTCACCATGTGTGTAGATGTTAAGGGTACGTCTGGACAACATACCATTTAGGCTAGCATCACCCATGGGTTTCGACGAACAAAATGTTTACTTTTGGAGTGAGGGTTTTTCTCGAAGAAAATTGTTCAATATTATATTTATAGGATGGGGCGTTCTATGCTTTTCAGCGAACACAAACGCTTCATTTTATCGCTCATACGAACAGAAGAACAATTTCCAATAAAGTGTACTTTGTCGATAGACAATAAGTTTTGTTAGACACACAGTTTAGGGTGTTTGGTCGGATTTTCAAGTTAATAATATGAGAGTTGTGTTGTGTACACCGTTTTATTTATTTCGGGTTTTGTTTTCTATTCCAGCGAGTTCGATGAAATGTAACGAAGTATTTTGTTTAATAATTCATTGGATACAATTTACTTCACCCTTTGCCTTTGACTCAAAGCTGAAATGTGAGGTCGATCTTTTGATGTTAATGAATCGGAGTGATTTGTCGATTTTTGTTTGACCTAATGCTACGAGCGTACGATATGCATTTCTCATTTAATTCCCTATTAAGAACTAGCTCCAAACAAACAGCATCATGATGTGCATTCATTTCGATACAAGTGCGGAAAAGTATATCACCATTTCGATTTAAAAAAATGTCAAAAAATGGTGTTGTCACTTATCGACATCACAATCTACCATATTGAAGTTGTCAGTCGCAAGAAATTGATAATGCAACGTCGATGCGAAAACAGAACATCATTTTGGTTAGGTACGAAGAGTCTTTTTACCATTGGTTTACTGAGTGATACTAGTATGTTGTGTTACAAGTATTGTAATGTTGATTTTTTCAGCACTAGACCCAAGTTTTCCTTACGAGCGGAGCGAGTAAGGAAAATTGGGTCGTGTGCTGAAAAAATCTCATTACAATACGTGTAACACATCATGCTTTGTGCCAACCGAGAATTGAAATAGACAAATGCACAAAAATTCAGAATTTTCATTGTAAACAATCACTCTTCGAATTTGATCGATCACGTTGCTTTGCATTTTTTTAAAACGAATGCTGTAATAACTCATACGAATTTCATTTCAACACTGGTTTGAGTGTTGTAATAAGCCATGAAAACGGGTGTTGTAATTTTGGACATTTCAATCTAGTTTTCGATATTGAAATCCGTCGTATTTCAATTCTCGGTGGCACAAAGGTTATTTATGACATCGAGACTCGATGTTCGAGTGCAAAGTACTTTACTATGTTCACGATGTGTATTATGACACACGGGCCTCAGGTAATAATTGTACATTTTGAGCGAATGTGAAAAATTCGAAGACAAGTTTTTTGTCTTGGTAAAGAGCGAAGCGAGCAACTAGTGCCAAAAAACGACACCACTTCGCAATATGTTACATACATAAATAACTACTATCACCGAGTTGCATACAACCTTTTTCTCAAAGATGCCAACGAACTATTATATGTTGCGCGTTACGTAAACTGGCATTTAAAGGCCGCATCCGTGACATTTTGACTAAAAACTTCTAGTGGTACGTTATGTAGGTAATTAATGAAAAATTCCGCCATAAACTCTTTTGGTGTTTCTTCGAGTTATGATTTTCGTTACAAGTTTGCTCTTACTGTACATACATATCTATTTACGGAATGAATAATTTTGCAAGAGAACAATGGCATTGTCAGAAAATTGTATTTTTCGAAGATGTTACGTCAGACTTAAAAAAGAAGTTCTGGTAAATAACCAACTTTTCTAATTACCTACACGACTGTTTCAACGAACACAGTCGCTTTCTTATTTCAATTTCCAAAATATCAACCAGAAAAATAAGAACACGAAGAAAACACCTGTCACATTATACACATTTCGAAGAAATTATTCCCCGGCAAAGTTAGCGATCAAATTAAATTTAGCACATTGTTTCAACTTATCTGAAAGGTTGAAACACGGATAGCAGGACTTGTCGTAAAGAAAACTTTAATAAAAAAAAAATGTTTACCCCCAAAATATTTGGGTCACTCGTACCAGCGATAACCATAAATTTTGATAAAATTTTGAACCAAAAATTCCTAAAACAAAATGAATAAATCATTAAAAATATGGGATTTTCGTGGCTGCAATCATACACCTCATAATAAACAATGGGAGCTGGTTAATTTTGAATGGAATAATATACGGAGAACAAATGAAAATTATTTCTTTTACGTACTTTTCGTAGACCTTCCTTCCATTGTTTACCCTTTAATGTACATAGCTACCATTGGCTCGTATATTTTACATTCCATTTTTAGGAAATTTGTGCTTGATAATTTCATTTTTTTTTAAATTTAGCAATGTTTAATGCGAGATGTGTGATATTATCGTGCTCATATAACGAACGAACATTTCATTTTTAATTATAGAAATACATTGCACATTTTAGGAGTTGTTGATTTTGCATAATATTTGGCTTTTCTTGCATGGCTTCGCCATTTAGCTTGTAAAAATATTTTCATGTCAGTAACAACTGGCTCGTTTCGGAGAAGGGAAATGATGTTTGAAAACACTGGTATCGTATGTGGAAAACGACGAAACTTTAAAAATTCCTCTTTTGTTCATATTTTAAATTCATCATTAGCGAAAGCCTGGAGCTTTTTCTCACATTTTCTATTCTCTCTTATTCTCTTCTACATTCAAATCGTATGCCAAAACAAACACACACACGTGTGTATGTGCGATAATAATATATTACGTATCAACGAGAGAAATGATGGACAATGTAAACGAGGTTTACTATGTGAGGCCAAACTGGATTCCTCCAGGGCCTGGAGTCCAGGCAGCGGTTCAAAAATAAATATTTTGTGCTACTGATATTTCTACCGACAATTAAATGATGAAGGCCATACAAGATGTGTTTTAGGGAATTAAAATCCAGAAATTCCTGTGAAATAGGTGAAACCCCAAGAAATATCATCCCAATGTAATCGAAACCGTTTTTACCGAAGTCCCTTCCCTAATCGTCTCTTTACCAGAAATATACCAGAAGGTGATGGAAAAATTCAGAATTTTTGATAATTCAATTCCCTTAAGACCAGATGCAGATTATCGTTGGCTAAAATTCAAAGATTACAATTTGCAAATTTAATCAGGATGCATTTCAGACAAAGTGTTTAATGCACAAAAAGTATTGCAATCAAATATCTCATTTATCTACTCAAATTACAGCATTTAAATCCAACTGTTCACTGTTTTTCCCATCCTAAAAAAAACGTAGAAAAAACCGTACGCTTAAACCGATCCAGGTCAACTAAAAAGGTTACACCAATTTTTTGCAATTTTGTTTTTCAATTCAACATCTATTTTGAATGCTTTCAATAAAACTCTATCAATTTTCATGTATATCCCCACATCGTACTATTACATAGAGAGTACTCCGAAAAAATCGCGTATTAGTGAAATATTAAATGTGAAAATTGTTTTGCCAGAAATGAAAATACGAATAGTGCTCATGGGAATCGTTACCACCCATCGTTTTTTATTATTAGTACACTCTTTGTTGGCTTTGTTCAATTTAAATAATTTCCAGTGTATAAATGGTAATCTAAGGGTACATGTACACTTTATTTACTGCTGGCATATTTTACATTTTTTCACAGGTCTTTTATTATTTTAAGAAGAAGCAAAATGTTTCATTTTTTTAAATAGCTGCGTTGTGATAAGAAGGTGTTACAGTCATAATTTTTGTATCCTTTTTTACCTTCGTTTCCAAATTATTGTTTGTTTTTTTTTCTTCTCTTTACTTTGTACTTTGTTGGATATAATCAAGATGTCTTATTCGTCAACAAAGACAAATTATTATTATTATTATCTTTATAACTTCGTTCAGACATGACAAATAAAAAAAAATGAGAGAAAAAAATAATAAATTTATCAATAAAGGAAAGGCAAATCCAGTGAAAATTAAACATAAAAGACAAAACTTTTCCACTTTAATAAGCCGTAGGGACAGAAGACAAGCGAAGTAATGTTATATATATAAGAAAAATAGAACGTCAATAAGGAAATTTGAAAAATTGAGCATGTTACAATGAAAAATACGAAGCTTAGAAAGAAAAATATTCTCTTTGGGTTTGCCACCCCGATTGGCCTCATTCATTCGATGGAAAGCGATAGAATATCTATGTGTATACAGATATGACTACCAAGTTTTCGTATTTTCAAGCAGTCCTTCTGTGTGTATGCTTGTTGAAGTTGTTTGGAAATAGAGAAAAAGACGTATAATGTTTAAGAAATCTATGTTTTTCTTTAAATTACCGACCACCCAGGAGCTTACAGTTGATTAAGTGGCTTCATCCCGACAAATGTTTTATTCTTTTGTTGAAGGAAATGGAAAACTTTTAGCTGAAACTGATTGAACTGAACAGATATACAGTAAATCAACATCGGTATAAAATGATTACAGATTACACCATTGCGCTCCAGTTTGGCGTTTGTGGTTTTTAGTCAATCGGGGTTTAATTGACTTCATTATTTCGTGTTCTAAGGATTTTGCTATCTATCGATCGATTGAATTGAAAACGGAAAATGATTTGCGTGAAAATCAAATAATTTCCCTGTGAAAAACAAATACATTTACTTTACTAGTGAGGGCGTCAGCACAGTAATCACTATTACATGAGTCGAAAACCAAACTTTTCATATTTCAAGCACTACTTTCGACTCCCTCAGCATGTAAAATCCACTACTCAATAAAATGAAAAGTCTCGCTTTCTCGTGTTTATTGACCTCGGCTACGCCTCAAGCTTAGACTAAGTATGCCTAGACAGGTTTATCGTACGATAAAATGTGTCCCCAACATCAGTTTCTATCAGAGACACATTTTGTGCGATTTTACACCAATACATGTACGCATTGACGCTTTTGATAGTTCAATTTGCCCACTTAACTAGGAGGGCAAACACATACTACCAAACATTTCATATTTCATGTTGGGACCACATTATATTAAGGCCAGTTCATACTCGCATACATTTTTGCGATATATGCGACCATGAACTGGCCTTAAGTAATTTTGTTCGAAATTTCCACTATACGTATACTCACTCTAAGGTATCTTAGGTATCAAGTACATAAAATGAAGAGAAAATATTTCATCACTAGGGGTGAAAAGTGCGAACATTGTTACCCTACGGAAATAAACTTATGTAGCCCCGTGATGTGTATGACACAAATCGACCATATGTAGTAGACTTAGTGAACTAAGCAACTTCTCTTTTTATATACGAACGTTAACAAGAATCGGGGGAGCCAGTTGTAATAACCTCGATCCAAATACGCATTCTCATGTTACAATGCTCACACATAAACCACAAACTTGCGTGCTGTTCACTACATGTTAGACTGAGCAAATACTACTAAATTGTCAAATGATGTGGTACTACGGAAGTACTACGGTACTACTGAGGTCGAAACAGTGTTGACGTCACTTAACCTGTTACAGACGGCTGTCATCTGTTATCCACAACGACAGCACGAATAACAAGCTCTGACTAATGCAGTATTATATAGCAAAAAGCATGTTCAAAACAAATGAAGTAAAAGATTTCTGAAATCAATCTCTAAAAATGTTCGATCAAACGAAGTAATAGTTTGAATAGTAAAGCCATTACATAATTGTTTGAAGCCACTACGAGCTTTTCCTCCGTAGTCACAGTAAAACATCTTATATAATTACACAAATACTCAATCTCAATCAAACACATTTCATCTTTGGTACAGATTGGTACAGATGTTACGAAAAACGAGCCATGACCGACGTCGTATACATTGAGCGTCGTATAAATAATTCGTGACTGCAATGCCGTCAAAGAATATAAATTTTCTTGAAATTATATTTTTACGAAAACATTTTTAATAAATGTTAATCCAAAAACGATTAATATGAAAATTCCAGCACTTTTCAAGCAAAATTTTCTCATATAATCTTTGTAGGTCTTACTTTGGAAGCGAGATATCTTCTTGTAACTGTATAACTTTTTCCCTTGTGTTACACAGAGCTATAGGATTATTAAACTTTTCATCCATTGTTACTAAAGAAAAATATTAAGTAGAAATGCAGTTTTAAGAAAATCGTTCTCAACCGTATATCCCTCATCCTTTAGAAGAGTGAGAGAGGAAGAAAAAGAAAGAAAGAAAAACTCTTTAAAATATAACGAACTTCTGTGATAAATCTACGAGGCAAAGAAATATAAAAAGAACCGAGAAAATATACTGAGACGGGTGAAAACTATAAAATTGTTAATGAAAGCGACCAAAAGCGATGCGGAAAAGTTTTGAGAAACTTTTTTTTCTTCTCAGAAATCCAGATTAATTACAGAAATTATACAAAACTTTTCTAGTTCGATATAAATAAAAGTGTTAATGAAGTTATACACATGATAAAAAATGAGACTTTTTCTTTTTGAAACAAAACTTTAAACTGAGTCAATTGCATGGCTAGTTAGAAATGAACACTTTTCGGAGTAAATAATGCGGTTTTCTTTGGACAATTGTTTGTTTAAATGCCAGCACACTTGCTAATTATCTTGTTTATTTGATACATTCGGAATGAAATGTTTACCGGAAAAAACGGTAAAGTGTTTTTCGGTAGGACCGCGTTATTTACCGGTACAACATCGACATGATATTGACAAATAGTAAATATATCTGCACATCTATATACAATGCATGGTAAAATTAGAGCCCACATTTGTTTGTTTCCTATTATATCCTATTTTTGATTAAATCTTTTCAGCAGAATCCTTTTTGATCGCAACTGTGAACAAAGTCAAAAGTTTACCGAAATTTTTATAAACCAGGTTTCTCAGAGCTGGCTAAACTGGTGCAACCAAATCTAATTTCTGTTGAAAGCTAACACATTCGTAGTGGTTATTGCGGTAGAACATTTTTCAAAAAGTTTTCCGGTGAAAAGCTATCATCCAAAATAATCTCAATTACAGTATTCAAAAAAGCCCAAATGTATGTTTTTCAGCAAAGCATGCGTGCTTCTTATACATCATCATCATCATCTGACTTCTTACTCCTCGAAGGAGCATAGAGAGTCTACAAATTGTTGCCATCGAATTCGGTTTGGAGCGAGCGCCTTGTACAGTAGTGCCTAAATAAATTTTTTCTTCAATTTTCTTGCATAAAGTGGTTATAATAACAGAAAATAAAGAGATGCATATTAATTGGTTTGGAGAAAAAATCTAAAATCGAAAAGTATTCTAAAAATTACCCAAAAATGTGATTTCCGCTCTTTTTCCACACAATTCCACATTATTCCCTTGACTAAAAGTCATGTGTCTTACGAATGATAAACACTCTAAAATGTTTGCCACACAATGTTCACTACTATGATTGAAAATACATGGAATGTATAACCAAAAACCTTAAATACAGAAAATGTTTGTCCCACTTTGTTTATTCCTTGATGCCACGATAACTTGAGTAATTCTAACCGGATTTCCTAAAACGTTTTTTAATCGACGAGGAATTAAATTCCTCAGATCAAGTTCGAAGATGGGCTATGAAGGACCGATGATCTTAAAGATATTCCCAAAAGAATTTTTGTCTCGTCTCTTGATGCCATGATAACTCGAGTAGTTTTCGATGGATTTCCAAAAAGTTTTTTTAATCGACGAGGAATTTAATCCCTCAGGCTAAGTTCGAAGATGAACTATCAGAGACGGGTGATCTTAGAGATATTCTCAAAAGAATTTTTGTTTTGTCGCTTGATTCCACGATAACTCAAGTAGTTTCGACAGATTTCAAAAAAAAAAAAATGTTCGACGAGGAATCAAATTTCTGAAGTTAAGTTCGAAGATGGGCTATAACACACGGGTGATCTTAGAGATATTTTTAAAAGAATTTTTGATTTATCGCTTGATAACACGAATACTCGAGTAATTATTAACGGATTTCCAAAAACTTCTTTTTATTCGCAGGGGAATTATATTCCTCAGGTTAATTTTGAGGATGGGCTATAACGAACGATTGATCTTAGAGATATTCCCAAAAGAATTTTTGTAGCGTCGCTTGATAGCACGATGGCTTGATTTAAAAACCTCAACCGATTTAAAAAAATATTATTCGACTAAGAATGAAATTCGTGAGGGAAACCAGATCATCTGTCTATATATAGTCAACTTATCATACGGAGTAATTTTCGACAGCTTTCCAAAAACGTTTGTACGGAAATTACTCGGGCTAAGTTCGTTAAACGAAATACTGGAGTAATAACATGCGATTTATTCCAAAAAAACTTGCTGTCTATGCTAGAAAAAAGAACGAGTGTGAACTTTTCGGCCAGAGCGAAACGAGGGCCGTAATCACACGAGTTGCATACCTTATTCATAAGCAAATAGGGCCAATTTTCAGCAGAGCATCGAAAACATTTGACGTTTCATTTGAAACATTCAGCTACGCTGATTCGATTGACAACTTTGTCGAACAAAAATATTCCCTTAGAATTATTTGCTAAAAAAGTCTTATAATCTAGAAAATTTTAACGAGTGTGAACTTTGCGGCCGTATTCACACGAGTTTAAATTTATTCAAGAGTTTAGCAAGAAATACGTCCTCATTACAGCGTCTACAGCGACACAGTAATATCGAAGCATATTTTATTTGAAAATGTAGAAATAAGCAAGGTTAAGAGAACCTTGAAAATTGTTTATTCTGAAATTTGATTTTCAATAAAATAAAAGGAGCGAACAATTTATGACAAAACAAGACAAAGAGCTACTTTGATCAAGATCAATTATGATATTTTTGTAACAATTACAGAAATTATTGAGAAAATATCAGTCAGTCAGTCAAGGGACCTGACTCACCCATAAGGTGAGGCCTAGTTACAGTATTAAGTTTGCAACAACCCATTGTCTTTTAAATTGACGATTTCATAGAAGATTATCGCGATGAAAGTATAAACCAGGTATGGTCTATTCATACAAACCGGTACATATACAGGGATTCCAAAGTTTGACATTCGACCATACCTTGTGTTGACGTTCATTATCGTCTATCAAACGTCAAACGTCAAACATTGAAAATCGTTAAGTGTTGCCAACTAGAAGTAATCTTAATTACAAGCAACGCACTCCAAGAACAGAATTTAAATACATTTTTTATATAGAACACTGCGTTACAGATATTTCATACAAAATAAGAGGCCAATAATAACGGTTTATAAAAATCTGTCTTGTGCTTGTTTGGAGTTCGTTGTTCTTACAAGTCATATGAAATTCGTAACAAATTACGATCGTTAATTTGGAAATGTGTTTTTTCGACGGAATTGCGTTTATTTGAATGTGTGTGCATTTCCGGGAAAAATGTTTAGTTTTTTAGTGTTGACTAATTGTAAGCTGTGTGATGCAATCACTGATTTAAATGCCTTGGTTTAAGATAAACATTTGTGAGAAAGTTTAATATTTTCGTGACACAAGACACGTGTGGATTGCACCATTGCATTGTCGTGAAACACCGTTCAGCTATGCAATATACAACGAAAGGAGGTTGTTGATAATGTTTTTTTTTCTGTTACAGACGGCTATCATCTGTTATTGATAACAAATTTATGAATGAACGAATGCGGTCTTGCATAGCAAAAAAAAAATGTTTAAAAATTTTAAAGTAAAAGATTTAAAATCACTATTTTATACTTCAGTTCAAATGATATTATCGCAAGGGATCCGATAGTAAAGCTTTCTATTTCGTAGAGAAACATTTGATTATTATTTCAGCGATGGCATGTACCACGAATATAATAACAAAATTTTTGCTTTAACGACTGACACCGACATCCAACCATCTACTCCTCTGCCGTCTGTATCAGTCCCTTTCCATTGTTCCATTTAATCGATATGATGTAAAATTCATTAACTATGAGCACCTACCGCAAATCCCGATCATTAATAAGTAAACTTTCTTCTCATTATAAATTCTAACATCTTGTTGAACAGAGAAAACATAAGCCTTTTCTCGCATAATACACCTTATTTAATACCAAATTCAATACACAGCAGGATGTTTTGTCGAAAACTTTCAGACCAAGAATTTCCCCATTTATAAAATGTTACCATCATATAATTAACCAAAAATTTGCATATACGCCATCACGTACGTATTATATTCTGCTTCTCGACGCTGCTATAATGCTATAATGCTATCGAATTTTCCGTAGAGTTCCATTATCTTGACAAACAAATCTTTGTGAAAGAATGTAAGTTATAATTTACACACATATTGCTGAGATATGATCCTTCATACATTCACACACACATACAACTAGTTTCTCGAGAATTCCGAATTTCAAACTAACAACTTTTCCCCAAAAAAAAAATGCAAATTTTTCTTTGTAAAATATTTATGCAAACGTGTCGAAATGAGTATAGGATAGCTGTAAGCAGTAGATGCTTATACAACAGTTGTGTCTGTAATTTTATTATGTATTTACAGTTAAAACAGTTAGATCAGCTCAAATCTCTTTTTTTTTTGTATTTGATATGCAGAAAGTGCATTGTTTCCGAAAAGCACACACCAGAACATAAGTTTAGTTTAGTTTCATGTTTCTCTTGCAATAAGTTTGAATAATTATAAGTTACTTCATCCATAACCATCTTGGAAAGAATATCAGAAGTTTTTGATTTTTAGACGAAGCATAAAGCAATTGAACAAACCCATCAAAACTTTACTCTGAAGAAACTAAACAATTTGAGGTAAATTTGATTGAATAAGCACTGCTCACTGCTTACTAAGTATTACGAAAGTTTCTTTGAAAAGAAAAACTTCAATTTCCAATGCACTTGATTATAGTAATTAAAACTGTTCGGTCAAAAAATGTTTGCAATCCGCTTGAAAATTTTACTACAAACCAACGAGGCTCCGGCAAAAAAATAAAGTTTCAATGCATAATGCATACACAAACCAGCAGACCACTTTGTACAGTATTAATGTGTTGATTGAACATATACATATACAGAAAAGAGCTTCCACGGCGTGGTGATGCGATGGTCTGGGCAATCAGCAGTGCCGGACTGGCCCTATGGGCGTTCGGGCGATTCCCGAAGGGCCTTTTGATTTTTGTATGGATAAATGACAACGAAGGGCTTTTTGAAAAATTTCTCCATACAACGCCCGAAGGGCTTTTTTGAGCCAGTCCGGTACTGGCAATCAGCATGCATGAATTCAAGTTTCAAACGGAAATGATGGGACAAAGGTTTTTGAACTTCCAATGCAGTATTTTGACAAAATCACTTTGACGCACTAGTGCGTAAAAAATGTTCATTTTGATGTCAAAGTGATCATCAGTGTACAAATACGTCAAGTTGTGGTTAGATGTGATATTGTCACATGAGGCGCTACTCTGAAAAAGTTATTTATGCAACTCGAGATCATAATGTTCGAAAATTACGAACTTTAGATCGCTCTGCTGCATAAAACGTTGTATGAAACTCGAGTGCGAAGTACTTGATTAGGCTCACGATGTCATAATCGTGTCATAATTACACATCTAGAGCCTAATAAAGTACTTCGCACTCGATGCCATAAATTACTACTTTCTAACGCATGCTAAAAAGCGTTTTTTAGCGAATGAGAGGTTTACCGCTAGAGTCGGAGGCGATTGCTGGAATCTAATTCGCTAAAAAAAGCCTTTTAGCATAAGTTAGGAAAAACGTTTTTCCTAAACGATGTGGGAAATAAACGACGAAGTCGCGATATTTCAACACTATTTAGAAAATGAGATTTCCACCTGTAGTTTTTTCAATTGTTTCAATCCCAACATTTTAAGTAATCATTCACCGTCACACGGTGTACATCGAAAAATTTAGCTTTGCGTCGGTTTTGTAAATAAATCGCGGATTTCAGCTAAACATAAAATTCATTTGAATAGAAAGAAAAATAATTCGTTTATCAATTCATACAACGCACTTAAAGCAAAAGTGCTATTAATGACAGCTGCCAAATAGAGTACTATTTTGTATAAAATTTTATCCCCACTCTTTTTACAGTGTAAAATTTTGTATGGAGCACTGTTAAGTTTCAGTACCCTATTTAGAGTACCACTTTTGCTTGAAGTGCGTTGCTTCATATCATTTTCATATCAATTCAAAATTTCATTCTATTGCTGTGGTTTTTCAACCACGAATTGATTTAATTAATTCAATTATTTATGCGACAATTTAAATAAAATTAATGTTCACATTCACTCCCAAAATAAAAACTTGTTTATCAAAACAATCCTGATTTTATTGATCTATTTAAATATTAGAACATAGCACTGATCCTAGCATCAACATTCGTAACGTCAAACGTCAACAAGTCTTCAATTTTTTCATTTTTTTGTTGATATTTATGTGCGTGTACATATCCGTGTACAATAACATGTTTCAGCTCACACCAACAAGAATGCTTCAATCTTGTCGTAACGAGAGAAACGCAGCGCCTATTAAAATTTCATCAGCTTCCAAATATTTTCTATGTTGTTGCTTTATGATTAGGGCCAACCCATCAATGTTTAACCTCAGTTATTTTTTGACACTAGTTACAAAAAGTAACACCAACGGTTTAAACCGATTACGGCAGAAATAACGCATGAAAAAGTTAACTTTTCGCAGTGCCGTTAAATTCTATTTTCGATTGCGAGCATATTAGCGAACGAAACGAACCATAACAAAATGCAAAATTTTGACCGGGGTTGGGTGATGATAACATCATCAACAAACCGCTCCCGGTTGAGGCAACTTGCACTAGATGCATTTCAAAATTCAGCATACTATTAATAAACTAAAATATAAACACATTCAATCAAATTGATCAGCATTAACTCACGCACAGCTCCCGGCTGTACAGGTTCGAAAATTATTTAATCCAATAAATTAGATAAACTCCCGTACGAAAAACACTCGCCAAGCACTCTATCCGTTTTATTATTCGACTAGATTGATCTAATTCGGCAGGCGTGATATTTCAGCTCTAGAAACAATATTTTATTTACGCTTCGAAACACGAAACGTTTTAATCATAATGTCAATTTAACATTAATATTTATTTATGAATATTATTGCCAACGAACGATGCCAGACAGGCTTTTATCGTTATGTTATTTTTATAGAAATTTTATTAATTTTCACATTGAATGAATTGCTACGAATAAACATTTAATGTCGTCGTCAAAGTTATAGATTTTGAAAAGAAGAAGAAGAAGAAAATTGGAAAACCAACATCATAATTAAAAAGGAAAAAGACAGAGGAGAGCATTGCGTTATTCAGTCCGTAGCCGATCAACGGATGAACGTCGTTCGGGATGGAGAAGCGCTGAATTCTAATTGTGAGTT
Organism: Bradysia coprophila; assembly: GCF_014529535.1. NCBI lineage: Eukaryota > Metazoa > Arthropoda > Insecta > Diptera > Sciaridae > Bradysia > Bradysia coprophila. Next base: position 2,309,202 of record NC_050735.1, on the reverse strand, counting down.
ATGCCTATTTCTCGCCTTCGTTATGAAAATATGTTGATCTACAGTACCGTTGTACTAGATTTAATTTTGAAATGATTAACTGTACTTTATAGCCTCCGTTAGACTGTAGAGGCTCTACATAACCAACGTACACAGCCGTGGGTAAATATTCATGAAATGGTATAGCAATGATGTTGATTCACAAAAATATAGAGCGTTGACATTAGTACATTTATTGCATTTAAGCTGTCCACATATCCGTATGTGCAAACCTTGCTTTGTTCGCTTTACCATAGTACCAGCCACGAGTTGGGAAGTTTGGTGATGAGTTGAAATTACATTTCAACTACGATTCGCTAGACTTTTTCGTGAGCAAATCGGTAAGGTGTTCGATAGTGCACTGAATCGAGTACCACTGTCGTCTTGGCCCGATGAGAAATGGTACTTTTGAATGTTAATGCGAAACGTCGAAAGACGTATTTAAGCTTACTCTCAGATCGAAACACGAATGTCTTGCTATCTAAGCTGTAGTTTCCGAACGGCTTTTCCCTATTTTAACAGGCTTCAAAAATCACACTCCAACGTCAAAACGAGCAAATCAAAAAGAAATTGCTACATCTCTTTTTCCAATTTACGATACATTGAATTAGAAGTGGGTGGGACTACACCCACTCTAAAGCTTCTGCTTCACAGTGCCTGTTGTTACTTTAAAAAGGACATTGCCCAATACATTATTCAAAACATTTTGTGAAAATCGTTTACTTGCTCGTATCGCAAACATAACTACTAAGTATAAACGGTATAAACCCAATACCCTTCCCGTCTCTTCTATTTAAAAAAAGTAATTTTTTGAAACATCATCCAACGATTCACGTTGCATAAAAGACTGTACTTTAATATCGTATAATAAGGTCGTTAATACATATAACAAGCCACCACCATCGTTACAAAAAGAGTTCAATCATCGTTTTACTTAGTGGTTGACGAAAAGGAAAGTCTATATATAATTATGTGTGAAATTGGTAACCGAGGATGAGGAAGCAAAGTATTATTCACTTCATACAAAAACGAAGAAGTAAAATAAATAAATATTCTCCTCCCGGCTGAAAATGAATCAATCATCACAGGCATAAGAATGCCTTTGGGCCTTTTATTGTGTACATAAACATTCATTCATAACACACAGAACGAGCTCATGAAAGGCGATAAATAAATTTCAATGGAAAAATAAAATAAAAAAACAGAAAACTTTCAAATATATTGAAAAATGATGCCAAAATTATTTATGTAACAAAAAGAAAATAGATTGACGGTAGGTAAGTGTAGCCTAGGCATACATAAGAGAGTAAAAAAAATGAATTGTGAATGTTAAAATTTCATTTATATAGCTCGAAGAGGATGTCTGCTAGGTGCTAAACCTACCCCGGATTTAAGAGATATTTTTCATTGTGTTGTAAGAGAAAAAGGTTGATTTGTGGGCAAATAAGACACATTATCTCCTATTATCTATCATTATCTTTATTGAGGTGTTGGTCCGTTCCTATATGTTATTTTGATGGTACAATAGACTCTCTACGTATATAATATATAACTCTATGGGAGTATATGGTGCGGAGTCAAAGTGGAACTTTTTTGAATTGAAAGTAATGATCACAACGTATACTTTCGTAAGTTGAGCATTCGGCAAGAGCAAGTCGACTTATAACATGGAATATACAATTTCAAGGTGTTTTAAAATTTCGCACCACCTTCCAGTGGTTCAGTGTTTTACAAATACATAGATATGTCTTGATCATCAGTGGCGTGATTATATTGACTTCATTGGAAAGTTGAGGTTGAGAAGATCGTTGGGAACCACAGGGTCCCTATTTTCAATTATGGGTGATGAATCTCCCTGGAAGAACGTCACTTTTGTACAAAAAATGACGTCATATTCCAGAGAGATTCTCCCATGATTGAAAATAGGGACCCAGTTTGCTTTCCAATATTCGATTAAGTTGCCAGTCTAAGGATTCGAAATTCAACCGTGTAGCAGAAAAAATCGGTTGTTAGATGTGTAGTGAACTCAAATAGACAGCTGGCTGAATCGGTTCAAAACTGTGGTAGTTGTGTGTAGAGCTGTCACACGGCTTGTCGGTCAAGACATTGTTGGGAGTTCTCGGTATTCTACTTCTTTAGTGGGTGTGGATCTTCCAAGGAGCCGGGACCATACGCTTATTATTATTATTATTATTATTATAAATTAGAGTGTTCGTAATACAGAAGTGACGGTTAATTGGTTCGAATGTAACATTGTCGTGGGATATCGATAGTCGTTTTGTAAGCAAACAACATCTATCGTAAAAACATTTTCCGCAGAAGTTTTTAAAGATTCAATGGTCTGTGTTGAGGTTTGCTTCCCCGTTGTAAATGCTAGATGAATTCGCTTAAATGTAACATCGCTTCTACGGTTGACGAACTCCTAATGTTTATTAATATTTTACATGTTGTGAGGCATTCCGATACTGGTGATTTGGAAATTTTTCCGGTTTTCTGGTTGAGTTTTAATTGGAGTTTTGAGTGGAAAATATGATTGATTTCAATGATCCAGTGGCCTTTGTTTTTCTTTCATGAACGGTTTTCAAAAAGGATTTTCGTTTTGTCTTGTAGACGTCGGTTGTTAACCAAAAAGTGGTTCTGGTTCGTTCCAGTAATTTCTTCCTTTTTGGTTATCTGGTTGAACAGGAGAAAGTTACAAGGATAAAGAATTTTTTGCTTACGACAGGATCGTTGCACGCGTCTTAGTACGGTTGTCCAGAAACGTCCCGGTTTGTCGATTTTCCGTTTGCGATTCGAGCGCTTAGCGTCACCTTTGCCAAGTGTGGTGCGCTTTGCTGAGAGGTTAGTGGACTTATAGGCTAAGTTGTTTAGAATCCGTCTGGAAGTTAGGATTGGTTTCCTTTTATAATTTTCTTTAATTTAATTTTTGAAAGTTTTTGAGTTTGCTGTTTCGTTGTGCTGCACGTTCGGGAATTTCTTAGCACTAATGACTAGACCGCTTTCCATCTGCTCTTATATGTGATTTTGTCAATTACAAGTTCAATGTTACAAAATCATGACTGTCTCGTGAAAGGACCGGTAGCAACGACTAATGATGAACAGTCCTATATTGCTTCGATAACTTATTTCACCAAAGTCAATTCACGTGAATGATGGGGTAAGGGAAGAGGAGTGAACCTTTGTTAATGTTGTAAATTTCGGTCTTTCATATAAGTCTATTTACTCCGTTGCCAAATTGCAACGTTAAAAATGGTGCTTGAATTGAAGAAGCCATTTGATGGTATCAAATTTACAGGAGATAGTCGGTGACTAGTAGTCACCCATATCACTTCCCACCAGCGTCGTAAGAATTTGTTGTAAGAATTTGTAAGAAGAATCGACATTTTCAACCTTTAAAAGTACGCCACTGGCGCGGCGGCTTAAGATGTTGTGAAGAACCTTCGAATCAAGACCGAGATCAAGACCTATATATAAAATACTCCTGAGGAAAATCGATCGTTCAGATTTTCTAAAGAATCAGTCAAAATCATTTTTTGAGCGACAGCTGCCAAATAGAGTACTATTTTGTATAAACACTTTTTCCAAATTTTTTTACACTGTCAAAATTTGTTTGATACACTGTCCAGTTTCAGTACTCGATTTAGAGGTTAGTAGGACTTGAAGTCCGTTGTCAGAAGATATTATTTGAAACATCCACTACTGGTTGCCATTACCGTTATTAAGATCCATTCCAAAAGAAGAGAGATAGAGATAAAACCCGGATTTTCTATAAAAGATCATTTGGTATGTCAGATAACTGATGTTTGAAGATTGTTATTCAAGAATTAAATTCCAATATAACAGGAACATGGTACGTTTTGGTTGATGCTGATGTTATGTTACAAAGATTTAACATCGATATGACCATTTAAGCAATTAAAACGAAATAAAAAGATTTTATGCATTACCCTAAATGTTTAACATAGCGTAAAACATTATTCCACTTTTTATCGGATAAAAAGTTTGTTTTTCTTCGTTTCTTCCTTATACCCGGAACGCAGTTACATGAAAAGCCCTGAATTATATTCTTATATCGTTATTAGAAATTTTTTTGCCATCACAAAATGGATCTGAATATATACGTACAGTTGTCTATAGATATGTGAGTATAAATAAGGTTTTTTTATTATTAAATTCTTGGGTAAATTGCATGGAAACTGGCCGGCAAATCCCCTTATACATATAATAATATTTGATAATATTCAAATTCCCGAAAATGAATCAATCATCAGTTATACGAAAATGCCTTTGGGCCAAATAATCTTCAGCATACACACACACACAGCATTCAATGTTGGGAACATTTTCCGCAGCAAGAAGTTGAGTGGAAGTTAAGTTGCGAATGCTTTCAGAAGGTATTATGGTATGCATAAATATACATTTTTTTTCGTACGGAATACATAATATTGAGTTAAGAAGGAATGATGATAAATAATGAAAATTCGAAATGGTTAGGATATATGATATATGAAGGTTGAATGGTGCCTCTTCTACAATAATATTTTATTATGAAAATCTCTTCCTACATTTTGATCACAGTTTCACAGCTCACAATTTCACATACGATTATGCGGCAAAATGATAGATGTATATTATATAGTGTTATAATACCATGGTGAGAGTGTGCCGACCGAAGTTACGATTGTAATAGATTTCTTTTTTTGTGTTACTGATGAATGCCACTAGAAGTAATAATTGTGAATGGTGACAAATTCATTGGGCGTTCCGAAATGGGAATTGTATCAGATGGTTAGGTAGGTTCTTTTGAATTTCACTAGAACAATGGTACTTTCAGTATATCATTCAACAATGGAACAAAGCCACGCAAAATTTTTGGAATAATTCAATGTATTCAAATGAAAAATTGTATTTGCTTCACTGGAACCTATAATTTGTCACTTAAAAATCCACTGGAACTAGGACAGTAATCTTAGGATTGTAGACGACTTTCGTGTTTGGTGTACTATTAGGGTAGACTCGAATATACTGAAGTATTGTACAGTTGACTACAATCAAAGTATAAAGGCTTAGTACAGACTGTTTATGATTAGGAAACGTATCACAGGAAACAGGAAACCTCTGTTGAGTACTTTTGAGTACTTCATTCTTTGCGCTCTGTTTTCAGTTGATATAATCTGATAAAATATCCAAGAAATGTGAAGATGGTTCACAAAAAAATTGAGCGGTGGCATTAGTAAATTTATGGCAAAATGAAATAGAGACCTTGAGGTATAAGAAAATCTACTACTTTTAAGATTTTGTTTCCAAACAGCAGGTCTTCTAGTATATTTCCCGTACTTAAACAGTCTGTATACCTTGCAGCAAAGCGAAGAAATGACAGAAAATTTGCTGTCATTTTTTTTTGCTTCAACGTACTAGATCCAAAAATTTGGTTGAAAACTACGCTTCACGCAGGAGGTGTATATATGTACTTAGTTAAACACTGAAGGAAATGGAGGTAATATAAATCTTCAGCAGATCATTGTATAAACAATACGCAATTTTAGGGTGAATTTAAGTTTATCGTTTCTAAATAACTAGGTCCCACCTGTTGGGCGGGTCGGGTCCCTTGACTGATAATTTTTCCAAAATAATTTACCAATTATATTACACTATTATAAATATCTTAATTTATTTTAACTGATTTTTTCATCTCATATCAGATTAATCGTCTACAACGTGACAAAGAAGCGCATCCGATAAAGACACAATGAAATTCTATTGTGTTTTAAAGCCTTTTTCAGTGATCACATTTTCATTGAAAGAACGTTCGTGCATATTTTTCAAATATACGTTGGCTCTCATCGCAATTTTACGAGTGTAAAAATCTTACCAAATCAAAATGACATTTGACACCGCCAAAATTAACTGCTTTATTTTTTTCTATTACTCTGCTTGATACTTTGCCGCAAACTGCTCGCTCGTCCGAGCTGTCTAATATTGCAATACGATACCGCAACTCGTGTGAATTACGACCCTCGCTTCGCTCGGGCCGCAAACTTCACACTCGTCAGAGTTGTCTAATATTAGGTTTGGTCTAATCGAAAACTTCTCGCTTGTCCGAGCTGTCTAATATTGCAATACGATACCAAAACTCGTGTGAATTACGACCCTCGCTTCGCTCGGGCCGCAAACTTCACACTCGTCAGTTGTCTAATATTAGGTTTGGTCTAATCGCAAACTTCTCGCAAGGCCGAGCTGTCTAATATTGCAATATGATACCGCAACTCGTGTGAATTACGACCCTCGCTTCGCTCGGGCCGTAAGCTTCACACTCGTCGAAGTTGCCTAATGTTAGAATTGCTTGACTTTTGTAATACTATATACTCACTGTATAGATATATGCTGCTTGTTAGTTACAGTCGAGGAAATTTAGATTTCGGGTTTTCCAAAGGTATTAATCTTATTTAACCCACACTTTATCCCACAACAATGGAATCCACAAATTTAAATTTAGTTAACACAACGGTCACAATGACGGCGCTGCAGTCACGATTTCAAAATGTGATATAGGGTGGCTAATTAAATTTTGGTTTTAGCTACATTTTCTCTTGGTTTTTAATTATTATATTAGGCTTCTAAATTAAGAGTAAATTTATGCAATATAAACCGTTTGAGTTTGAAAAAAGATGTTTTGTATCAGTGAACGATATAGGAAAGCGTTCAGTACGTCTCAACATACAAAAGAACGTAAAATATAATTGTACATTTAGCCACCCTACGTCCGTCATCGCTTCTATTGTCTTCAAAAACATATTGTGTGCTTGTCATGATATGTATCAGACGTTTGTTTATTTATGTGTCTCATCTAAAATGCTGGCCAGCAAAATTTTGATCATTAAATTCAACGGCAAAATTGATCTAAATGTTAAAATAATTGTGAATAATAGTGAAGTTAATGTGGTTTTGTTTTCTCTTCATAAAGGAATTTGCATCAGTTCGATGTAAAGTGCGGAGCACCATTAGAAAAAAAACTTGTCGCTGAAGAATGATCAAAAAGTTGCTGGACGCAATAGCTTCAACTAATGCTTTGCAGGATATAGAATCAAAATTAGAGAAACACCAAGAGCCGTCCATTTGAAATCTTCACAATCATCATTTCAACTAAAGGTTTTTTTTTAACGAAACAGAAGTTCGCTCGCAGATTCGGATCGGAACATCTCATTCGTTTTCGCTAAAGCTCGTAGCCGTCATTAATCATGATTCCCATGAAGAATCGCCAAAAATAAAAAATTGGCAAGGGATGAAGAAACGCCGGCAAAAACAAAGAATGATAAATTTGTCTTTGTTGCGTTTCTTCACACTTTGGCGATTCTTCGTGGTGATTAAACAAATCCTTGGAAATTTATCCTTTTACGAAATTTATCTAAAAGGCGTTATTTGTTCGAAGCTAGTGAATCTATCCTTTTATAAAAGTTACGAAATGCTGCCTGGTTTGATCCTAAGGAAACTCTTATTTTACGTCAGGTAACGGCATCTTGTTCGATCCTAGGGAATTCATACTTTAACGAAAGATCCCGAGGACACTATCATTTTACGAAAGATAATGTAGAGACATTTCAAAAACGTATTTTTACACTTTGGCGTTTCCTCACACTCTGGCGATTTTTCTCTTCTTCTCTTCACACTCTATCGATTTTTCTTGGCAATTCATCATTATGGTTGATTTGTTAAATCAACAAGAAAAATCGCCATAATGTGAAGAAAAACCAAGAAATATCGCCAAAGAGTAAAGAAACTCCAAGGATCATAGAGAATTGAAAATTTGTCTTTATGGCGTTTCTTCACACTTCTGAGACTTTTCTTGATGATTTAACAAATCAACTAAATATGATGAATTGTCAAGAAAAATCGCCAAAGTGTGAAGAAACTCCAAAATATGACAAATACAATATTGTCGATTTGACTATAACTTTTATTTAGAAAAAGATTGTACGGGACAGTATGCACTGCTTATCATATAATTCCTCTCTCTTGTGTTTATCAGTGTTCTACGAAGCCAAAATATAATTTCGGACTACAAGTAAACTGTCTCGACTGCCCAGTAGTTATTTTCCTAAGTTCCTAATGAGTGCAAAAAGGCTATTTCAACATTAGTTAGGAAAGCATAATTTTTATGTGAATGTTTCTGAGGTTTTCCATCTTAATATTTTCATGAAGTTACAAATAATCCACAGAAAATTTTATTACCCTAGAACGAGGTCGGAAATACATCAAATAAATCAAATAGAAAACAGACTTGGAAATTGTTATTTTGTCTAAAAGTTGATATTAAAATTCTTTGGAAATCGTAAATCGCATAATTGCATGAGCAGGCATCTCAGGATTATAAATCAGGAACTTTGAAGTTCGTCATATATTCATATTCTTATCTTATTCCTGACCAGATTCTGTTTTCATGATTGAGCTCAATCATGAGCTTCACTTATACAAAGAGTTGAATTTATTTCCTATGCCAAATTGTAATTTGGCGAAAAAGAATGTTCCGAATCTGCGTTTCGTTTAAAAAAAAAGCCTTTAGTTGAAATGATGATTGTGAAGATTTCAAATGGATGGCTCTTGGTGTTTCTCTAATTTTTATTCTATATCCTGCAAAGCATTAATTGTAGCTACTGCGTCCAGCAACTTTTTGATCATTCTTCAGCGACAAGTTTTTTTTTCTAATGGTGCTCCGCACTTTACATCGAACTGATGCAAATTCCTTTATGAAGAGAAACCAAAACCACATTAACTTCACTATTATTCACAATTATTTTAACATTTAGATCAATTTTGCCGTTGAATTTAATGATCAAAATTTTGCTGGCCAGCATTTTAGATGAGACACATAAATAAACAAACGTCTGATACATATCATGACAAGCACACAATATGTTTTTGAAGACAATAGAAGCGATGATGGACGTAGGGTGGCTAAATGTACAATTATATTTTACGTTCTTTTGTATGTTGAGACGTACTGAACGCTTTCCTATATCGTTCACTGATACAAAACATCTTTTTTCAAACTCAAACGGTTTATATTGCATAAAGGTACTCTTAATTTAGAAGCCGGATGTAATAATTAAAAACCAAGAGAAAATGTAACCAAAACCAAAATTTAGTTTATCCACCCTATATCACATTTTGAAATCGTGACTGTAGCGCCGTCATTGCGACCGCTGAGTTAACTAAATTTAAATTTGTGGATTCCAATGTTGTGGGATAAAGTGTGGGTTAAATAAGATTAATACCTTTGGAAAACCCGAAAACTAAATTTCTTCGACTGTATCAAATATAAAAATCAACTATCAATTATCAAATACCAATAATCCAATATCAATGATATTGTTCATTTATTACATTGCATTTCTATTTTTTGGGGTAACTTCCGAAGCGTTGTTCACACATAACTTATCGTCGAACTTAACCTTCCAAATGTCAGATATATAATTTTAGGAACCAAAATTTTTCACTATTTTCTGCCAGTCAAGGGAATAAGACATTAAATTATCAATTGTCAACAGAGTAAAATCCTGTTTTTCTGGAATAGTTTCCAGATACTTAGGCCCACATGACCTATCTTCCAACTATCTTTGTGTGGTTACAAACATTTCAGTGAAGGGAATTATCAATTACCAATAATTATCAATTATCAATTATAAGCAGCGTAAAATGAATTTTTCTGGAATAGCTTTCAGATCCTTAGGCCCGACATGGCCCATCTTAGAATTCCATTCCTCGTCGATTAAAACAAATTTTATTAAAATCGGTTAAGAATGACTCAAGCCATCTCAAGTCGTGACAAATAGATTACAAACAATTACGTTTCTCATAACATTTCATAAAATGTCACAACACATTAAATTATCAATATTAATTTTCAATTAACATGTATTATCAATTATCAACAGAGTAAAATCCTGTTTTTCTGGAATAGTTTCCAGAACCTTATCCCGACATGGCCCATCTTTGAAATTAACCTCAGGAATCCCATTCCTCGTCGATTAAAAAAAATCATAAAAATCGGTTATGAATTAATCAAGTTATCGTGATTACAAAAAAAATTAGGCTACAAACAATTACGTTTTCCTTCACATTTCATACATTGTTAGGTTACAAACATTTTCTGGCGTAAGACCCTTGACTTTCAGCCAAGGGAACAATATTATTATTACCAATTATCAGTTATTACAGTTACATTTTATATAATAATATCACCACAACACATTAAATTATCAAAATATCAATTATCAGCACTGTATTATCAATTACAATTATCAACAATTAAAATTATCAATAAAATCATGTTTTTCTGGAATAGTTTCCAGAACCTTATCCCGACATGGCTCATCTTCGAACTTAACCTCAGGAATTTCATTCCTCGTCGATTTAAAAAAAAATCATCAAAATCGGTTAAGAATTACTCAAGTTATCGTCGTGACAAAAAAAAAATATTTCAAACATTTAAAGTTTTGATAATTTTTCATACACTGTATGGTTACTAACATTTTAGGGTATTTTCTGGCATAAGACCCTTGACTTTCAGTCAAGGGAATAAGCAATTATTAGTTCGAGAAAATCAACAATACAATATCGAGTGCGAAGTACTAGGTTCTAAATGTTTAATTCTGACTCGAGAATGCAATCCACACATTAAAGATTAATTATTCATTCGCTCATACGTCATTACCATTCACCCTTATTTGTAAAACTCAACGTGCATGGAATGATCCATATTTGACATTTCATCTGGCAAATATCAACTTGATATTTCATCTCGTCAAATATCAATTTGATATTTCATCTCGTCAAATATCAATTTGATATTTGATTTCGTCAAATATCAACTTGATATTTGATTTCGTCAAATATCAACTTGATATTTCATCTGGTCAAATATCAAAAAAATATTCAAATATGGACACCAAATCACTGAAACACATGAAAACTTACCTTCAATTCCCGGGAAATGCTCTTGGTATGCTTCCGCGGAATGGCCTTTAGCGCAACGGATTCATTTTCTTTAAATCCATTACGTCCTTTCACATTAACTCCTAAATAAACTTTCCCATAACCCCCTTCACCCAACGACGAAATTACTTTAAAATCACTTAATTGCATTTTTAGCACAATGAATATAAATCCGAATTTAATAAAATTCACAGAATATAATCCCAGGATTATTATTATTATTATATTATTATATTTATGTCCCAGAATATAATCACAACTTTCAAAATTAGAATTATGTCACAGACTGGCAACAGACTTATTTGTGTCGCACAGAGATACGAGATCTTCGGTAGTAACTATAAGAATGAACAGTCATGGTAGTTATGCTTACGTCATGACTTGCTGCGATTATGTCTCGATTTATGCCAGTGGACGTGATTACTGCGATTGCTGCGACTTTGTCGCATGTATTGATCATTCGTTATAGTTTCATTTTTTTATTTTCACGATTATGAAAATCCATTGAAAGAAGGAAATTTGATTTTTTATAAGATTAAAAATACTTTTCTATATAATTTAAAGTAAATTGTGGGGATCATTTTGATGAATATTTTTAGATCCGAACGAAGTGTATTTTGTATTTCAATTATCAATTATCAATTATCATCAATTAACAAATATCACCATAACATTTCAAACACTCTCATTTTCTGGGATAACTTCCGAATCCTTGGTCAGATATAGCTCATCTTCGAACTTGACCTCAAGATTTTCATTCCACACATTTTAAAAAAAGTTTCATCCAAATCGATTGATTTTTACTCAAGTTATCTTGCTCGCAAGAAAAAAAATTTCAGACATTTAACGTTTTTTCATACATTTTCTGGGATAACTTCCGAATCCTTGGTCAGATATAGCTCATCTTCGAACTTGACCTCAAGATTTTCATTCCACACATTTTAAAAAAAGTTTCATCCAAATCGATTGATTTTTACTCGAGTTATCTTGCTCGCAAGCAGAAAATTTTACAGATATTTAAACGTTTTTTCTAACATTTTTCATACAGTTCCATTTTCACATCATCATCATCATAGTGTAGACATTTTTCGGACATTTTTCGGCTATTTTCCGGCGTAAGACCCTTGACTTTCAGTCAAGGGAATTAATGGAATGCGGTGAATATGATAACATTAATGTTGGAAAAGTACTTCATCACATCAGATCTGTTGCAATCGTAAGTGTACTACGAAGAAGTGCGCACTTGTGCTGCTCTCACGCGACACTTGTCATTTGCGGATTTGCATTATTTTCAGTGTTTTTGTTTTATATACTTTGGATAATCCACGAAATTTAATTCCGAACTTGTTTACAGCGCCGCAGTATAAATTGAGTGACCATGTTCACTTTTAATCATGAATTGTGTTGCGGAGATCGCAAAAGTAAAATTTTGTAGATAATCTTAAACCGTCAAATTAATCATTTTTGTGCCTTAGAGAAAGGATAGCGGCTGATGTTGTACTGTTCCAATAGCTAGAATATCGATGTTGAATGACAAAAGAATACAAAACATAGATGGTATTGGATCAATGATGACGGTTGACATAGGGTCAGTGCAACCTTCTTACGTATTACCACTTCCTTGCAGCAGAAATCTATTTTCGAAGAGACTGCGTTTCACCTTAAGGTCAGGGGTTCAGGCGCCTTACATTGCCTGTAAACATTTTGCAAACCGCCTTAACCTGGCCTTGGGAGCAATGTACCCTTTGCAAAATTGTAGTCTATATTTAGAGGGAATGTTTCCTTTGAAAATAACAAAATTTTGAGTACTTTAATGGTTGTACTATTTCAAAAAAAGATTTTGGTTCAAAGAAATCATCAAAAACGAATATTTTCCGCCTAAATGTTAGCTACAAAGCAAAGGGTTATTCTTGACGAATGATGTACTTATTCACTTCGATTGTAATTAAGCGATTACAGTCCTTCTGCCATAATATTATTAGCGTTCCCCGACCCTGTGCCATAATACTACGGCTTTGTATTCACTTATCATATCATTCTTCTTTTATTTAGCGCACCGAATATACTGGCACTGTTAAAAAAAATGAAAAGAAAATTTTGTGTGATATTGTTTGGTTGAATCTCTCATGTTTCTGCATAAATAAGAGAACAAAAAAAAGCGACTCACGTCATCTATATGCAAAATAGCCTTCATTTTATATATAATAATATTAATAATATAAAATGAAAATCCTGGAAAGAAATATATTTCAGTAGGATGTAACCATACACATATAAACTGTCTCGGGGGCTGCACACACTACTGGATGACTATAATGAGCGTTGTACGTATAGATACATATATAGGAGTTCCACATTACCACAGCAAATGGAGTATCAGACGAGTATCTACATTTAGCGTCAACCAGTGTGCTTTATGCTATGCATAATAAATTTTCTCAACTTTATTATTATTATGAATGCGAAGCACAGTTAATTGACATAGAAACATTATCACATTTTATAATAGTATGCAATTTTCTAGGAGCTTATTATTATTATACGAAATATATAAAGTGACAACTCTGTGAGTTTAATATTTCTGTATATGTTCGTGTTTTGCTGGCTTCGTTGCAGTTGAAGTGGTTGAGCTGGAACTGGAACTTAATAATGTCGGATTTTGTTACAGTCTGCGGTTGTTTTATCATGAATAGTAAAATTCTAATTTAATTTGGATTTCTTCTTTGTAATTGGCCAGATTCAGTAGACAAATTATTGGCGGAACAGTAATTACTCCTTAAAACCTATATATCAATGAGGGAACAGTGGCTTTTTGAGATAGGAAATATTACATTCAGTTGATTGATATTTTCGAATAATTACAACTTCTCAACTTTCTTGAATATTTCCGTTATTCTGATTAGAATGTTACGAGCAATATCATTTCAGAAGATGTACCATTAAAGCTCTGTGGCTTAAAATTATTGCAGAAATAGTCAATCGAGGAGAAAGTTAAATATTTCCGGTCGAGAAGCGAAATAGAAATTATATCTGTATGCGGAGAGCCTGTGTGTCCTTACAATGTCAAAGCTGTTTTTTTTTTGTTTCGTGTCTATCGTATCATGACACTTGTAAAATTTTCCCAGTGTGAGTTTTACTGACGGATTAATGTGTTTGCTCGAACCGAAGGAGAGTAATTCTCTCGATTCAGGAATTTCGTGCATTCGCTCCATGTGATGTTAATATCTGTAGTTATAGCAGTTCCAAGCATTAACACTCACTGGTCTGACAAGCGACAGATTCAATTCATATAACGAAAGAAAGTCATTGTGAACTCAAAATCCCGTCCCGTTTTGAACGAAATTTCGTATTGTAATGTCCGCTTAAGTAAATACACTCACGGAATTTCGAAAACCGACACAGTTTCTGTTTCTGTGTTTTACTTCAGTTTTTGATTTCTCCATGTAAAAATACATTGAAAATTCATAAAAAGTCAGTAAACCACAAAACAGAAAATGTGTCGGTTTCTAAAATTCCGTGCTTGTAAGTAAAGTCCTAAAGTACACTCATGCTTCATAATTTGGGTATAACTGTAGTGTGTTTGATGACTGCAACCATACAATCTGAATGACTCGTATGACTTGCGCAAGGATTTGCAAACTCTTCCAATCAGATATTGCAGGCGTTCAATAACTACAACCCACACGTACAATTCACCATTGAAACAGAATCCAATCAAAAAATTTCTTTTTTGGAATTGGTCATCATAGGGGACGCTTGCAGTATGAAATTGGACTGGTATCATACACCGTCATGGTCTGGCAGATACATGAATTTGGAATCACACCTTTAAGAAAAATACAATAGCGCTATTGACTGAAAAGATTTTAGTGTTATCCGATCCAGAATTTCACGAGCAAAATTTCCAGTTGTTAAGGAACACGTTGCAGTCGAATGGATATCCTAGCACGTTGGCAGAAGACATTATAAGGAAAACGAAATTGAAAGTTGCTGAAAAAGACAGCCGATCAAGTAATAATCAACTTCCTGTTCATGGACTACAACACGATAATCCAACTGTAGCTACTCAATATACCAGAGGTTTGTTCGAAAGTGTGAAGTCTATTTGCAAAGAACGGTACTCTGTCGTTGGAAAAGGAGACAACAACATCAAGAAATTTCGTTTTAGTAGACTGAAGGACAAGACCGTTAAAATGGAACAGTCTAATGTCATTTACAAGGTCACTTGCTCTTGTGGTGATATATATATATATATTGGCCAAACGAAACAGAAACTGAAAAAGTGTATGTACCATGTACCAGCATAAATACAACGCGAAGATCAAGAACGTCGATCATAGCGCTATTACTGAACATGCTGTTACACTAAATCATGAACCAAAGTGGGACGATGTAGAAATCCTCGATTTCGAATACAATAAGAAGAAACGGTGGTACATATCAGGAAGAACCTGAATTGCATCAACAAGCAAAAAGAATCAATTTTCCAATCAACAGCGTACAATAACATTTCAATTCATTTATTTTCCGTAAAGATATATCGATTACAAATGATCCGCGTAGCTCCAGTGTATATACAATTCTAAGGAGCTACGTTAACATCATTCGAATTGTCGCGCTATGTGTAGACCAATGAAGTTAGTTTAGCCGTGCTTATTATGTAACGGATGTCAGTGCTTTTTCTAGGAAGTTGTTCTTTTTGTATTCAAATAGATTGCAGTTGTGAGAGACGTTTTAGAAAAAAAAATTCTGATTGATTTTTGACGAAGTGTATGTTTTTGTAAGTTGATTTTGTGATTATAACGTAATTCTAGTCACATTTTTTTATGATTAATTTTAAGAGGAATCTACACATGGCTAAATTGTTGCCTACATTTGGGGGCAAAATTATTATTATTTCGATGATAATTTTGGACTCGCATCCGTTTTGGAAAAAGTACGACCATCGTTTAGTGTTAAAATGTGTTAGTTTTCAGCAAAAATTTAAATGTTTGTGGCAATGTAACCTCAGTTCGAGAAAACTCAATATTTCACGAAAATTGACACATATTTTGAGTTTTCTCGGAGCAAGGTTGCATCACCACAAACATTTAAATTTTTGCTGAAAACTAGCACATTTTAACACCAAACGATGGTCGTACTTTTTCCAATAAGGATGCGAGTCCAAAATTATCATCTAAATAATAATAATTTTGCCCCCAAATGTAGGCAACAATTCAGCCATGTGTAGATTCCTCTTAATGTTCGTACAGGTGGAACGTACACAAACCTTTTGTTGAGAGCTATTTTTGAATGTTGATGTGAATGTAGAGATATATAGGTAACACAGTGGGGCTGAACAACTTTTTTTCGACAAGTCA
This sequence comes from Bradysia coprophila, assembly GCF_014529535.1. NCBI lineage: Eukaryota > Metazoa > Arthropoda > Insecta > Diptera > Sciaridae > Bradysia > Bradysia coprophila. The sequence goes on along the minus strand of NC_050735.1, from coordinate 2,292,832 downwards.
ATGTACATGAAATTTTATTCATGATTATGAAAGGACGTCACCTCACGATTAGTTTAAGCCCAAATTTAAAATATTTTATCGGGAGAGTTTCGAGAAAAATTTGTTTTCTTCCATAGCTGTATCTGTATCTGTACTTCGATGAGCTCTGGTGGGACAAATTTGGTATATTTTGAATGGTTACAGATCAGCCTATGACGAAATAATGAACCTAGGCTGGAACGAGAAGATAGACGCCCACCAGAGCTCATCGAAGTACAGATACAGATACAGCTATGGAAGAAAACAAATTTTTCTGGAAACTCTCCCGATAAAATATTTTAAATTTGGGCTTAAAGTAATCGTGAGGTGACGTCCTTTCATAATCATGAATAAAATTTCATGTACATTGACTTGTCGAAAAAAAGTTGTTCAGCCCCACTGTGGTAACACTGTTCTCTCTCGAATGTTGTAATTTGTGTTATTATCAATGAATATTTTTTTTACAGCACTAATTATGTTTTCAATTGGAAAACGAATTATATTGGCAATACATTAAAAAATTGTCTTTATTTGAGCTAATCCGACAACCTGAATATTAATTAGATCAGCTCATAAAATATAGAAGTTGATCTTCCAGTCACATTAGAACTAGTTATTGGCCGAAAAAGGTTATTAGTGATGATTTAGGTTTGAAGTTTCGTTAGTCCATGGGACAGGTCATGAATTGCTTCATATGTATTCCTATCGTAATTAATCTAATTGAGATAAGTTTTCTGAATCGTTAGCCCATCCCCCAGATTCATTCAATCATTATGATGATTCGAATAAATGAGAACGTCTCCCAAAAACCCACAACAAATTTCTGGCATATTACATTTTCTCTTGCAATTACAGTGAAACGAAATCGAAAAGACAAGTCAAAACCATAAATCCATCTAAACGAAAAATGAATAAAAAAAAATTGTCGAACAACTGGAAGAAATATTTTTATTACGAACAGAAAGAAGTAAAAAGAAGAAAAAAAAATCTGACAAACATATCACCTTTTGCATGTATAAGATGTTGTGAACGATTTTATTTTATTTATTACATTTGTTATGAATATAAAATATATTTTTTTATGTTTGATGTTATTTTTTTGTGTTGTGCCTTTTGACTATATATGTGGTTAGACTCTCCATTTTCTGGAATAAATCATATTTGTCACCCTTTGTTTTTCGACTTAGCGAGAAAATATATACGGCAAGGAAAAAAAAACCCACGGAATATACACACACAGTGTGCGACAGTAATTTTATTTTCTTCCTATTTTTATATTGCTTTCAGTCGGCATCGCTAATGTAGATTTAGAATCGTCGCCTTTGTTGGCAGCGAGGCATACGAGATGAAAGAGAACAACGATACTACAGTTTCCTTTGAAGATTTTGTCGTCGATATCGATTCAAAAGTTTACTTAACCAGTTCAGCAAGAGACCTTTGGAAAAGCAAAGAAAATCTTTCTTTGTCGCCTACTCTTACTATATCCAATTTACCAGTCCATATTATTGTTGGAGGTGTTAATTGCTATGTATAAAAAGCAATCTAATGTTCCACATAATAATCGTTTCCCAGTAATTTAAAACAAAAAGAAATTCTTTTCCCACTCACTCGGTATTGAATTTCACTCAATTCCACGTTTAATTATAAACTTGTAATGACGAAAGAATGCTTAACAACTCAATATAAATTGAAATTTTAACACGTACAACATCCAGTCTATTCGATCCAGCACTCAATAACTCGTTTATCGTAAATACGTTCCCATTGACTGCTGTGAATCCACTTAGTCATTTAGTAATAATGAAGACGCACGTGTCTCTTTAAAGACGTTTTTCCCTCATGCTTACATACCGAACATGAGCAGCCCACAATTATCCATCTTATTAAAATGGAACCACACAAATTTCCGTTAAATTTCCGCACAAATTTCACCATGAAATTGAATAGCTCGATGTTATATCACATTTGCTTAGCTTTGAAGTTATAATTCGAAATTGTTCTTGTACATATACATATACACACGTTGGGAGTTTTCAAATCTTCCACTGAATGTGGTGCATCAAATCTTTGGGATTTACGATTAATTTGAACCAACTTGAAATGATTTTGTGAACCTCATGATTGTTTTTTTTGCTGAAATTTGAGTTAGTTCAGGCGGTAACCTATTGAAACGAAATTTCTAAATTATAACTATGAAAGTTATCCTGAGGGGGTAAGTGATTCTGGTCCGGAGAATCATGTTTCAATGTTCGAGAAATCTCTATCAGAAATCACAATAGACACAGGTATTGTTCGTTAACATCAAATATTCGTGCACACCTGTCCTTCACAACTGCTCAAAGAGTATAGATATGGATAATTATCTTTACTGAAAACCATGGGTCTTACGTATGATAATCAATTTAAAATGTTTGTCTATGGGGTACTGAAACTTGACTTGAGAGTGTGCCACATAACTGTAACACACTGTAAAAACATTTTTATGTAAAATAGAGTACTTTCCGCGGTGTTAAGGAATCTCGCGCTGCGTCATTCACAATCATGCACAAAGTGACATCTTTCTTATACAAAATGTGTCAAAATGTTGATTATTGTGAATGACACGACGGCACAATATTCCTATCAACCCGAGGAATTGAATTGCTGAGGTTAAGTTTGAACTTAGAAAAAAGTCTTACAATGTAGAAAATTTCAAAAAGGCTTTGCGGAGCGAAGCGAGTTTCATTTTTATTCAAGATGTTAGCAAGAAATACGACCTCTTTCCAACGTCTTTTAAGAGACGTAAAAAATTAGTTTTGAATAATGAACAATTTATGACAAAGCAAGATAAAGAGCTGCTTTGAGCAAGACCATTTTATTAGTTTGTTACAATTACAAAAATCTATTCAGAAAATCAGTCGGTCAAGGGACATGACCCACCCAAAAGGTGTGGCTTAATATACATTATTGACATTTAAATGTCAATTGTCAATACTTTATCGTACAAGCGATAGTAAATATTTGGAGGCTGATGCAATCAAAAGAGGCTCTGGATTCCTTTCTTTGAAACAGGAGACTAGTTCTTGGTGTGAGTATGACCCGTTGAAGTAAAAATCGGCTCAAATCAGCAACTTTCACACAAGACGCACCATTTTCATATTTACCCCATGCTCACTTCTCCTACCGTTAACATAGAAAATATTTGGGAGGCAGGTAACATGACAGTATGCTTCATGTTTCTCTTGCAAAGATCGATGGCTTGTTTTCGTTGTATTCGGACATAAACACACACAAACCTTCTTGGGTTGACAACTGTCAAAATTCAGAATAAAACCAAGGTAAATATAGTGAGGAGGTTATGCCATATATAACCGAATCAGATGTGCGGTGGCACGAAAGTTCGATACAAACGCCAACTCATCCCTTAGTTGAAAGCAAAAAATGGAATAGAAAGGCGGGCCATCTGTTGTGAGATAGTGAAAATATTTTTGTGAAATACTAGTAAATCGTAGTCAACCATTTTAAAAAAAGATGTCATTAGCATCGAACTTATGTGCTAGGCCGCGCGTCTGAATGGCATTACCTCCTCACTATATTTACCTTGAATAAAACAAACCTATTGACGATTTGCACTACCACACAGTCGTACGTTCGTTTTGTCCTGGATTTTGACAGTTGCCACCCTGAAGGTGTGTCTGTGTTTGAATTATAAATGCAACACTCTTTGGGTACAAATACTCCTTCGCGGTACCTATTTTCACTAAAATCTCCAAATTTGACGCTTGTTAATTCAGTGTCAATGCTAGGAGTCTCGGCTAGGAGTTTTACTATTCCCATCGATACTATATTTTTGAAAATATCGTTGATAATAAACACGATAAAATTCATAAACGGTCCTCTAGTACCTCTACCTTATACTCCCACCTCCTTACAAAAAAAAGGAATCACGAAAATCGGTTGATTTGACCCTGAAATTTCACTAACTTTTTGGATTTTTTCGCATCAACAAAACTCAGACTAAAATAAATTTCCACTATTGGTGTGTACTATTGTATATACAACAGTATAGGACTCTTTTTGGGAAAATTTACCCAAAACTTTCTATATTTCTACCATTTTTCAGATTTTTTTTTTTTAAGGAAAATTAGGGATAATTCAAGAAAACATGAGAGAATGTTTTCCCGAAAATAGTCACTGACAAAATAGCGTAAAGTTTTGAGAAGAAAATGGTATCTTATGGGGCGATATGAACAAAAATGAGAGACATACCCTATTTTAATGTGCCCATCATTCGACCAAATCTCTGTCTCCATTCTCTGCCATAATAATTATTAGTTATTAAAATTGTATTACAAACACATCAGATAAAAACGTATTCATTAATGGGTTCTTTTTTGTTGCACATGGTCGAACGCACAAATTTTTCAATTTTTATTAACTTCCCATAATGCTAGAGAAAAAAAAAACATTCGCCGAAAAACATTACAAAAAATGTTATAAAACCATTCCACCTTTTATTTTTTATAATTCTACCAAATCTACATCCACATACCTATTACGATTCACATCAAAATTTATTATTTTAAATTTTCTGGCAAACGAGAATGTTTGCATAAAATTGCATTATTTTCCAAAAAAAAAACGTTACCCACTATACTGATGTTGCCGTTATATCAAACACATATAGTGTGGTTTGTTGTGCATTTTCACATACATACATTTTCGCATTCTATCACGGTCTCTGCGAAATGTTTTTGCAGCCAACAAAATTTCGAAGTCATTTGCGTCAAAAATGTTTCCTCTTGTTTATTTATGGGTTTCGGGTATTTGTTAAAATTATTATATTTTACAACCGAACAGCCAGACAACCGAACACTAACAGAAATATAATAATTTCACACACAGTTTTTGTTTTATCTATCTGTTGTAACGTATAGCACACATAATTATTTACGTTGCATTAGATTTGGAAATTTTCCTGCTGTGGCCTGTTTTATCTATACATATAAATCTGAACATCGGCGCACCACGACGCCCCTTGGCGCACCTCGGAGCACCTCGGAGCACCTGGGGGCACCCAGCCTCCGAGAAGTCAGCCGGTCAGTCCTGCGAGGCCATTTTTTGAAATCGACCTCTGAGGGGTCGGCCGGTCAGCCCTCCGAGGTCGTTTTTCAAAATCGACCTCCGACAGATCAGCCGGTCAGCCCTACGAGGTCTTTTTTCAAAATAGACGTCCAACGGATCAGCCGGTCAGCCTTCCGAGGCCGTTTTTTAAAATCGACATCTGACGGACCAGCCGGACAGCCCTACGAGGTCGTTTTTCAAAATAGACGTCCGACGGATCAGCCGGTCAGCCTTCCAAGGCCGTTTTTTTTAAATCGACTTCCGATGTATCACCGATCAACCCTCCGAGACCGTTTTCCAAAATCAGAGAATTCAACCGGTCAGCCCTCCGAAGCCGTTTTTTAAAAACGGTCTCCGAGGGCACACCTTGTGACGCCGTCGAGGACGATTTTGAAAAACGCTCTCCAATGCCATTTTTCGAACCTCATCTGGACCTCATTCGGTTTGTCAAAATTGACCTCAAATAAATTAGCTGGCAAGACCTCAGAATGCGTTTTTCAAAAAGTTTTCAGGACATAAATTTCTTTTCTCCAAAGTGTTCTTCATACAGTGATAAATTACTAAAACTCTATCAAACATTAAAATTCAATTCAAAGTAACTGAATAAAACGAACCTTAAAAATCAAATTCTTAAGCTGTGAATCATTGTGTGCATCTCTTACCACGGTGGGGCTGAACAACTTTATTTTGCGAAGGTCGTGAACATGGGATATTTTTATTAAAAATGATAGAGGGATATGCTACGAGTAAGTAGCAAGCAAAATTGAAATCCTTTTGCAGGGATAGCATATAAATTGTCCAACTATTAACTCTTTCATAGGACACATGGGATACAGAAACTAATCTAATGGATTTTTAAGAATCCAATTAAGTTCCAAACAAATTTTTTTTTATTTTTCTTCGATGCAGAACATTATTATAAGATACTTTGCTTCGTATTATATGCCAAAAAAATGTTTACTTTTTTTTATAAACCATTTTGAAAACCCAAAAAATAACGAAAAAAACGAATTGACGAAACGAAATACACTCCGGAGTGTATTCCGATTCGAATTTTCATGATTTTTTGCGTGTTCAAAGTGTTCTATAAAAAAAAATTAAACATTTTTTTGGCATATAATACGAAGCAAAGTATCTTATAATAATGTTCTGCATCGAAGAAAAAAAAAAAAAAAATTTGTTTGGAACTTAATTGGTGGTATTTGAATGAAAGAAGCTCCATTCATTCATTTACGACCCAATACACAACCATTTGGTCAAACAAAATTCAATTTGAGAAGATTCGATATCACTATTATATTATTATATTATTATATTATAATTATTATTCGATATCACCTCGAAGCGATCGATCTAAACTTTAGTTTTGTTCTTCTAAAATTCTAATTAAGTTCCAAACAAATTTTTTTTTATTTTTCTTCGATGCAGAACATTATTATAAGATACTTTGCTTCGTATTATATGCCAAAAAATGTTTACTTTTTTTTATAAACCATTTTGAAAACCCAAAAAATAACGAAAAAAACGAATTGACGAAACGAAATACACTCCGGAGTGTATTCCGATTCGAATTTTCATGATTTTTTGCGTGTTCAAAGTGTTCTATAAAAAAAATTAAACATTTTTTTGGCATATAATACGAAGCAAAGTATCTTATAATAATGTTCTGCATCGAAGAAAAATAAAAAAAAAATTTGTTTGGAACTTAATTTCCTCCTTTTTTTGCAGCAATTTCAGTATTAACCAAAAAACCGCAATATTTACATTTATTTAACGTTTTTTCCATAATTTTTCTCTTTAAATAAAAAAATAATAAACCGAGATCAGCTCATCATTTGAGTTTTCTTAAGAATCAAAAGAATTTATATCAAAAACAGCTTTTAATAAACAGTCTCAATATTCTTTGTGTGGAGGGTCCACCTGACAGTTTTTCCAGTACGATTTGAACTCGTGATGGATAGACTCCATAGCCTGATCATTGTAAAAACCGTAAGATTTATTATATTTTCTGCAAATTTGTTTGACGAATTAATTAAACCTTGACGTAAAAGTTTTTCTTATGTTTTTGAACGAAAAATTAGAATTTTTGAAGAACAAATGTAAAGTGCCTCGAGGTGATATCGAATCTTCTCAAATTGAATTTCGTTTGACCAAATGGTTGTGTATTGGGTCTCAAATGAATGAATGGAGCTTCTTTCATTCAAATACCACCAATTGGATTCTTAAAAATCCATTAGATTAGTTTCTGTATCCCATGTGTCCCATGAGAGAGTTAATACTTGGAAATTTTATATGCTATCCCTGCAAAAGGATTTCAATTTCGCTTGCTAATTACTCGTAGCATATCCCTCTATCATCTTCAATAAAAATATACCATGTTCACGACCTTCGCAAAATAAAGTTGTTCAGCCCCACCGTGTTACCCTTGAGTATTAATTTATTACAGAATTTTCGGAAATTTTGTCTGAAAGAGTGAGGAGAAGTAAGATGAAGGACGTCGTCTTTTCGTGAAAAATTTCTTGACCCGAGGATTAGTCGAAGTCAAAAATCAAAAAATAACTTACGATGAGTTTTATAACAGATTTATATGCTTCGCCTCGGTACGTAAAGTTCGAAAAACAGCATACGTAATTCTCGCACGCGTCAAAACAAAATCTGAAATTATTGCTAAATGTTTGTCCAACGTCAGATATTACTATAAGTAATAAAAATATTTAAGCATTTTAAGGGGTCATTCAAATAGTGCGCAAACTGTAAAGGCCCCTTATGTAATGATTGTCTTGAATTGAACGTTGTTTTCGGTTAAGCTTTGACACATTTAGGTATGAATATTTAAATGAAATTATGGCGCTTATTTGTAGCGCCCGATTGAAGGATTTAAATCATGTCAAAGATACCTTCAAAGATACACGTCCCGTCTTAAAAAATCTTTGTTTAAAACTTTTATTGAGGCAACATTCTATGCAGAAAACCAACAATCTCTGCAAATTATTACATAAGAAAAAATAACTTAAAAACGAAAAAGTAAACTAAATCAGTTTTCAGAAAAAGTGTACAATTTTTTGAACAATTTCATGTAGACATTGATTGATGATTTTGGTATCAGTAAAATTACGAATAACAGAACGATTACTGGTAATTATAGGAATCGGAATGTTAACGCTACCTAAAGTATTAGTACTATTTTAAATACCAGTTCAGTTATATCAAAATAAATACGGTTGAAACAGTGCATATCCCAAGCGAGAAAACAGTGGAGTACGACGCGGCCGAAGGCCGGGAAACTAGAGGATGTAATGCGGATAATTGTCAGATATAAGAGGTGAAAAGGAAAGCCGATGTGAGGGAAAAAGTTTTATTTCATTTTATGGCAAATGCAATCGATGAAACTTTGTTTAGTCTAGAATTTACTTAAAGAAACGATTGTTGATAATTTTCGTTTGTGTGATTAAAAAGAGCAAAAAAGAAAGTAAGAGAGTGATAATTAATGAAAATTATGATTTTGAAAGAGAAATGAAATTAAGGATTGAGATTATGATTACATTAAAAATGTATAATTCAAATTCGAAGTTTGGAAAACTGGAAGCGTAGAGTTGAATTTCTGAATGCAAGAACTTTGAGTTGAATCCCGGAAAGCTGGAAGTGTAGAGTTAAATATCGAAACACGATAAGCGTAGAATTAAATTTCGGAACGCGAAGCCAGAATTGTAATGATAATTTTAAAATACGACATGTAGGGTTGATAACCAAGTAAGGAAACTTTATTTTGATAAATAACCCTGGGAACAGTACGACCCGGCCGAAGGCCGGGAAACAGTGCTAGTGTTAAATATAGTATGCTGAAGGGAAACCGACAATTGCAATAACGTTGACCCTTCAATCGTCGAAATTGAACGCCATAGAGCGTAGCATGACCTAAGGGATCGTTCACACAGTATGCTGCAAAAGAGATGGAAGATGTGGTTGCACATGGGATAGAAAGAGATGCGAATACATATGTTAAGAACGATGCCGAGGATAATGCGAAAGGGTTCACCCAGATAAATTGCGAATTTTATATATATTTCGACAAGTTCAACCACTATCCAAAATAGATTGGTATGCCAGCGGCGCCACAGAAAAACAGCTGATTTTGATGTAAAACAATATGTAGTATCAATACCCTCCCTAGCAACCAAACTACAATTATTAAGGTGGTAAATACGTTTATGAATCACTGCTACTTTGTTTGCTCGTGTTGTTGTTGTTGTTTTGAAGCCATATTAAAAATCAGCGTTTCTCAAACTTATTTTCCCCCCTAAAGCGATTTTTTGAGAGAGTTTGGATGCTAGAGAGAGTATTGGTAGTATCCATCTCTCAACTGTCACACCTACTTATCATTTATTAGACGAATTATTAGAAAGAACTTTGAAGTACCAGATTTCTAATTTAAACAGAATGTGCAGTGCACATTTATCCAAACATTTTGAATTCACTTAACATTCTCATAAGAAGAATGTTGAGGGTTTAATCGCTCTAAAGAACGTTTCTCTTCTTTCTTCTTCTGTACCTGAAATGCCTCACAAATGTAAACTAAACATAGATAAGACTTTCTAGAAAAGCAGAGTCAAAAACTCTTCCAGTCTACACAGTCTACAGTCTACAGTCTCTATTATCACGTAGAGTGAACTTTGAAAACTAGGCTATCGGACAGCGATCTTTTTCGGTTTCAGAACTCGGTGGGACATAGGTCATTATAGAACTGTACATCTTCAGTCGTTCCACCGGTTCCTTCACAAGACAGCAGACGACAATATTCATCCAAATCTAGTACTTTGTAGGTTAAATGAACAGTAAAGCGTTTCAAATAATCTAACTTGGTTGACTGTATGACACGAGCGACACGATAAAGCGACATACCATCATTCATTAGCTGCCAAATCCGAAATATCTTCTATATTTGCTTGCTAATTACTGAATATCAAATTAAGATCTGTATTAAATTCCACAATATCAATAATGCAAATTATAATATGAGCCGTACAGCGTGCAGCAATATTAATTTAATTCAAAAATCAAATGCACAGTTACTATTGACTGAATAGTTTAAATGACTTTGATTGGTTGCAGTTCCATTATTTAATCTGGAGCCAGCTCTTTGTTGCATTTTGAACAGAAATTTGTAGGAAATTTTATTCCCGAACGGGTTATACAGAATTCGTATGCTGCAATTTAATTCATAATAACTGGAAGCTATATTTCGATTTCATGTCGACAGTATTAGACTATAAATGAGAATTTGATTGAAATTACTGTATAGAGGCCAACAATTAACTAGGTAGGATCCCTTGACTATCTGAACTTATCAATAGTTTTTGTATTGGTGATGGATGATATATTGATTGATTCTTATCAAATGTAATTTTGATGACGAGAAAAACTATTTTACTCCCTTGACTGAAAGTCATGGGTCTTACGGATGATAAATACTCTAAAATGTTTGTCACACAATGTTCACTACTATGATTGAAAATACATGAATGTATGACCAAAAACCTTAAATATAGAAAATGTTTGTCACACTTTGTTCATTCCTTGATAACACGATAGGTCGAGTAATTTTCAATGGATTTCCAAAAACTTTTTTTTTATTTGACGGGTAATTAAATTCCTGAGGTTAAGTTCGAAGATGGGTTATAACGGACGGGTAATCTCTGAGATATTCCCAAAAGAATTTTTGTCTTGTCGCTTGATAACACGATAACTTAAGTAATCCTCAACGGATTTCCAAAAAAAAAAAACAGATTATCTATCTCAATAATAGTCTTCTTATCATACGGAGTAATTTTCGACTTTCCAAGAAAATTTTGTTTGATAAGTACTGAAATAACTCGGGTTAAGTTCGTTAATGGAAAATACTGAATTAATAATCTGTTATTTATTCCGAAAAGACTTTTATGTGTCATTTATTGTTGTCTATGCTAGAAAAAAAATCAACGAGTGTGAACTTTGCGGCCAGAGCGAAGCGAGGGCCGTAATCCACACGAGTTTCATTTTTGTTCAATACATAATCAAGAAATCTTTTCACCACCGTTTATAGCAGACAATGTGACTTTCTGAAAAAAAAAAATTAGGAATATAATAAAGCGAATGCGCAATTTATAAGAAAATAAGAAGCGCGCAGATTCTCGTGAATTTAAGATTTCGTACACAGAGAAAAAAGCTGGATTAAATATTTAATCTTTGGAAAGATTACGAACATTTTAAATTTCTCTAAAGATTTCATTTCAATCTTTTTTCAAAGATTACAAAAATTAAATCTTTCAATAGATTACGTTTTGGATTAAAATGGCTAAAATTGATAGTAGCAGTGAGAAGTGAAGTTAAATATAGAAATTTTTGCCACGAATTTTTTTTTTTTCAAAGAACGTTGTTATGGTATCTAGAGTTTGTGATTAGAAGCTAGTAGATGGTAGATGTGTAATTTTTTGTCATATGTTAGCGATTCAAAGTAAAACTAAAAACCACAGCACAGAAATGTTTGAGACTTTTTTTTTGCTTTTCTTTAGGAATATTGATTTTTGAGTTGAATCGTTGAAAAATTAAATAAATTCTTCCATGCAAATTGGTCCGTTATACTTCTTAATCAATTGTACAATTAAATATGGGGCGCAAAATATCGTTTTATTATAATGTTTTCCTACTTTTCAATACTTTTGCCAGGCTCAACTTCCTTATCGTTGATTATCCAGATTTATGAAATATAATAATCATTTATTGAATAATTAAAAAAATGAAGAAAAAAAAATGTTGCCTTCGATTAGGATTTGAACTCGTTTACTATGATGGCTACCTCAGTTGGTACAAAGGTTTCGTTCAGAAGATTATTTTTTAATCTTTGAAAGATTAAAATCTCCGTAACAACGGTTCGAAATTAATCTTGCTAAGATTAAGAACCCAATAGCTCAATGGTAAAGTACAGGACTGGAGATACGGAGGTACCGAGGTGAAAGAGTTCAAATCCTGATCAAAGTAAGTAAAAAAAAAACATTTAATTTCAACTAAACAAATAAAATTCCCAATTTCAGAATAAATAAAACAAGTAAATCTGATTCAATATTCAAATAAATGTTGAAAACAAATTTTTAATTTCAAAATAAAAAAAAAATTGTAATCTCTTAGAAGATTTCGATCTAATCCATTGACAGATTATTTTCGAAAGATTAAATGCAAGTAATCTTTCGAAAAATTAGATTTCAATCCAATAAATTTGGTCCTATATGTAATCCGAAAAAGATTTAAATCTAATCCAGGATTTCTCTCTGTGTAACTTGACAGTTGTCATCTTAAAAGTTACGAATCGTATGGACATTCGCATTAAGGTGACAACTGGAATTCTTAAATTCACGAGAATCGGCGCCCAGAGTGCAGATTGTCGTATTTTCGTAACTTTAAAGAATTAGTAACTTGACAGTTCTTGTAGGATTTTATACACGCAACCGTCAAGTTACGAATATTTATTCAGTCAGTCAAGGGACCTGACTCACCCATAAGGTGGGGCCTAGTAGAAAGAGGTACTAGAACGGTCTTTACCTCTCATAAATAATTTCATTCTGATTAAAGATCCCTAAAAATCTTCAAAACGTTCGGTAAACAAAAATAAACAACATTTTTTGAACCGCCACAAGTATAAATTTAATGAGAGCCTCCAAAGTGGGACAAATCTAAAATTTTTAGTTCACTTTAAAACCGGTTTAAGTAGGTCATTTCAAACAGATTTATAGAAATTCGCACAAATAATTGTCAAATATTGTTCTTTAATGAAAATAGGTCAATAAACCATCAGATGAAACATTTATTTATCGAAACCAAAATACTGTCAACAACTAGAGCATGTGTGTCCAAAATATAGCACACCGGCAACTCTGATTATTATATATTATGCACCTGTTGCCAAGATTGGTATTTTGACGTGTAGGACATTATTGCCCTAGCCGAAGGCGTGGGCCATAATGCCTACTCGTCAAAATAACAGTCTGGCAATAGGTGCATATCATATTTTATCAGTCGAGAACAGATATATCGAGATAAACAAAAACTCACTAGAGGGATAAGCTCGAGACTATCGTTCTAGACAGATAAAATGTTTATAATGACAACATGGTAGGGTTGCATACGCAGGCCCCTTTTGGAAAATCTGTTCTACTGCTTGGTTCAGATGCTATGCTTGCATCGAAATAAGACTCCGATCAACTTCTCTTATCAGGCTTTTTCATTTCAGGTTCAGGACCGAGAACGAGAAGGTACGAGACCCGAAATAATAGTTTAGGAGTCAGGTCAAACGTGTTATACGCACACGTGTTGTTAAACTAATCTGCGGCTCGTATTGGCAATATAGAGACAGTGCGATGGAAGGTGTGAATTCTCTTGAAGTCTTTCGGTTATAGTAGACTAAAGTTTATTCGTTAAATGAGACGAACGTGTGATCTACCTGAATGTAGCAATAATTGTAAATTGTGTATTTGACGTGCTGAGTCACGGCAGAGTAAAAGTAAACCTGGCAGGAGCGGTTCATTATTGAAACGTCAAATGAGGGACCTAATACACTGTATCAAAATGAACTCAAATGAACACTGACATAAGTTGAAAAATTTAATTTGCAAAAAATATAAGGCTACTAGATTATTCGGGTCCCTAGTCAAATCAGCGCTCCTGCCTGGTTAACTTTTACTCTGCCGTGGCTGAGTCCATCAGACGATTAGAAAAATCGTTTAAACGCTATTGATCGGTCAAATCAGGTCATGCAAAATTAATTCAATCGCCTCACAATAACAGTGACAATACTATAGTTGGTAGTCAGCCGCATTAGTTTTCCGATGAACATTTCGAGTTCACAGCAGTAGTAAGTGCATTGAAAGTTTAATCTCCAAACAGGTTGCATTTGAGGATTACCTGAATGTTAAATACGTCTGAAAGCTATAGTGCGATTGACTATAAATCACACTAAAGTAGCTCTTTCGAATTGTAACTTGCATTTTTGAGCAACGCAGATTTTTCGTATGTACTACCTTGACGATGAATTAAATAAATGAAATGAAGGAAATTGAGATAATTTTGCATTCCCTGAATTTGACCTGTCTCGGGCGGCCCTAACAAACACAGTTGACGCTGGGACATATAGGAGTTATAGGTGCCATTGATCCTCCGATTGCACTACCTGCTATGGAACCGAAAGTCTTGCTTAACATACATAAAGTTGCTGTCATTTCCCTTTACTGTCTCTAAGCTCTCTCATGGCAAATCTCCACGAAGTTTTATAATTTGTTGTTTTTGAACGTGATTTTTTGAACAATGAAACCATTCATTTATCTTCCACAAAAAGCGTATAATCAATTCCAACAATTTCCGTTTTCACTAATCAGCAGGTCAATGTTGAAGTCGCTTTAACGGTTATACACTTTTTCCGTATTGCCCAAAAATGTTGAATCAATTAAATTGAGCACTTATCAATTTGCGAAGGATACACAGATAAATAATTAAAACGAAAACGTTAAAAGCATTCGGTTTTTGCATAATGAACTACAGGGTGGCCGTAATAATAGATGATGAATTTTCGTCTGATTCGGAATTCGCATAGCAATTTCCGTGTATAATCAAAATTTTAATGGAATTCATTAATTATTTATAGTGATAAAGTTTGAAGGGTAAACTTTTCAGATGTAAAAGGGTGAATGGTTCAACATTGAATGTAAAATGAAATATTTGTGTAAAAGTATTCTTACCATTTGGGCGTACTGGGAGATCGTTTTCAATTAATTTTGCGTTTCGAAATAATCCCTTTGATCCTTTTGATATAATACAGTTTCAATATTGGTTTTGAGTCACTGCTATGAATTTTTTGCATAAAATATTTAGTCCGAAAACTCTGCACTACTTACAGTTTTTCAATTCAATGAATTACACCAATTCGTCCGGATTGTATTTCACATACCGTTACGGTCATCATAAATATTGCAATCAATTGAAGTAATTTAAAAATCTTACAACGTCATTGCCTTCAAAAAAATAAACTGCAAATTTACACTCCAATCAATCACTTAATCCAATCAAAATTTTCCAATTTTACCAATGACAATATTCCAAGCAAAAATTGATCATCAAAGCCAACCAATTTTTTGTGATTTAAATTTGAATTTTGATTCTATTCAACGATTATAATACTGAATTGCACAACCAACAACCCATTCGGCAATATCAACCGCCACATTGATACTAAAAAACTTTCTCCGCTTATCATCTGATCTACCACTGAAATGATGCTTTTCGCATATAGAAACCAAATACCGCACACATACCCATACACACCAAGAGTGTTCTCCACTTCATTCCCGGAATATGTATGTGTTTTTGCCAATTTTCGTTTCACTCAATGCATTTTCGTATACAAAACGTTTAACTTCATATTCGTGCGGTATAGCAGCGAGGGTGCATTGTAAATAATATTGAGGATTTCCATGGTTTTTCCTTGTGCGCAGGAACTTGAAAGAAGAGCTTTTGCGTTTGAGGAGAAAAAGCTTTTGAATAACTGGTAACTTGGATGGTAGCAATAAGCATAAATACATGATTGTGTTAGGTTTTTAACCAGCTGATTTTGTAGTGTTGAATGAATCGGAGAATATAATGTGTGTCAATGAATTCAATGAATCTTCGAAAGCGTTTGGCTATATACGAATGTGTATTGTACATCGTGTTATTTATCTGTGCAAAGAGACACGCAATGGCAATTCGTCCAACTATGCTTGTGGGCAGTACAAATGGAACATAAAATAGCTCGTCATTATAGTATAAGACAACTTATTTGCATTGGATGTTTATGTTTGGTTTTCAATGATTTTCTGAGATTTTCTTTACCGATTTTGCTGGATTTTTTAAAGCGAAAATATTTATTGAGAATTGCAAATTTCGTCAAATTTTCAAATTTCATCAAATTTTCAAATTCCGTCAGCAGTGTTGACTACACTTCTAAAACGACTGATATCCCAACAAAAATCTCTTCGAGAAAAGTGTGACGCAGTCTTTGAAGTACAATTTCTAAAATGAATGATATCGTTGAAAGTGGCAGATGTTACGTAACAGACCAGCAAGAAAATTTATCTGGCACATGCGACGCAGATTTTTTTGGTAAAATTTTGGTTGTTTCGAGTCAATTTTTTTTTTGTAAAAATTATTTGGCAGATGATGAGAAAAACTAAGCCAGCTTGTTTGAACTAATTGGGTGTACAAAATACAATTTAATTTTTGCGTAACGAAGCAGAAAGCGTCAACTCTAACGATATCATTCATTTTAGAAATTGTACTTCAAAGTCTGCGTCACACGTTTCTCGAAGATATTTTTGTTGGGATTGAGAAATTTTTACAAAATCGTCAAATTTAGCACCCTAATATCCATTGATTTTTGAGGATTTCCTTTTCTTGGATTTTTTTAAAGAACTTTCTATTTCTCAGAAAATTTTAATGGATTTTTTTTGGTTAAAACAAATGATTTTCAAATTTAGTCGCCCCTCTACTAGTAGTGTATCTGTCAAATCTGCTTCTTGGAGACCGAGAGCCTGTGAGCATGTCAATTCCTCATAGGGCTTCAAATTGATTCTAATTTAAAAGCATTGGTGTCACCAAGTGTTTGTAGCGCGAGTCAATTTTCAAGCCTATCTTTTAAATTATTACAATCATTTTCCTGCGACACTTGCTGCACAAATAACTATGCCCCAACTCAGATCTTAATGTGTAAAATGAGATGTTGACTGCAATTACACAACTAGTGCCTAAAAATGTCACTTGGTTGAGTAATAGTTATTTTGCTAACGCATGCTAAAACGAGAGAGGGAACCGAATTCGGTAAGAAAGCCTAAGTTAGGAACAACTACGAAGTCGCGATATTTTAACACTAGATAGGAAATAGTAATTTATGCAACTAGTTGTGATGTTATCAAACGAGCAAAGTGAATTTGATAACCACATCGTGTGAAAAAAAAAACTATCACTTTCGCAACGTGTTGCATACAACGTTTTCTACAACCAGCTGCGAGAAATGAACTTTTGAAATGCATAACTCTATCTTTAAGAGCGTACAAGGGTTTAGCTTCGGACAAGAACCAAAATTGCGCGAAAAATAGGGCATCTTTAGGAATATAATTCTCAAGATGCAAGAGATGGAATACAACAAAAAATGCACGAATGGTTAATTTGAACCTTACTTAACAAAAATGTGTTTTCACATTTATAATATTGTTTCATTTTCACGAATATTTTTCACAATTAAAACACGTCTGCAAGGCAAAATTTTTGTCCACTTTAGGTACATTTTTTCGGCAGTACATCGAGAATAATCACATAAGTTGCTGTATCAAAACCGTTTCTTATGTCACGAACCACGAAATTGTGTTTTCAATTTTTTGAAATAAGTTTTTATTTTGAAGAAATTAATCAAAATTTTGTTTCTATCACGGCGGCCATTTTGTTTTCACTATATTTCTATGATGGGTGTCTTCGATGTTCGATTTTCTATTGTTATTGAAGACACAATACGAGTTTCATTTCAATTTAAAAGAGATGACCCTCTAGTATTTGGTTTTTGTCCGAAGCTAAACCATAGTACGCTCTTAACATACATTCTACTGTATGAACGATGAAGACGATCAAGTAGACTGCATTTACGTACGCTTCAAAAATTAATTCACTGCGATTATATATCTCAATAGCCGAATGGTTAGAGGTGTTGCTCGATAAGCATTGGGTTTTGGTGTCGGTGGTTCGAAATTTGGTCAGTGCAGAATATTTATTTACGGTTAATGGATCAGATGTTCAGAAGGAGTGATTAAAAGTAAATCCATTTCACCACTAGTGATGAAAAGTAAAACATAGAAAACCAGAGAAAAGAAGACCCTTCGATCGCCTCCTAAATCACGCATGAAAAAGATCAGTTTTCGCAACGCAGTTACAGAAATAACTATTTTTCTTACCGAAACGCACAAGACACAATATAATGGTAATTGCGTTTATTAATCACAGCCATCCATTAAATTTTCTTTGTGATCTCTACCGTTTCATTTATTCAGAGAATTTCTATTAAAAAAAAAGTTTTATCGGATTAACTTCCAATGCCATGGGCATGGTAAAATTTAACGAAGTCATAATCCTGCTTTATACAAGTTACATAAGTGATGTCAAAGTTGAAAATGATACATGTGACGGAGTTCAATATATTTAAAATGTGAAAATTACACATAACGCTTTCTCCAGCCGTTACTTCTTCTTCTTCTTCGTCTAATATAAATTATGAAACTTTGTGTTCACAGTCATTTACAATTTAGTAATATCATGTACAAAGTGTATGATATTGCTTATGACCTAATTAGTATGAATCAATTTAAGATTGCTATTAAAAGTTATGTTCGTACTTGCTTGGAAATATAATTTATTTAATGGATAACTCTACATACACTTATCCCTCAAGAGTTTTACTCGCATATAGGGTTATGAACTCATCCGTTCGCATTTTTAATTAAATTTTTCGTTAAATATTCACTTATGTTTGCGTATGATGATGGAATACAAAATAGTCGAATTTAATGAGCACTCAATATGGCTTTCAATTTGACGAAACGTTACAAAATGATTACAAAGTTTTATGCTAACATAGATGAATCAAAATTCCAAATATTAAGTATACTTGGATGGAATAAATGAATGGATTGGTTGAAAAACTCTTATGCTTAAAACAGACGATAAGCACTGAAAATATGTTTTGATCAATTTTTTCATTATTTTGGTTTCGTCAAGCGTCAAAAGTGACATTAGAACAAAGAAAAGTTTGATCGAATCAGATTCCCAATGCTTCGTTTGTTTTCAGCATTACTGTCAAAAAGTGTTGCAAATTATGCGGCCCATATTAGAGCTCGTTCAGAAACTCTTCGTTAAGTTTCACTGGTGATGATTTTGACACTTCTTTCATATAAAATATGTCAAAATCTTCACTTTGGGTATCGAATTTTTAGTTCCTGAACGAGTTCTTAAGGGCAGTAGTGCAGTAGTTCTTCGTTAAGTTTAACCGGCGAATTTTGACAGCTCTACCCATATAATTTGTATGTGTATACCTGTCAAAATTTTCACAGTGAACTTCACTGGACATTACTATACGCACTCTAAACTGTAGATAGCCGTCAAAACATCTCGATATGATGCGAAAATAGTATGTTGTGTTACAAGTATTGTAATGTTGAGTTTTTCAGCACTAGACCCAAGTTTTCCTTACGAGCGGAGCGAGTAAGGAAAATTGGGTCGTGTGCTGAAAAAATCTCATTACAATACGTGTAACACATCGTGCTTTGTGCCAACCGAGAATTGAAATAGACAAATGCACAAAAATTCAGAATTTTCATTGCAAACAATCACTCTTCGAATTTGATCGATCACGTTGCTTTTCATTTTTTTTAAACGAAGGCTGTAATAACTCATACGAATTTCATTTCAACACTGGTTTGAGTGTTGTAATAAGCCATGAAAACGGGTGTTGTAATTTTGGACATTTCAATCTAGTTATCGATATTGAAATCCGTCGTATTTCAATTCTCGGTGGCACAAAAGACATTGCATGACCATTGATTTCAAAAGAATTTTCGTAGTGTTGAAAACTTTCTCAACATTTATGCTACCACATTGCATCAACTCTATTTCAATCGATAGCACAACACCAATCAAAATATTACGATGCACCCAAATTCACCAGAAAGTTGAGTTCCCTTTTCGTGATCCGGTGAAGGCAAGTTGTGATGAGGTTACGCCGATCACTGGGGCTGATCACAAAAACCCACTAAACTTTGCTGTAATTTTCACACAATTTCACTTCAGTTCACTTGAAATTTTGTACTGAAATGCTGTTAGAGTTAGTGGTAGCTTTTTTTCGATACGGTCCCAGTGTGATAATGGCGATCGGCGTAACCTCCTCATATAATGTAAAACCCTGGTTTGCATTACCATCAGTTTTGATACTTTGAGTTTAAATGTGTTAAAAGTAGCGAATACGTATAGACAACATTTTCCTTAATTATACCAGTTTTCCGAATTTTCCTATTTTTCCAAATTTTCAAAATTAAGCAAAATCTAGGAAAATTTTAAGAAAATATGGGAAATAATAGCATTAGAGCACGTTTATATACGTTGTACAGCATAACTTTGGTAATGCCAAATATTGCGATGAGCATTGACTGATGTAGTTTTATATATCATAATTAATGTTAATACAATACTAATGAAGTAACAGATTTTTTGTCAATCTTAGAACCAAAAAAGTAATGGAGTTGATTAATTTGTTGATTGTACTTGCCATCTGCGAATTTGTTGCAATGAGGGATGCGACCCACTACTAATTAAAGGTGTTATCGCAAAGTTCACCAAAAGTGATAGATTTCGCACTAATTTAAACTAAAGCGTTTCCGCTAAAACGTAATTTTTCCGATTGTCGTCGTCATTTTGTTTCTACTGGGTCTATTCTGCAACTCACATCACACCAAGCGCCATTATTGTTGTTTAACGTGTACCACTCGGTACGTTGAATTTACATCACTGATTCATCGCTATGTAAATAATCAATGACAGATCATACATTACGGACTTTAGCCCGTAATCATTACCGGCCAGTTGATTTTGAATGGAACTTATTCGAAAATTAAATCGTTTTCACACACTGAAATTTAGTTGTTTTTCATAAATAAAACATTCAATAATCACCACTAGAGTAGCACTTTTGATTTGATAACATCATCCACTCAAGTAAACAAACTTTTAATTAAGAAAAAACAATTTGCGTACTCGCAATAACACACAATGGTTGTCGAAATTCTCAAAACAACATATCGACGATAGTTCATTCCAGAAAGGGCCTACTGATGTGGATGAAATTTAATTTGATCTATTTGTACAGTGAAAATTCATTCAGTTTTGGAATGCATAAAGAAAATTGATGTTAAACAGTTGTTTTGGTGTTTTCAACAACCGAGTGGTACACGTTAAAGCAGAATACAGCATAGACCATGTAAATGGCCGATTACATTAAGCGCAAAAGTTTGCGGTCGGAGCGCAGCGAAGCCCGTAATTGCGCTTAATGGAATCTACTATGGATGTAATCTACTATTGTTTACATGATTGGTCATAATAAATCTTTCGTCAGTTTGGTGCTTTTGACGAATATTTTAACTACTGATGTTACGATTAACGCGATAAACGGCGATTTTCTTCGTTAAACCATATTTGACTAAGTTCATGGTGGATGTGATTTGGGTGTGAAATTGAGTGGGAAGGGAAATGCAATTTCATAGATTTTTTTTGTAAAATCTTTCCAATTTGGCAATATTTTGGAAATGTCCGATGTGCGAGTTTTTTACTTTTCGTATTTCTACTGATATTTGACAAAAAATCGCGAAAAAAATCGATTAGTCCGTCCTTTATTGGCTCGTAGAACGAGAGGAGCGGCGACGTATTCATTCAAAACAGACTTGGAACTTACTAGATAGATAGATAGATAGATAGATAGGTATGTATGTGTGACAGCAATAACCTCTCTAGCAACCAAACTTCGTTTTGACGCAGTCAAAATACCACCTTATTTTGACAAATGTGACACTGACTTTTCTTCTTGAAATAGAGTTGCCGTGCCGCGCTCTTTTTTAAAGCAATATTGACGTCACACGAAAAAGACAAATTTTAAACTTTATTTCAGTTTTGCACACCAATATAACGAAGCAACATACACAAAAAAACACGTCACAATCACAAATTATTCATTTCGAATACCGAAATGGTTAATCAAGACGTAATATTTTCAACAGAAAAAATGAAATCGCTGCTCATACTTCATTTAATTTATTTTTAAAAGTGTAAACTTTTCTATGACAGAATACACTGTACAGTTTTACCGCCTTAATTTTCCTAGTTTGGTTGCTAGAGTGGGGAATTGGTGACAGATATGGTTGTAATTCACAAGAAACGTGGTGGAATTTTTACGTCATGAGCAGGTAGCTAATCTTTTCAGCAATATTTAGGGGAAAGATACTGTGACGATCGAACTTGTGAAAATCATTTGTCATTATTTCCTTCGAAAACAGTTCAGAATAACGGCCGGTATGGCTCAGTGGTTACGTACTGGCCTTTCACATTAAATTTTTCTGGCGAGTATGTCGCATTGATTCTAAAGTTCACTCAAGTTTAATGATTTGGGTAGTTGGGTATGATGGATTTCTCATCTAATGAGACCGATTTAGCGTTATTATTGGACATTTATCGTCGAAAAATCTGACGCTCCCTATTATATCAGTGACATAGTTAAAAGTAAATTCTTCTAAGACCAATATTATTGTGTTTGTGTACCCCGTGCCAATACGGAGAAATGGATTTTTAATTATTTATATACAGAAAATTTGTTCATGACACGTTAATTCTCCTCTTTGGATTGTAGTCCACATTTCAATAGTGCTTTCATCGCATAAAACTGTAAAATAATGTTCGCAAAATAATAGCTGACCTACGAGCACATCGTATATGTTTAGAATAATAAAATTCTGACAATCGTGCTTCTGTTAAGGCTTTTTTTGTGTGTGCAATTTTCCTTTCATCCACAATGAATCCCTTTTCTAGGTACCAGGGAACACTACGACACACATCCAGAATCGATTTTACATTTAGTCTTTAAAAGCGTATGATTAATGAAAAAAGAGCAGTACTGACAATTGAGCTAGCTCTACAGTAGTTATACCGTGTTTAGTTTAGAGAGTGAACCAATATTGGCTGCAAAAAAAATCTTTTATGTAACATGCATAATGTAGACACACAGACATTGTACACTAGGGTGGGTCGTATTTTCATTTTGTTTTTATTTTAAAAGGCCTGACCCCAGGCTGTACTTAGAATTGACCAAGGAATTCGAAACAGCAAAAAAAAATTTCAAAAATTAATTTTTCCCTTGCCTCTAGGCTGATTTTGATTTTCGGGGCAGTAGCATGAAATTGCACACATTGTTGACTGATATCTTGGGCATTTGTGAACAGAAGGCATTACTGCTAACTGTAGTTAATAGCTGAGGAGCCCAGCTATGAAATACCATAAGAACGTTGTTGACCTTCGCCTTCACTCGAGCAGAGTAACTCTGTCAGTGTTCCCGACTAAGGCTTTTCGACAAAAAATTTCAACTTTATTTGCAAATAAAATCGACAAATCATGACATAATACGTCGTGTGAGGTAAGTCTGAACAGGTAATCTCATAGAGAATCCATTGCAGAGCAGTTTGTTGAAAACGGTTTGAAAAAACTCACAGGAGCTCTGTTTTTGAAACCCAAATTTGTCAATTTTTTGATAGAATGAAAAAGTCAAATGAATGCTACTACCCCGAAAATCAAAATCAGCCTAGAGGCAAGGGAAAAATTATTTTTTTGCTGTTTCGAATTCCTTAGTCAATTCTAAGTACAGCCTGGGGTCAGGCCTTTTAAAATAAAAACAAAATGAAAATACGACCCACCCTAGTGTACACTGATGGAGTAATGCAAATGGGAAGGGTCCTTTTCAAACGGAAATAAGCTGTCAAAAGCAAAAATGACAGCGTACATTGCGAAACTATTGAACTTTAAACATTTAAATTTGCACTGTGACGATGAAAAACGCCATCGGCAATCTATTAGTTTACTAACTACTCGAGCGTTAGTCTCATTGAAACTGACATATTGGAATATTACATCTGGATATATGTCTATTAAAACTTAAACACATGACCCATATCAGACATTATTGAACTTGCTCATACTATGGATCGAAAAAGTGGAACATCGAAATCTTCATTGGGAGAACCAAATAAATAATTACTAACAGGACCGAATTCCAAATTGCTCGTGGTGGATTTTTTTTTAAATTTTGTTTGTGATGTAAATATACAACGTTTTCAACGTGTTCAGTAGGTTCCATGATTGTTCACTATTTAAGAAAAGAAACGAAAAATCTGTCAGTGAGACAACATAACTCCGTTTTGTTAAGGTAAATTTAATTTAGCTCTTCTTCCGTCAAACATAGCATATCGTCTACAATTCTCCAATCTTCCACTTCCCAAAAATTCCCAAATATTCCCAAAATTACCAAATACTACCAAATAAGAGAAGATGACGGAAATTGATTGCCGTACTACCGCTCCAGTGTGGATTAAGAACTCAATTCTACTGGATCATCTCTTTTCTAGAATCAGCGCCGACTAAAACCAGATTAAATTATGAAAAATCAATTTAGGGACTTACATGACAAGGTTTTTGAAGTCAAAGTAAAAAATTTGGAACCTCGGACGTAATTAGGCAATGTAAACGCATTTATCCTTAGGAGCGAAGCGTCTATAAGAATAATATCCACAGATGATCGTTCAATTATTCAAACGGCAGTAGCAGTAGCATGCCTATAGACGACACCTTCATTGAAGGTCCTTCAATTCAGTTCAATTTTAGGGAATATTTGTGAATATTTGGGAATAAGTTCCCGAATAATAGGCCCTGATTCGCCCACTTAAATTTAGTTAACAGGACCATGTAAAGGTCTATTAATAGGCAAATATCAATTAATAGGACTGACACAACTACAAACAAAATACACCTCTTTCAACAAAGTTATTCAAGAACCAAAACAGAAGCTCTTTTTCATTAATTTATTAGGGAAAGCACAGACGAGACAGTACAACACAACGCTCATTTGCCTTATTTTATTTACTGAAGATCCTGAACCGACTCTTTCTACAAACGAGCTAAAATAAACGTTTTTTTTTCAACTTCTATTAAGAGTTGAGCTTGTGGTGATCGCAGTATGCCAATGAATTGGATCGCATCGAGTTGCCTCTGACAATCCCTATATATATACTGTGTATGTTCAGTGAATAAAGTCAATTATATTCCGGCTTCGGTCGAGACAACATCTTGTGTTTTATTGTAGATAGACATACAATCTCTCTCTACAAGCTAAAATAATAGTTATTTTCCTAACGCATGCTAAAATGCTTTTTTAGCGAATGATAGGTTTCCAGCTCGAGCCGGAGGCGAGTGCTGGAATCGAATTCGGTAAAAAAGCATTTCAGCATAAGTTAGGAACAACATTTTTCCTAAACAACGGTAAATGCTGTCAAAAGATGTGACAGAAGGATAAGCTAAATATGCTGAAATCAAACAAATTTCGAACGTTCACGACTGTACCCGAAATTATTTAAAATTCACATTATTCCTGAAAAGCGCCTGAAAATAGGCTCTGGTTCAGAACATCCTTCGAACTTTTCGAGTATATATTGCAACCAACACAACCTATCAAGTTTCCCAATGAATCAACTGTTTATTGATTTCATAGCATGTTCACTCGGATGGTATACTTACTTCCACGACTAAGCCGATGATAAAAGAAACAACAGAAAAAGTTGCTTCACAAGTTCATCATGACAGTCTAACGATCCAATCGAGCCATTGGTCATTCAAATCGGAAGTGACTTAAATTTTGGTTTCGTGATGCTTTTTACAAATTATACTTTTCCCAAACTTATGCCCCTTCCTTGAATGTATCTATTACTCCTGCCTGCCTTTCTTTGGAGTTTTCTTTTCTAGCAAATGAATATTTACACAATCTGGATTCGTTTGGGACTGGATGGCATTCGGTTTAAGGCAGTAAAATTACTTTTCAGTTAATTATTATGCAATAAAACTCCTATGGCACGTTCCACACGAATGGCTTTCAAATTAAGATACGGAGAGAAAAAATAAACAAATTAAAATATTCAAATTGAATGCCAAACAATAAAATGTTATACCGAAAGTTGGGATCTACTTCTATGAAAAATTCGACAATTTGATTGCATAATTAGAAAAGCAATGGTACACAATTTAATTATACTTGGACTTATGGGATCCTGCTACTTTACAAGTGAAAGACTTGTGGTTAGGATTGAATCCAAATGGAGAATGAATAATTTATTTACTAATTCCAGCTATTTTATACACGGTTTGGTTTGAACTAGAAAACGTAATTTAGTTGTTTTAACAACAAAAACAAAATTGAGTTTGACAACGTAATGACAATTCAGTTAATCATCTGGCGCAGCTGGTGATTGGAATTAATTTGATGATTGGATGAGTGCGTTCGATGGTTGTGTTGTAGGTTTTATGCGACCGAGGGCACCACATTACTCCCCCTTTGATGAAGTGTTACAGTTTGGATTTTCGTCTTCGGAGTCCGAACCAGAAGATGATGATGAATCTGACAGTTGCGGATATTGAACGTCCAGTTCGTCTTCTGCTGACCAGTCTTCGACCATTGGTTTAGGGTTGGAAGCAATGTCCCGTTGCGGTGTGATGTTTTGTTGATTGAGCAATTCCGGAACCGAAGTTGTTTGGTATACCGCCAAGCTGTTTGTTGCAAGCGGTTGGTTGTTTGAAGATTGGCTAACGGGAGTTCTTTGTCGTCGTGCTGCCGGGTTTGCCGAGCCGTTGATGTTGACCGTGTGATTAGACGATGTGGATTGTAGAATCGGTGGCGGAGAGAATGAACACGGTGCGATGCAATTAGCCGAAGTCACGCCAAATTGGCGGTGATACCAACAGATTCGATTGATGGTTGATGATGTTGGTCTGGGTAACGGGACTGCTGCATTTCGAACAGCCTGGTTTAACGCCAATTTGTACATACGATTGATTTTAAATCCATTTTGCGCACGCGGTTGATTAATTCTATCCGGACAGGTTGTGAATGTTGCCGTTGGCATAGTATTGGCCGGTCGAGTTGCAATTGGTGCGGTAGGCATTGATGCGGCGTGTTGCGTACGCCTGATCGAAACATTGTTTGTCGATTCGGCCGAACAGTTTACCGTTGAATTCAATCGTGAACGTAGTAAATGCTGGGTTTCCAGTGAAATTGAGCGTAGCTCCCGGATTGCTGCGTCTTGTTGGTTTAAGTCGGAAAGCATCCGGTTCACTTGCTGCAGTAGTTCAACTAACCATGCCGGTGGTTGTACTGGAAACGTAGATCTTGGTGCCATTTTGTTTTTATAAGAAAATGGTTGATTGAAAATGTAAAAACTCTTGTTGAGCTTGCTTACGCTTGAACTCGTTGATTAGAAAGAAAGATGTTGACATTTAGTTCTCCTTAAATAGGCAAAAATTCCGGGAATTTTGGTGTTTCAACAAAATGGAGAACGAAGCATGTCGGATGAGTTTAATGATTTTTTTGCTCAGCGAAACGAAGTTGTTTTTTCGTTTTGCTGATTGCAGCGTCGGTGTTGCCAGCGTTTACGGTTGTAAACATTGGTTTCAAACGGTCGATTGAGATTTGCTTGAATTTTCCTTTTATTTTCAGTGTGAAGTATTTTTTATGTTTAGAAATGATTTCAAACGGGCCTTCGTATGGGTTTTGAAGCGATTTTTTTACGGCATCTGTTCGCACGAAAGCATGTGTACAGGAATTTAATCCTTTATGAATGAAAATTTGTTGTTTGTGATGGTTAGATGCAGGGATTGGCAGTAGTTTGTTCATGTTTTCTTTTAATCGTTCAACGAAGGATGATGGATTGGTTTGGTTACGCTTAGGTTTAGATTCATTGAAGAAATGATAAGGTAAACGTAGGTTTGTACCGTACACCATTTCTGCTGGTGAAGCATTGAGGTTGTCCGAGATTATGGATCTTAAACCGAGGAGAATTAACGGAAGAGTTTCTGTCCAACGGTTGTTGGCATGCGCTTTGATGGCATTTTTAAAAGTTCGATGCCAACGTTCAATCATGCCATTTGCCTGAGGGTGATAAGGTGTGGTACGTAGCCTACGGGTTCCCATTAATTTGTTTAGTTCGGTAAAGAGTTCCGATTCGAATTGCACACCTTGGTCGGTCGTCAGGTGAATAGCTGGACCAAAACGAGCGATCCAGTTAAGAAAGAATGCCTTTGCCACTGTTTCGGCTTTAATGTCGGTTATCGGAATGGCTTCAGGCCAGCGAGTAAACCTATCAATGCATGTCAGGCAGTAAGTGTAACCTTCAGAGGTTGGGAGTGGTCCAACTAAATCTATGTGAACATGTTCGAATCGCGTACTAGGTGCCTTAATTTGTTCGAAAGCGGATTTATTATGCCGGAAGACTTTAGCTTTTTGGCATGGCACGCAACTTTTACAAAATATCTGAACGTCTTTGTCGATGCTGGGCCAAACGAATGACTTTTTAATGAGTTTGGACGTAGCTTTTGTTCCGGCATGAGCGAGATTGTGAACTTGTTCAAAGATTGTCTTCCTTAATTCCGAAGGAATGAATGGTCGTGGTGTTTCAGTGGAGACATCGCACGTTATTAGGACTTCGTGAAACATTATTTCGACTAGTTTGAGTCCTGTTCGCTGTTTTTTTAGTTGTTTAAGTTCCTTATCCGTCTTTTGAGACTGAGCGATAAGATTATAGTCAACTGAGCTAGAGAGCGAAATACTATTTATTCTAGATAGTGTATCAGCGACTACATTGTCAATGCCAGAGATATGCTGAATATCTGTGGTAAATTGACTTATAAAATCGAGATGTCGGAGTTGCCTAGGAGAAGCTTTTTCGTTCTTTTGGTTGAAAGCAAAAACGAGAGGCTTGTGATCCGTAAAGATGGTAAAATCTCTGGCTTCGAGCATCGGACGGAAGTGTTTAATTGAAGCGTAAATTGACAAGAGTTCCCTGTCGTATGTCGAATACTTGCTTTCGGCGGAAGATAATCTTTTTGAAAAGAAAGCTAAGGGTTGCCAAGCGTTATCTTTAAGTTGATTAACTACTCCGCCTATTGCAGTGTCTGACGCATCAACCATGAGACAGATTTTGGCGTTGTCTGATGGATGAGACAAGAGAGTTGCGTTGGCCAGTGCCTCTTTGCATTTGTTAAAGGCATCAAGTCTCTCTGGAGTCCAATCTATTGGAGACTTGTCTTTCTTCTTGTTGCCTTTAGTACAGTCTAGCAAAGGAATTTGAGTTTCGATTGCATGGGGCATGAAGCGACGATAGTAATTAATCATTCCCAAAAATCGTTTTAACTGGTCAACTGTCTCGGGAACTTTAAATTCCTTAATAGCAATGACTTTGGATTCCAATGGTTTCGTGCCATCCTTCGAAATTTGATAGCCTAAAAATTCAACTTGAGACTTACCAAAAGAGCATTTATTTGGTTGTATTACGACGCCGTAGTCGTTCAAGCGTTGCAATAGGATGCGAAGGTGTTCAATATGCTCCTCTTTGTTTTTAGATGCTATCAAAATGTCATCCAGGTAGGCGAAACAAAACTCCAGTCCCTGGATAATCGAGTTAACAAAACGCTGGAATGATTGTGCAGCGTTGCATAAACCAAAAGTCATAGAAGGGAATTCGAATAAACCGAAGGGTGTGATGATGGCCGTTTTCTGAATGTCCTCTTCCGCTACTGGAATTTGATTATACGCCCTTACCAAGTCGATCACGCTGAAGATGGATTGACCTTCCAAAAAATGGTTAAAATCTTGAATGTGAGAAACCGGGTAACGGTCTGGTAAGGTGTTAGCGTTTAGACGTCTGTAGTCGCCACAGGGTCTCCAGCCGCCCTTTGGCTTAGGTGCTATGTGTAAAGGAGAAGCCCATGGACTATCAGATGGTCGACAGATGCCCAGTTCGAGCATTTTGTCAAACTCAGCTTTAGCTAGCTTAAGTTTTTCGGCGTTAAGACGCCTTGGTTTAGAGAAAATTGGTTGGCAATTAGTTATAATTCTGTGTTGGACGTTGTGTTTTTTCGACACTTTTTTAATAGCCGATTGATCTAACAAATCGGGAAATTCCTGAATCAACTGATGATACTGAGTTTCCCCTGACAGAGATTTGATCTGTGTGCCAGAGTTGTTTTGAGGAATTTTTCCGTGGATTGAGATGCTAGTCAGGTTATCAACCAATTTGTTGTTTTTGACGTCGATTAAAAGGTCGTATTTTTTTAACAAGTCAGAACCGATGATGGGCGATCGCACGTCTGCGATAATGAAAACCCAACGAATGGGGCGGCGTAAGCCGAGGTTCAACGTGACTGTTTTGCTTCCGTATGTCTTAATAAGCGAGCCGTTTGCGGCATATAACTTGAAGAGACAAGGGACGTTACCTTTTTCACGAGAAGTGGGAGGGAGGACGCTTAAATCTGCCCCAGTGTCAATAAGGAAATCTCTCCCAGAGTTCCTATCTGAAACGAACAAACGACTTATGTTTGGTGCCTGGCTAATCACTGAGCAATTTGGCCTATATTCTTGGTTTGTTTTCGAATCGTTATACGAGCAAGGTTCTTTGCACTTCCTTGCTTTGTTACCGAAAGATTTGTGGTAGAAACAAAAGTCTTTGTTCGCTTCAGAAGGTGCCCGAACGGGCGTTGTTTGGCGATTTCGTGCTGATCGTTGATTGTTTTTACCAGGTTTGAGAAATTCTTCTTTCAGACTTTCGATCTTACCTTCTAGCCGATCAACGACGTTTACTAAATCGCTGATTTGATTAACTTGATTATTACTGACGGCCTGAATGGAAGCTGCCTCAGTTATATCAAACATAATGTCAGCAGTTACGGACAACTGCGTTAGATTATCGCTACTGGTGGCAAGAACTGTTTGTATATTGACGGGTAATCTTTGTAACCAGAGGGTTTTCAATAGGTCATCACCCACTTTTCCGCAAGACAGTTCCCTCATTCGACGAAGTAAGCTGGACGGTTTCATCTCACCGATGGCAATTTCACTGAAAAGATTTTTCAGCTTTTTATTTTCGGTGTCTTCGAATTCCTTTATCAACCGCTGTTTTATTGTTTCGTAGAGATTTCCAACAGGTGGGTTGAGGACTATATCGCTAACCGAGGTGAGAATGTCGCTCTCAACAACGCCGACAATCGTATTAAATTTGGTCAGATCACTGACTATATTAGAGTTCGCAAATTGCGCTTCCAACTGGCGGAACCACAGCTGGGGGTTTTGCTTCCAGAAGGGAGGAACTCTAACCTGGATGCGATTGACTGCGTTGTTTTGCTGAGCGTTGGGCTGAACATTTTGCTGGGCATTTTGCTGAGCATCTTGCTGAGCCTCACCGTTTTGCTGAACGTTATCTTGAGCGTTTTGGAAAGGAAGTTCGTCTTCGTTTGCCATAATTAGTAGTGATTAAGAGAGCAGAAATTGTAAAGTTGACGATGGTCGACTGAATTTCTGTGTTGTAGTACGAAAGCTCGTTGCTTATACTAAATACCCGAAGGAACTTGTGTTCGTTTTTGGGGTCACCAATATGGGATCCTGCTACTTTACAAGTGAAAGACTTGTGGTTAGGATTGAATCCAAATGGAGAATGAATAATTTATTTACTAATTCCAGCTATTTTATACACGGTTTGGTTTGAACTAGAAAACGTAATTTAGTTGTTTTAACAACAAAAACAAAATTGAGTTTGACAACGTAATGACAATTCAGTTAATCATCTGGCGCAGCTGGTGATTGGAATTAATTTGATGATTGGATGAGTGCGTTCGATGGTTGTGTTGTAGGTTTTATGCGACCGAGGGCACCACAGACTCTCTAACCATCACCATTTATATACGAAAATTGTAATGGATGGTCGTATTGTCGAAGCAATAGGTCACATCTGACTTTTCGGAATTTTAAACGAAACAATCGAATTTCATTAATCCATTTCGTTAGCCGTATTTGTGTTTCGACGAAGTACAAATTCTTTTAACAGTCAATAGTCAGCATGATCCATAAAAATTAATTTATTTTACCTCGAGTCTCTGTGTTTATACCACTCTACCACCATAATTGCAGCCTCATCAGGAATGATGAATTAAACTCTTTGCTAATTTTAAAATCTGCAAAATTAAAATGTTCTGACATTAAATTTGATATGCACTAATTGGAATGACTTTTCAAGTTCGCAAAATTCTCGCATGAAAGAGTTGTTATTAAAATACAGCCATGGTGAAGTAATTATAGAACTTTGAAATTGTTCAAATGTTTGTTTCGTAATGATGACATGAATTAGAGTTTTTAATTAGCCAACATTGAAAAGGGGTAGATTATTGCAAATAATCGCCGAAAGTTGTGCGTATTGGGAACAGAAAATTTCGATTGGTATAAATTCAGAGCGTATCGAGGATGTGGCTTATGAAGATTGACTGTTTTCAAACAATCATGATTAAACGATTACTCGCGTAATTATCTTTTACCCTCAGCAACACAACGTCATGCTGAATAAAATGTCTTTTAAAATTTAGGTGCCAGAATAAGTCGTTATTGATTTACCTTTTTATGAGCATAAGAATCATAATATAATGAAAAATGAACATGATCACGCCGTAAGTGCGGTCGACATTCAAAATTTTTCTCACGCAAGGCTTTCTAAATGAAATGTATTTCGATTCACATTTTCATCGACTTGTTCACTTGAAATTCGAATTTTAGGCACACTTACGGCGTGCACCAACGCACTTCAAGCTTTCTTTAGAGTACCACTCATGCTCGAGCGCATTGCTTGCACACGTAAATACTGCCACTTTCGTATCTAAGCTGTTCTAACTATTATTCTCATTTTTCCTGGTTTCTCTCGTTTAACAATTGTTGTTGACGAAATGTTCGCAAAAGCGTTGTTGTAAAAACATTTAAAGTTTACATGAAAACGCATAGAAACGCATGGTAACGCATAGAAACGTATGCATTTTCGATTGCGTTGCGCGACTCAGAAACAACTCTTTGCCAATTATGATGTTCTAGAGAATAGACATGTTACACGTTATGGTGGAAATATTTTATTATTGTCCTAAAACCCCTAAATTAATTCTACGCATCTCTTCAGTCAATTAGTAATTTAAATCCGCGATCTAAATTTTCTCAATTCGTCTACGTCACCATTCTCATTCACGAGTAGCTGTTTACAACTAATGACGTCAGAGCTGCTTTGTCGGTGTGTTAGTGTATGTATTACATATAAACGCATTCATTCATTTCAAAAAATCCTAAATAATATTTTGATAAGGTATGGTGGTAAATGTTGTTCATTTTAATATCAAATTTAATTTAAAAATGTTTCAATGTGATTTCGCGATCATGCAACATGTCTATTGTTTAGTGTCCGATAATGAAACGAAATCGACATTCCTCCTATGGATCTGAACCAAAAAATTTTAAACGTGAGTAGGGATAATGTAGATGCTCTCCTTCGTTTTTGGCTTGTCAAAAATCGTTTTTACAGAACGATGGAACAGACGTACTGTTCAATACAGACGAAACTTTCGGTTCTAGCATTGACCGCGCCTCGCCGGGGCACCGAAATTAATTATTTCTATCAATGGTGGTGCCTAAATCAATAATTTTAGGTACCAAAAACAGGTCTGTTCTTCGATCTATCGCCCAGTATGGTCTGGCCCAGCAAGCTAGCCCCTTGAATCCACTAAACTATTTCCAATTCGTACTTGTACAATTTGTACTAGTTTGATAAATAGTGAAAA
This sequence comes from Bradysia coprophila, assembly GCF_014529535.1. Lineage (NCBI taxonomy): Eukaryota > Metazoa > Arthropoda > Insecta > Diptera > Sciaridae > Bradysia > Bradysia coprophila. The sequence goes on along the minus strand of NC_050735.1, from coordinate 2,259,184 downwards.
ATGTAGCCACTTCACGTTGCGCTGCTTCTGTTAAGGGGTTTGTATCGGTACACCCTATTTCATTCAACAGTTTAAAGACATTTATTCAATTCTTCTTTCTATTTCCACAACCCACAAACATAATCCACACAATAAAATTTTTTGGTCACAAAGTATTAGATTTCTGTTTTCTATGCCAAATTTCCCTTCAGCAAGGCTGTATACGGCCTTGTCATTTAGTACCTAGAAGTGTAACAAGCACGAGTAAACGTGGGTCGTACTTTTTGAATTTGTCACAGAGTAGAAACATTTCTAACTTACCAATAAACGAATTTTTTGTGTAAGCAATCTGAAACACCAACAACTTTTTTTTTTTTTTGCTGAACATTTATTTATTGTCGGAGAAAGCGTCCTCTCCCGCACTAAAACTCCGATAAAAAATATGTTTAAATATTACAATTAAGTTTCATTACAATTCATTTCATTAAAATAATTAAAATAAACAAAAAAAAAACTAAAAACTAAAGAAACAAGAATTGAATAAAATTTCTTCATTAAATTTTCATATCTTGTGCTCGAGTTAATGAAAAACATGAAAAGAAAAAAAGAAAACATTAGTATGTCTACGAAAAAACAAAAATTAAAAATTAAAACTTGAGTAAATAAAAATCATCAACTCTTTTTCCAAAAGTTCCTAATATACAAGCCGCATTCCACCTCTGCATCGATATAGAATTAATTTTTGACTATCGCCGAAGCCAAATATCTTCGTTATAAAGTTGACAACTGCTCAGTGAAATCAAAAAAGGTTCAAAAAAAGTAAAACAAAAAATTTAATAAACGTACCTGGGACAGGTAACTTTGTCTTCAGGTAATCTACAATAGCCCCATTTCTACGAAACAGAATTGTGACATTCTAATACAACGAATTCCAATACTTTTCTCATCATTGTGCTATCAACTAAAAGGTTTATTTGAAGGTAAAAAATAATGGGAAAAGCCATCAATCAAATTAGATTATTATTTTAAAATTTACTCTCTGTCTGTGAACATATGTATTCAAATCATAGAAACTGTACAAACTCGTATGCATAAACTAACCGGCCAGATTTCTGGATATCACAATCCAGCTCGTATACATTTCTTATTCGAGCGATGTTATCATTCGATGTCATAATCATTGCGGTTTCAACAGAAGAAAAAAAAAGCCTGAACCCTTTGTAGATGAAAGGATGTGATTCCTGGACATGGTTATTCCAATATAAAAAAAAATCGTATAAAGTCTAGAATATGGTTATACATCGGAAATTGAATTTTCTTTTTTTTTATTATTATTTCCAAAATGTACTCTGACGATGTAAATTGGATTTTCGATTAGTCAGGAGAAAGTTGAACGAACATATTTGTAGTATAACATATTCCGATGTTAGGATGTGCAAATGAAGATAAACCGATTTTCTATAACCTTTAAACCCGATTAATCTATGAATGTATCTAACATCGTATAAGCATTAAACCGATACGATATTATAGATGGACTTTCATCAAATATTTATCTTAGCTATAAATAACAACGAGCTTAGAGAGTTCATTCAAATATTCAGCGCAAACATCAATATAATTTCCACAACAACAAGTTTTCAAAACAAAAATCTCTATCCTTTTGCTAGTGCTGATGCTGGTTGTTATTTGTTGAATTCTTGCTTTCTGCTGGATATTACTACGTATATGGACGATGTGTTCATGTTGGAAACAAAGCCCCAAAGTCAAGTGTAAAATATTTTATGTACACCACTCGTTTCACATATTATTGTCTATACGAACTCCCTGATGTATGTATAATTGTATATCAACTATATAGGAAAGCTTATATCCATAGTTTAGACTTCTGCAGACGAGAAATGTGTTTTATGTGTATGTGCTTAAAGGCGTAGAGCGAAATTTAATTTAATATTCAGGTATACGATTTTCGTATAGATGATCAAACTTAATTGGGTTTTCCGAATAAAAGGACCTAAACGGCGAAAATCAATCTAATCGTTTTGATATCCAGTTTTGAAATTGTTGGTGATACTTAGAATTTTGAGGACTGTAGCTATGTCAGTACTACTTATTCGCCGAGTCGGTTGGCCTGTAGAGGCGTCACATTTTTTTATGGTACTTCAATCTCACTGGAATATTTTTTGTGTAACAACTTCACATTGATTCATACCCATGAAATGTCACAGCAGTGAAGTTTGTTCAAGAAAAAATAATTCAGTGACAGCAGTTTTTTATGAAGAAAAGTATTAGATTTTATCCTTAGTTTCTAAACTCCATTCTCCTATAAATAGAGGTTGTGCATGCAATAACACCATCTACAATATTAAGTCACAGCGACAATTTGGAGGCTGTGTTAGGTGACGCACCTATAACCCGTTTTAAACCTGAAGTCAATTTTTGAGAAACCACTTCGATAAACAACAATTGTCTAGAGCCTAGAGATTTACACTTCAACAACTTGTTGAGACATTTCTGTTAAAAAAAAAATTACGCATTGCACACACGGCAAATTGCAAATTATTTCATTGATATGGAGCTTTAATTCTCGTTCGCAGCGGCTTGGTGATCGCTACGTTGTTGAAGCAGAGCCTTTTTTGTGAGATTGATTCTTGAAATTCTCGAAGTTCTTGATAATTCTTAGTTATGGTTATTGAAATTCTTGAACTTTCTGAAATATCTGAAAATTCCCAAAGTTCTTCAAAACTGTGAAAGTTCTCGAAAAAAAATTGTGAAAGATGGTATGTCAATAAGTCATCGTAGGCGTTGCCGCGTGTGCAAATAATGTGTATCCTTGGTATCCGGGATACCGGGAATTTTTTTTGCCGAAAAACTGGATACCGGGAAATCTACCTGGCCCAGCGGTAAGAAATAATGACAAGGACAAAAGAATCGATAAAATGACTACAAAGAGGGACATGACAAGATATCGGAAAATTACCAGATATCGGGAAATTACCAGATATCGGGAAATGACCAGAAATAGGGAAATTACTAGAAATCGGAAAATGAACAGAAATCGGGAAATGACTAGGAATATCGAATTGACTAGAAATATGGAAATGACCAGAAATCGAGAAATGGCCAGAAATCGAAAATTGACCAAAAACAGGGTCCTTGCAATAGAGAACGAGAATTGATTGAAACACTTGAAAATCGTAAAAATAGCGAAATAAGTGGGAAACGAACAGGAATTATGAGTTAAAATGATTAGAAGATAGCAGGTGAGCTTACAAGAAGAAACTAATATAGATCCTTTGTAGGAAGAAAAACCTTTTCAATGAACTGTAATAGTGATCGTCGCTCGCTTCGCTCGAAATTTCAGTTTCAATTGGTTTTCTTCATTTCGAAAATGTTGCTTCAGTCAATATACGTTTTCCTCTGTACTCGCGTCATTTCAAAGGAACAGAACTCAAACGTCTGGACATTGATTAGTAAAAAAAATTCGCTCGATCCGCTCGTGCTATTTTTTTGTAAGTACGTTTCCATTCATTCGAAAGAATTTATTCACAAAATCTTTCGTACGCTCCACTCCCGTGTTTCTGATGAAAAACATTGTCAGTATTATCGAAAAATTATGATGAAAATGTCATATGTGTCCTTAAAGGAGCCTTAAAAATTATCTAAATAGGTACGTTGCTTCCGTAAGATTGAAGATAAATATTATTTACCGGGAAGTCCTAGCATTTTACCGGGAAATACCAATATTATTACCGGGAAATTTGGTTGAATTTTAGTGGATACCGTTAAAAATCGGGAAATCGGATTCGGATACCGGGAAGAAAACATTATTTGCACACGCGAGCGTTGCTTTGACTACTTGCATAGTACTAAAGCTTCCATGTATCTCCGCACCCCAAGAACAGGCAAAAGAGCAGAATTTAAATAAGAGGCCTCCAAGACGCAGTGGTGCCAAATTCTTATATAAATTCAGTTACGGACGTTTCATACAAAATAAGAGGCCAAATGACAACTAATAAAATCTGTTCTTTGTTCTTGGAGTGCGTACCAAAATGGACTTCAAATTTAATGTTTCACATTTGAGGCGTTCATGCTTGGATCTAGAGTGCTATGCTATTATTGAAGCTACTAACATTCCTCAAGCTGTTCTACAATTTCAGTAAAGGTGAATTCTTATGCACATTAATGAAAATTCGATGTATTTAGAAGAGAAAGCCCTCAGAAGATGAGATGAAATGCGTTTTGAATGAAATTCAGATTATCCAAATATCAACCAAATTCCTCCTTTCGATAGCTAAACAATTTATGCAAATATACATCTTTGCATTGCAATATTACATTATTACATTGCAGTAATATGATTACAATATTTATGGTTACTCATTCGAGCAAAATAAAATCGCACTATGTATTCCATGTCTAAAATGCATTTTCTTGATTGTTTTGGCTCCGTGTACATAACTGTAGATCTAGATATTGCATCGTATATTACAGCCCGTATAGCCGAACAATAAGTTGGAAAAAACCACAGGAAAATTTAATTTTGAAATAACATTTCGAAACCAGTGCATTATGTTGATATATCTTCCATTATTAAATGGCATATATACGTACACATATTTCAGCAAGGTTTCTGATTCGATTTTAGGACTGGCACATTTTTGTGGAAAACTGTGCATTTGAAATGATTTGATGTACATTTTTAGCGCTGCTCGAAGTATTGGGTACAGCCGTGTTAACGCACGGAATTCAAAGCAGCTTAAAGCAGCTGCCCAAGTTTTATATAATATGACAAATTCGCATTATTTTAATCGTTATTAGCCCCGTCACAGCGTGACGAGTACTCTACGTTTTTCGACTTCCTGCTGAAAACTGGAATATTCCAGAACAGAAGAAGGATTAAGCCTAGATTTTTATTTATGAAAAAACTACTCCGTTTTATTTGTAAACAACAAAAAATAGTCGTGGTTTGGGTGAACGGAATAGGGTTTTTGTAAGTGGAAAGTGTTGGGGGTGGTAAATCTAAAAATACTCTAACCACTATGCAGAGTACGCTTTCATGGTGTCGTAAAAATGAATTTATAATGTTTGACATTGAGTTAGCCAAACTAGAATTTTCGGTGGTTAAGTTCAGGCCAGAGCAATGTCTCTAGAGTCTAGACTCACCATAATTCGTCGAATTTATCATTTTATTTGTTGCATCCACTGAAGTACTTGATACACGGAAAATTCGGCAAATTCGACATTTGTTGTGTGCTGCATATATTTGCTGCAGACTGAATAATGTTCCCGTGTGTTGTATTACAATAAACATGTAATATGAATATTTTCAAAATATAGTTCCGGCAACAATATTATTCTGCAAATGTGTCACATCTTGGTCAGAATTTGACACTGCAATATCTGCAACATGAAAAAACTAAATGTTCGAAACCCCCTGAAACCCCGTGCTTCCACCTACGTAATATACACAAACTAGGTGAGCCAATCTTAATTTATTAATTCGCGTAATAGATGCTCACTATTAATGTGAACAGTTTTTTTGTAGAACGATTGAAAAAACCTCTAATTCAGAACCAGGCTCAGAATTAAAATAATAATATCCGATGACATTGCTTAGTGGGGAGAAGTACTACATTTAGAATAGAAAATAAATTCAATTAAATGTTGTTGCATAACCCATTCTAAATACGGACGACTTTATTCATTTAGTCAATATTCAGCATGCAGGTATAAATATGCCTGTGTGCTGCATAAAGCAAAGTAACAACGGTTCGAAATAAGACTGCCACTATATGCAAGCAGTATAGCAGCAGTGGTAAAGTCGTTGGCAGTCAGAAACTGAGGTTAAGCATCGATGGTCGCGGTCCGTACTTGGGTGGGTGACCGGAAAAAACGTAAACAAAAAAAAAATTCTGTTAGCAATTTAATATGATGAATTTAAATATAAATCTACGGCTAATAACAAATAATAATAATAAAATTGAAAATAAAAAAAATAAAAAATTTGAAAAAGTTTTTTTGTTTTTTTTTTTTGCTAACGCAAATAAAATTGATTAAGTTAATTAAATCAATTTCTTCTATTAAACGATAAATTAGGTTGTTTATTGAATTGAAAAAAATGGCGTCATTTTATATTATAAAACAGGCATACAGCTAAGACCTGCACGCTGAAAAATAATATCCAGCACACAACAACAATATTCATTAGGCGGGCATTGTATGATCCTCAGATCAATATGCAGCACACAACTAATGTTCTATAATCGTGAAGCTGTTCCCGATTTCTTCGTCTGGGGTGCATATATGAGTTTTCCGTGTACACATTTTGCAAGGGTTTCTCCAAGTGGGTAAAGCTATGACTTACAAACCAATTTTTGCTTTAAAAGTAACACAAATATTTTCGTCAAGAGAAATCATTAAAAAACGAATATTTTTGCGCACAAATGTAGGCTAGAATTTTGCCAAGGGGTGAGCCCTCTTAAGCTGCAATGAGAACCCCAATCAAAATGCAACTTACTTCAGATGGTCCACTCATAAAACTTCGCTGATTAATATGTGTTACGAGTTTCATAGTCATATGCATGCGTTTAAGCGGTAAAACCATATAAACACGTAAGAGAGTGAGGTTGTATGAGTGGGGTTGGAGTAACTGTACGATTCCTCCTACTTTTCGTATTAGTGCAACGTTAATTTGTGTTTTACGTAAAACTAGTCAAATGTAACTCGGACCTGCATTTTAGCAGGTTTCGGAGGATATTGTTTCGGAAATATGTGGGATCTTCGGTTTGCCTGGCCTCTGATCTAGATTACCTGATCAAATCGCAAAATTTACTGTACAAAAGATACAATTCCAGCTAAAAAAATGTCAAATAATAAGATTTGTGTTTCAGAAATTTTCATTTTATCTGAAATATATATTTTTGGCGCACGCCGCCATATCAAATCTAATATTTCCTTTTTGTATTTTATTTTAAGCATTTGTCGATTGTTTTGGCACAAATCGGATAAGCCACAGCAAATTGAATTAGGATATATAACAAAACATTTTCTTTTCGTTTCGTTGTCTTTTTTTTTCCTTTTGAAAAGAATATAACCGAGTTTTGTGCATATGAATATAAATCTATGATACGATACACCGCCCCAAAATCTTATCCCAATTGTATACGGGACATACATTTCGACGCTTTATAACCCAGAAATTGTAGTTTAAATTTATTGACAGTATATTGAATAAATTATCTTGAAGTATAGCGCAAATGGTATTCGAAAGCTTTTAAAGTTTATATGCGGAGCAATGAGTACGAAAAAAAAACAACATTCAAACAACCGAAACCTAGATTGAAATATCGAAGATGGGAATTGAAACTGTGTGTGGGTATATCGTCTTTGCTAAATAAATACACATGCATCAGCGTTAACGGCACTAAGATGGAAAATTTAGATAAAATTAATTTGATTATATCGTTTGTATTACAGGGGAGTGTGTTGATAACATCAAAGAATTATATTTTGAGAATGGGGACGGAAAGATACGAACAATTTGATATTGACTTAAACATGAATTACCATAGCTTTATTGATTTGAATTTTAAAATTTATTTCTGCCAATCTTTTAACTTAATATCTTTTTTAATAAAAACACTCGATAAGCATTTCATTGTGTACTATGAGCCGAAAGCGAGTGATGCTGGGGATGACGCACTTTTGGATTTAATGGATTAAATAAATTTAATACCATTTTAACAAAAAAAAAAAAAAAACTTTTTCTTTATCTCACGAGTACTGAAACGCCCTGGGGATCGTGCACAACTAATTTTCGTAATTAGTTTACCAATTCTTTAGGTGGGTGGTCCTCAATATTTCGATAAAACTAAAAAAATATATAAATTTAATGGAAGTGCGTCGCCACTAGGAGAGATGCAACCACACAAATCAAAATAACAGTCTACAAACCATTGTTTTTTTTTATAATATCAATGTTTATTTGTCATTCCTCTTAATTCCTGAGTAAGTTACAATATACATAAATGAATTGGTTTGTTTATAATTCGGTTCAAGTTTTAAACTTTCGTTTTAGTGTTGTATTTTTAAAACCTTGAAACAGTTGTTTTCCTAACGCATGCTAAAATGCATTTTTTTAGCGATTGAGAGGTTTCCAGCTCGAGCCGGACGCGAGTGCTGGAATCAAATTCCTTAAAAAAACATTTTAGCATAAGTTGGAAACAACGTTTTCCCTAAATTTTTTCAACACTAGTTAGTAAATAGCTATTTTCCTAACTAGTAGGTTTAGGTTTAATTTATTTACGATCATAAATATGATATATACATCACCGTTACAAATAATTTGGTTATTATCTCTAATTTTATATTTCTCATCTTTTAAACACTCTCTGTTATTAACATTAATCAGTTCAGTTTTCGGATCACTTGTTTTTTGTTTTTGTTTTTTGTTTCTTTCTTTTTCTTTATCAGTTTACTTTCCTTTTATTTACTTGTTTGCACATTGAGTTTAGAAATTATTTTTAATGTGAACTGCTAACTTTCGTCCTTCCTTCATTTTTAATTTCGTCCGGGAGCGAGTTCAACTGCATAAATCCTTTGTAGAAAATCGATTGTTGAGTTGAGTTTTTTTTCGTTCGTCCAATGTTGAAATCGTTCATGTTTCGAAGCTGGTAATGATGTCGATCTGATGTGAACGTCATATATTTCTCGAGGTACTTAGTCAACATTTCGTGTTTGAGTTTAAAGATGAAAAAAGGATTTGGTACCAGATTCTTTGCTTTATGCTCATCCAGTTGAGTACCGCTAGCATATCGATTATTTTTGTTCTTTTGTTGAGTCGTAGTGTGATTTTATTGTTTTGAAGATCGTGATTTTGTTCTCGAAATTCATATTTTTGCTGATCCTGGCGAGAAAGCCAATCTGCTTGGCCGCTTTTTTACTTAGGTAATCGACGTTGCTCTCCAAGATATTTGATTGATTTGACGATTTCGATGTTATCGTTCCCAATCCTTACTTCCATGTTGGTGTTGTTGCAGTAGTTGCTGATCACCATGCAATGTTGAGTTTCAGATTATTTGCACACAGCCAGTTGTTTACATTTGCGAGGTCCTGATTGATTTTTGCAGATTCGATGTCCTTCTCGGCTACGAACAAAAGTGTGTCGTCCGCAAATAGTTTGATTTGGCAGTGGTTAAGGCATCTTTTAATATCGTGTAAGTAGATCAGGAATAAGTCCAATGCTAGTTTCGAACCTTGTTGCACTCCTACATCGATGGGAATAGGTGATGACATTGTTTCAACATATTTTGTCGATTGGGTCCTTTATGTGTTAAAATATCGCGAGTTCGTCGCTTATTTCCCGCATCGTTGAAGAAAAAAGTTGTTACTAACTTATGCTAAATGGCTTTTTTAGCGAATTAGATTCACTAAAAAACGAGCCATCAGAACAGTCGGAGCGTTTGCTGCGACTGAGCCCCGTACAAACCCGTATATCTATTGCGTACGTGACCCTAGTGCGTCTATCACCCTACTTTGACCGTAAGCCTATTGCGCCGGTTAATGTAGTTAAAGTAAAATTATTATGTAATGTGTACATCTTATAAATTGCGCATAGCGCAATTACGAAGCCCCGTACGACGTTACTTTCAAATGAAACAAAAATTTCAAATCGCCCTAAAAATTTTATTTTTTTGAAGGGTCTAGTATCGGCCTCAGTCCGAGGACCCAAATTTAAAATTTTTTTCAACTACATTCTATTCGGCCTTTGATTACCTTCCAAATGAAACAAAAATTACGAAAAACGGATGAAATTTGCTCGAGTTATATGTAAAATACACATAGGGCCCTAGTAGTGGCCTTAGTCCAGGGACCCAAATTTAATTTTTTTCAACAACATTCTATTCGGCCTTTGATTACCTTCCAAATGAAACAAAAATTACGAAAAACTGATGAAATTTACTCGAGTTATATGTGAAATACACATAGGGCCCTAGTAGCGGCCTTAGGCCAAGGACCCAAATTTAATTTTTTTTCAACAACATTCTATTCGGCCTTCGATTACCTTCCAAATCAAACAAAAATTACGAAAAACGAATGAAACTTACTCGAGTTCTATGTAAAATACACATAGGGCCCTAGTAGCATTTCACTTCTAAGGCCCTAACTCACGGTCCACGGACAATACCTGTCATTTGCCGTGTCATTTACATTTCCATCGTTTATTTTGCCATAAATATCACCAAAAGACCTTAAATCACTTAGGTGGCCCTAACTCACGAAGGGCCGACCCGAATATGCCCATCTTCGAACTTAGCCTCACTATTTCGACTATCTTTCAGGGAAAAAAAAAATTTGAAATCGGATTTGATTTACTCAAGATATCGACGTGACGGACAGACAGACGGACAGACAAAATTTTTATTGCAGATTCGTCATCTATGAACATAGGCAAACACTTTGCCCTTACCGTCTGCTTCGAATTCCATCAATTACACACGGCATCGTAATCCTATAAGCCCCTTTGTACTTCGTACGGGGCTAAAAACATTTTATCATGCGTCAGGAAAATATGTAACTGTTGATAAACGTTTATAAAAGTGTACGTGCTTTAAAAACGTTAATGTTTTTTTTCATGGTATCGGACATTAAACAGTCGTTGCGTTCACTTTTCGCTCTGCTTTCGCATTCACAATAAAGTTCGGTTTCCTCAGTATTAACGTTCGACCCAGTAACAATACTATTATTTCCTACGGATGCAGTGGCTAAAGTCATTTTATTCGCTGTCCCATCTAAAACGTTGTCATGTACATGTACATCTGCTCCACAATAAATAATAGCGAATAAGCAATACAGTCAACAACACTGGATGCTAGGAAGTAATTCATTACTAAATCGGAACATTTTGCGATAGCGAACCGAACACATTTGTGGTTTTTTTTTTTTGGGGGGGGGGGGGGAACTACGCGTGCAAATACTGGACAGGTGGTATTTGCTATAGAATGAAATAGTAAGCCAATGGAAGAAATAGTGCGTCAATAGAAGAAAATAGTAAGCCAATAGACGCCAATGGAGTTGTGTGGGATAAGATTTCCTCGTCGTTTTTCACTTGTTTTGGAAACTGTGATACCCGTGTCGAGGGCTTGTTATTCAAAAACACACTCGAGTTCAGCTCATTTCAAATGATCCCTTAATGAACTACCTTCCCAATGTGGTATACTATTCAGGATATTCAATTGCATTGAAATAGGAGGTGAGGAATGCCGATTAATATTAATATTAAACCTTGTTGTTTTCACGTATTAATGTTCGCCATGACCTGCTCGAAATATCGGTAATAGGTGAATTTGATTTTGTTGGTGGTAAACAAAATTAGTCGAATATTTCGGAAGTTATCGATAAATGTATGTTATTGATATCATTGTTGAAAGTTTCTCGAGTGTTACCAGAGTTTCATATTATTTTTTATTGAGAGAAAATGGAGAGTAGAAAGTCAGATAGTTTTGCAATTGCGTTAAGATAGAAAAGGGTGAAATAGATTCAATGAATTTCTGGCAAATTTTGTGGACTCAACTGAGGCCCTAAGATTGGGGAATCAATTTGGGAATTTTTAGGAATTTTGGGAATTATTAGGGAATATTTGGGAACTTTGTGAATTAATTCCTCAATCTTGGTTGGGCTTGGTTCACCCAAAAAAAACTTACTGGATGTAGCAACACCTATCAACTAAATTGATTTGCATATTTATCCTTCAATAACTAATTTTATATACGATTACATTTATATGTCACATACACTTTGAACTACCACATACCAACTGGTATGGAGGGATTCTTTTGAAAAACGACCTGCTAAAATCGGTCGCATTTTCCAGTGGACTTCAAAGAAGTTCGTCGATGATTGTGTGGCTCGCGAGAGGTGATCGAAAACATGCACTTTTCGTATATGGAATTTTTCTGAATACACGAAACGTACAAGGTCGTGTGAGGTGTCATTAGAGAGGTAATTGCATATAAATAGTCTTGTGTGGGGCTTCTAGGGACCAATACCTATCTCGGCACATATAAAAAAAAGTCCACTGGAAAATGCGGCCGAATTCGGCAGGTCGTTTTTCAAAAGAATCCCTCAATATTCATCAAGTGTATCAGCGATGTTACAAAGTCAAAACTTTCCGATATATTTACAACGAAATAATCCTTTTACGGGGAATAGATAAGAGTATAAATTATTTTGCTCATCAATAACCAAGTAATTTGAAAAGTTTATAACTTACTTTGGCATCGAACTTTTGAGCATCGCATGTACTGCTGCATAAATGAACATAAGCTCGTTTAATTTTACCTGATATATTAATATCGGATATTGAAATAACTATATTTTGCTGGGAAAACTTTACGTAATTATGTGTACTGTTTTGTGAAGTGATTTCTTTTTGCAGCAGTAGATTAGAAAGTAATTTTAAATGAAAGTTTTCGATGAAATGAACAATCGTTCTATATAGTCAATTTAAACGTATATCGTCACTACCAGTGCTTACAAAATATATTAAAAATAGCACAGTGAAAATCTACACCAATTCATGTTAAGAGGAATCTACACATGGCTAAATTGTTGCCTCTATTTAGGGGGAAAATTATTAATATTTTGATGATAACTTTGGACTCGCATTCTTCTTGGAAAAAAGTACGACAATTGTTTGGTGTGAAAGTGTTAGCTTTCAGTAAAGATTTAAATGTTTCTGGTGATGTAACCTCAGTACAAGAAAACTATTATTTCACGAAGTTAGGCTAAAATTTAAACTTTTGCTGAAAACTAACAAATTTTAACACCAAATGATGGTCGTATTTTTTTCGTAGCCCAAAATTATTATGAAAATAATAATAATCTTACCCCCAAATGTAGGCAACAATTTAGCCATGTGTAGATTCCTCTTAACATGAATTCCGACCCATGTCCATTGGTTAGCAATCCTTTAGGATTTTTATCTGATGCTAATTACATATCCGCCTAAAGTTAGACACATTCATTTCATTCTTCTGTGTACTCATTGAGGGCACTAGGTCACACCAACTACCAAGAACTTGGGTAAGCTTGGGTACGTTTTAGAACGTTACTTTAATGCTATACATTGAAGACAGAATCCCACTAAGCCAATGCGTTGCCTTTCTTTGCCGTAAGTGCCGTAAAAGAGAAATTGAACAAATTTTCTGATCAGCGAGTTGTAGCAATTTTTAATTGTTTCCACATTTTCGTTTAACAAATGAAGCGAAAATATTTTGGAGGTTGTTCTGTCATTTTAAGCTTTCTAACTTACATTTATGTAGAATAGATTAATAAAATTCAAGTAAGAATCAATAAGACGAACTAGAAGTAAGGAAAAACATGTGAGCGTATACCGCATAGCCTTGGTGACGAGGGAATATCATATATATTGTGGCTTTGCTTGTACACATATTAATTCCCCCATTTTCATTTAATTCAAAGACCTCAAAACAAGGTATGACTGTTACAATAACTGGGTGTATATACCCAACTATATAATGCCAGTTAAAGTTACATTTAATGATACAGTTTCTCATCAACTATGAACAATGTTCATACGAAATATTCTGTTAAAATAAAATAAAAACAGAATGTTCCACACATAACAACGTTAAATAATCTAGTTAAGTTCTCCCACATAACCCAACCGTTGGATATATTTTTTAACTGACAACAACATAACATTAACTGCAAACTTGGCAAATATTTTAACCCCTCATGACATATGTATGTCAGATTGTGTATAATTTTTTTTTTGCAGCCTCAAAATATGTCTTGTACATTTTCTCATATTTCATACTCTCTCTAAGCCTTGGATTAAACCACAGAAAATTTTTCAGAATAAAGCTAAAGTTTTTTTTTTGTAGTAGTGTGTGTTTGGATGTGTAAGCTATTAGAGTGAAAAACCAATAAATCTAATGTATGCACTATCAGCGTGTGGACTTCACACTGGGAAGGGATACAGAGTTGAATCGAATCAAAGAACTTACATGCATCGTACAATTTGTGAATGAATTTATGTGTGTGCGTTCAGTTGCATTGATCTTGAGAACGTATAATAGAAACGTAGAAAATCATCGTTCCGGTTCGTCCGGTTTTTTAAGGAATTTTAGGAATTTTTTAAAGTATTTTATGGGGTGTAAGTCTACATAGAATTGTAATTTTTTGAGACAATTCGTTTTTTACAAGACAAACAAACCAACAAACTTGACAAAAATTTTGTATGTTTTGTAAAGTTAGATTTTTCATATAAAAATACCAAGTGTCCCAAGTTGACGTCTCGCGTGATTAAAAAACGATTATTTATTAATTTATAACAAAATAATGGTCGAATATAATTTCCATTTTGAACAGTCGATGTTCGTGCTAGGATCTCAAATGTTTAGGATTTATTGAAATTGATCGATTGTATCAGTACTCAGCTTTGGGAATTTTAATTTTGAAAAAAAAGTAAACTGAAGGTACACACACGGAATTCTGTGTTTTACTTGAGTTTCTGATTTCTCCGTTTTACTTAATTTTCTGATTTCTCCTTATAAAAACAAATGCAAAATTCACAAGAAACCAGTAGACAAAGAAACAAAAAATGTGTCGGTTCTCAAAATGCCGTGAGTGTAGAACTTTTTAAAATTCAACTAAAGATTTATTTGACAAATAAATAAATATTGAAACTTCAAAAATTTTCGTAAGTTTTTTTCTCTCGCAGTTACAGACGTACCAACTTATCATTTTTTCGCTCGCAGCATCTACATGATTTTCAAACAAGTAGCTACAACAAAAGTCAGTGAAATTTAGGAAAGAATTTCCTTCAACCGGTCCATTCATGCAAACAAAACGACTCATACGTGTCTACCTATTTACGTCATGTGTATCAGTGGGCCAGTTGAAAAACAGCTGAAACAAATTTTTGCCTAAATTTCACTGACGTCGGTAAACAAAAAATATTTGTATCGATGTTATCTGCTCTTACATTTTTACTACCTGCCCCATGCGAAAGTTGACCAGTACATAGCAATTTGCCCGCTGTGAAAATGATCCATTCCATGTGATCCATTTTTGCGTTCATTATTTTCATTTTCTAGTATTAAATACATTAGACGCTGCTACGTACTTTATTACTTCGGAAACATCTTTGTGAGAAAAGCATATATCATCGACCCAACAATCCGATACGAAATCAATGATCTAGATCAAGATTCAAAAATTGTTGAAGAGAAGCGTGTGATTTACGAAAAGTGTGTTCCGTTTTATAAGGAAAAATACAAAGACAATTATGATTATGACGACTGGACCGTGAAAGGATTATGGTTCGGTAGCAGAGGAACGTTTGGAAAGAGTGTTTTACAATTTTTCGACCATTTCAAACTTAACAAGTCAAAATTAAAGTCAATAACCGAAGAAATTTTAAGTAATACGATTCATATAATCCATAAACACATTTATAATTAATTTAAAGAACCAAAAATCTAAATTCGACTTATTGTTAGCAATTCTAATATCTTTATGACCGATCGATATGCTGTGTATGTAAGCAACCTACCTTAAGTGGGCAGCACATTTATTGTTTCAATAAATATTCTTCTTCTTCACTAAGTGTGTGTTTGAGCAACTTGTTTTGACAACTATAGACTTGTCGAAAGGACAGTTGTCGAAGCTTTTATCACACAATTGTTACCTTATGGAATGAAATTCATTATGAATTGCTTCCGCAGCATCCAATGTAACCTATTCTTTCGTTTTTTTTTCACTTTCGCTTTTTTACGTTCATATAAAAAATTGTTATACTCACAATATACTGTAGGTATTCACAGTTTGTGTATTTATTTACTTACGTTTAAAAGTTCATTTGTTATTTATAGAGCCAAATAATGCTTTATGAGGTGTGTAAAAATGTGACACTAATATGGCTTCAGATTTATGGCTTTTCGATGCTTGCGATTTATTCGGATTATTCGCTGTTGTATGTAGGAAGTTTGGCTATGATTATAATGTTAAAATTGTGTAGTACGTGAGACGCAAATGTAGAGGATTGTGATCACAACTAATTCATTGTTAGAGACTAACTGGTACATACTATACAAGCAACGCTCAGGAGCGAGGTGGCTACCAGCTAGCTTAAATGATTATTTGCCAAATGAGATAAGAGAAACGATTGAATTATTTTTATCTAGAGATTTCAGATCTGCTCTACAATTACAC
The DNA here is from genome assembly GCF_014529535.1 of Bradysia coprophila. Taxonomy (NCBI): domain Eukaryota; kingdom Metazoa; phylum Arthropoda; class Insecta; order Diptera; family Sciaridae; genus Bradysia; species Bradysia coprophila. Next base: position 2,242,963 of record NC_050735.1, on the reverse strand, counting down.
AAGCTGTATCATTTCCCACGACCACTTATACTACATCATGAGCAGACAGAAAGTTACATGAATTTTTTAGCTGTGGTGGTTTCATTGCCACTCGTCTTTTGAAAATATCACTCGTGTGAAAACTTCTCTTCCTTGTTTATTTCAGTTGTCAGGCACATTTTATTTTTGTTCAAAATCAAAGATATAAGGGAGTAAAGGCTCAAATTCTTCTCACCATGATCAATTCCCACGTATGGTTTGTTCAGCATTGGTCGGATAGGAGCGATTATAGATTTCTTCCTTCATCGAATGGAACAAAATTGACAAACGCTCCTTGGTCATCACCCTGAAGACCTACAAGTGGGAATGTAAGCGACAAAAGTCATTGGCATTTCAAACATTGAAATCACTGACACACATGTATGATTCTAGAACTTTGAGGACGGTTGACTGTTTCTTGGACACTCTTCTACAATTTCGGGATTATTGAGGTGTAATAGGCTGGATCCTACGATTCTATTAATTCGATTGTTCGCCAGCTTTCCAGTTCTAGAACAGTTAGTGATTTTTCATATTTTTTTGATTCACTTCGGAATTTGTGGGATTATTGAGGTGGCTCCATTTCTGAGGTCAAACGAGTAAAAGTTTTCCCCAATAACCTTTGCCTCCTGCGGAATTCTGGGATTTTGAGCAATTACAGTAAACGTCAGTATAATTTAGACATGTATTTGCTACAGCTGTTTTACATATTGACGACTTATACAAACAAAACTGGTCATACGTCTTAATACGGCTTTACACACATACCACATGCAATTTTTTTCGCATGTTTTACATAGTCTCCGTTGGCATCTTACATGCTTCATTGGAACTAGAGTGCTATGCTGGTAGTGATGCAATATTCAAGCCATTCGGATCTTCAGGATTAATTATATAAAATTAGGAGCATGTGATTTTTACGAAAACATTGTTTAAGTTTACGTATCATATTGCATTATCGTCGCTTTTAATTATTTACGTTTACTATCATACTATCTGTCGCATTATAAACAAGAAGTTCAACGAAAATATCTAAAAGTTCCCAAACAAAGGTTCTCATTTGCTACTTGTGCATTTGTTAGTATTACATTGTCGGCGTACATTTAATTTAAACTTGCATGGTATTTGGTATATTTATCAATTTCCTTAACATTATGCAAGATGTGCAAGATGAATGTGTCAATAAATTTCTATATGAACTGTACATTTGCCACAAGTAGGAGTATTATTTACAGAGTAATGTTTGTTCAAGTTCACATGTAATTGATTTACGTTAAATTATACTTGAGTATCAAAACGAAAGATAAATTTACATTTAAGACCAATTAGACGAATTCGGCGTACAAACACATTATTTGCGAAATAACGTACGGGACACCATAGATATGGTTTGTTCATTAATTTTACGGAAGGGACGTCGGTATTATTTAGCGTTTATTTGTAGCCAATATTGACAATTTGCAGAAATTGTGTTTCATCTGGTACAACGTAAATTTGTACGCAATCCACGCGTTTAGTGGCATGGTTGCATAAAAAAGCGGTCGAATCCGACAGGGCTAGTAGTAATTATCGCGCCACGCGAAATTCCTAATTTATTAGTGTAATTTCGCGCCCATAAGAAATTTCTTGCTGGTAGGAATCTCGCAACGTCTCAGTTGCTATGCAGGCATCCTAACATTTTGTAAAAGGAAAATCCACTTTTTCTGAGTAAGGATACCGGTATCCTTGATGCAAAATATGTGTATCTCAGTTGTGATACCGGTATCCTAACGTTTTGTAAAAGGAAAATCCACACTTTCTATGTCGGGATACCGGTATCCTTGATACAAAATACGTGTATCTCAGTTGGGATACCGGTATCCTAACGTTTTGTAAAAGGAAAATCCACACTTTCTATGTCGTGATACCGGTATCCTTGATACAAAATACGAGTATCACAGTTGGGATACCGGTATCCTAACGTTTTGTAAAAGGAAAATCCACACTTTCTATGTCGTGATACCGGTATCCTTGATACAAAATACGTGTATCTCAGTTGGGATACTGGTATCCTAACGTTTTGTAAAAGGAAAATCCACACTTTCTTTGTCGTGATACCGGTATCCTTGATACAAAATACGTGTATCTCAGTTGGGATCCGGTATCCTAACGTTTTGTAAAAGGAAAATCCACACTTTCTATGTCGGGATACCGGTATCCTTGATACAAAATACGAGTATCACAGTTGGTATACCGGTATCCTAACGTTTTGTAAAAGGAAAATCCACACTTTCTATGTCGGGATAACGGTATCCTTGATACAAAATACGTGTATCTCAGTTAGGATACCGGTATCCTAACGTTTTGTAAAAGGAAAATCCACACTTTCTAAGGATACCGGTATCCCTGATACAAAATACGTGTATCTCAGTTGGGTTACCGGTATCCTAACGTTTTGTAAAAGGAAAATTCACACTTTTTAAGGATATCGGTATCCCTGATACAAAGCTCTAGGGTGTTAGAATAAAATTCGCATCTCCAAAATTTATGCGCCTGATACTCAACTGAATCTACCGCCAATTTATCGCCAGGTACTCGTAAAAATTCTCTAAATCAAGTTAGCCATTGAAAAATGTATGGGCGCGAAATTCCACTATAATATGTGTAATCTCGCGCGGCGCGAAATTACTCGTTACCTCCGACAGCTACAATTTTTGTTTAAAAATTGACATTTAAACGTTGATATATCCGTCTTTTAAAATAATAAGAGTCAGATTCTGCTAGGTTTGCATCTTTTAATTAGTTTTATCGATTGGCATACCCAACACCAATATAAACGTCAGTTTTTTTTTATTCATTTATTTATCATTCCATTATTTCTGCGTGGAACACAATGTAAAGTACCCCCGGAGAGAAAAAAGTTGCATTCCTTGAACAGTCTATATAACATGTTGCCCGAGAAATGGATGTCCACACGATTTTTGGTAAGGAATGGGCACTCTTTTTTTTCAACACCACACCGACAGCATGTCGTGCCACCCTTAGCGACACTTCATCCCTTTCCTGTAAACCACGTTTATAACTTGAATAAAATTTACACTTTTTTGCCAATAAATGCTGCTACTTATTTCGCGCATACAATACAACGAATAATCTCACTATTTTCTCCTGTTCTTCCAGCATCGTTTGTAATACATAAAATAGTGAAGCTAATCTCATCAAGTTGTACCGAACAAAAGTTAATTCACAGAAATCTTTGAATGGTTTAACCTGACTCTGATTTATAAAGTGGCTGGGAGTAAAGTTAGAAAACCAAAATTATTTCTGAAAACAGTCGGTGATTAAATGGAAAATTAATATGACAAAACTTCGATAGTAACAAAACAAGACGGAAATGAAATGTGAATAGTCCACAACAACCAACTTGTGTGGTTAAACTGACTAACCGCTGACTATCCGCCCAAGATATTTGAGATGAGTTAAGAAGAGTCAATTTGCTTGTGGTTCTTATTTTTGAAATCCAAATACATACTTTCGACAATGTGGTCTGGCACACATACCCTGAATTGAACTCTATGTCCGAGAAGTTGGGATATAATCTATTATTTACTGCACAACATCCTTTAGCGTACATAAATCTTGGTTATTGTGTAATATAAAAGAGAAAATTCATATCAGCATGTTTTATGGGATTTCGGTTTAGTTAGCTCGAATCTGTTGTGTTGTATGTCTCATTCTTAAAAAAAATAGTCATGCCATACATTCTATGGCTGTCACTTCAGCACATTCTAATTTTACGGCTTCGATCAAAGGAAAAGTGTGGACACGAAATGAATATGCTTTTAAACTGAGACCAATCAGAAATAGTTTAGTGTTTGGTGTAGAAGAGACATTTTACCATTAGACAATATCATTCCGATTTTTTTTATTTATGCTTTCTGCCCGAGAAAGAAATTATTGGAACAAATTAAGAATAGACGAATACAAGGACAACACTATGCCTTACCAGGACAACAATAATAATAACGTAGTGACTATTCGCAGGCCCTGCCAATAGCCAAATTATTACTAAAGATGCTATTGGCAGGCGCCTGCCAATAGCATCTCCCTCCTTTTACCAAGACTATTTTCAGGTAAAATGGCCAATAGCATCTACGTAATAATAATTACTTACTAGTGGCTTTCATAACTTTATGAAATTATTGTAGTTTTTTATGAGCTTCTTCAATAATTTTGTATTTTAAAGTCGGATTAGCTCAGTTTATTCTTTTAATTTGCCAAATATTTCGACTTCAAATCGAAGTCATCATCAGTGGCTGTAACAAAATTCATCAAAAAAATATCAGCGCACTGGACACAATACAACTTTTGTTTAAATGTAAAATTACCTCAAAGTCAAAAATCAAATTCTAAAGTAAATTACATTATCGTCACAGTATTTCCAATTCTAAAATAAATTGAGAAATTCCTTTACATTAGAACTAAATAAAAATCAAATTCGGTAAATCGACAATCTTACATAACATCGGTGGTCAAAACGAAATCTTCTCTTATCAAAAAGAGACCGAAAACAGTCAAACGACTATAGTTAAACGACTAAATGACAATCTAAAATCATATAAAGTCCAAGCAATTAGAAAACATCAACACAGCAACAGAAAATTACAAAATCATCATTCAACAAAACGCATCACACACCGATAATGTTGTTATACGTTGCAGACAACATTATAGAGTCCGTTTGTTTGTTAAGACAATTCTTCGTTCTCTTTATGGCAATCATCTCCAGCACTTCTCTTTTCTTCTTGTTACTCTCTCGATGAACAATTTTTGCACGATTCCAAAGCGGAGTATGATTACATTCAATAGCATGTTCACACAACGCACTATGTCCTTTGTTCTTAATGCTGATATTATATTTGTGTTGATAAATACGTTCTTTCAAATACTGTTTAGTGGTCCCGGTATAGTTGAAACCACAAGTACATGGAATACGGTAAATCAATTCGGATTGCAACAGTTTCGGAGTGCTGTCTTTAAGCTTGCTAAACAAGGACATCTTCAAATTGTTGTTACTTTTGCCAACTAACAATAAGTCATCTTTGCAGACCGATTTCAGCTTTTCGAAAAGGCCTTTAACATAAGGTATAGCAACAATTGGTAATTTCTCTTTTCGATCCAATTTGTCAATAGTATGAGCAGCAAACTTATCTCGTACAGACTTGACTAACTCTTCTATTAGTTTAACCGGATACAAATTTTCTCTTAACGTCGTTTTTAGCAAATCGAAATTCTTGTCATGATGTTCAGGCTCGGATAATTCCAAAATTTTCTTAGCAAGTAATGTAACGGTGTTTCGTTTATAACTCATTGGAAGATGCGATTTGAAGTTTAAATATCGACCGGACCAAGTAGCTTTGTGAAACCAATTATGAAATTATGCAGAAGATATAAAACTGGCCGTTTTCCGCAACGCTGAAAACTTTTCGAAGATCCTTATGGATGCGCTCATAGAGTTATGCCCGAGATTTGGCAAGATGGCGCTATGAAAATGCTATGTCCTAAAGGAAACCAGCGGATGCTCCTAATAATTGAATTCTGTGTGGCCAGTCGCGTGTTGTTTTTTCTGCTTCAGGTCTGTTCCGTCGTACTGTAGAAGCGATTTTTGACAAGCCGACAACGACCGAGAGCATTCACATAGCCATAACCCGAAACCTTTTGCAAAATTTTTTTGTCAACAATGCATGCAATCGTGCTAGCAGCAGTGCTATGCTAAGGAACATATTTCTATTTATTTTCAGTTTCTGAACGAATACTGTTCTTAAAATAATATTGAGATCATGCTCCATACCATTGTGCGAATAGCCAAAGTATTATAAAGGAACTATTTGAACAATGTACGAATAGCATTTTCTTAAATGAAATCTGTTCCTTTCGAGGTTCCTTTGCTTACAAAAAGGACGAAAACACGAGAAAAAAACGAAACTAGCGTCTCTGCAACATGTAATAGTACATTATTATACCAGTGAAGTAATTTGATATCTCGTATCCAGTTTTACTTTACGAGCGAGGGAAAAGGTTTTCACTAGTGAGGGAACAGCCACATTACCTCACTAGTAAAGTAAAATAATTTCAATAATTAACCTTTTACGGACAGTAACTACAAACAAGTAACGTTGAGTTCTGATATAACAAAGTGAAGTAAGAGATTTCATATCAATACTGGAATCAAAAGAAGTAACAGATTCGATAGTAATTATGTTGATGTGTTTGCCGTCTGTGACGAGTTCAGAACGAAACGAAAAATCGTCTGCACTGAAAAATGTTTCCATAATGTACATTCGTTCGATCAACGAATCAGACAGCAAAATTACGAGCAACTAATCAAACCAAAGACCGTGTACACATAAAATGCAGCCAGTAATTACAAAATAAAAGCTCAGGATAACACGAATAGATTCAAAGTTTCAAATAGTTTCACTTCGTATCGAGCTACACAAATAATGCAATAGGGCGTCAACGCTGGTTGTCATTCCACCCACCTACTCAACAATTAATTGTTTACCATTTTCAATTTATTATTTTCTGGAACGAAACTGTTGCGGTTTCATGAAACTTTTATAATGTTTAACGTAACGTATATATAGTATTTTACCGGTGAATTTTATCTATTATGTCATTCACCGCAGTCGTGAAAGTTACTTTGTATAGATTCAACCCACTTCTTTAAATTATTGCAATCGAAAGTTGGAAATTTTATTACAGTTACTTATAGGTAATCCGGTTAAAAATTGACTTGCGGGGAAAAACGTGATAATTTGATATAAAGTGTGCATCGCGAAAGAGAATCGACAACGGAATTGCGACAATTTCAAATTACGCAACAATAATTCATTTTTGTCTAGCATTTTATTCAGCCATCAGGTAACTGCTACATACAAAACGAGAAAGCGCCCCATGCATAAATAAACTAAACAGCGAGAGCCATTCTTCATGAAACATAATTTAATTTAAAAAAAAATCAAACACGAAACAATTCATACAGCACAACGGCGCATAATTTCAAAAATAAACAGACATCCGAAGATTTATTTCTTAAAGACTGGAGTGCATGGCGTTGAGATTTTGTATATTTGTTTATTGAAACCATTTTCTGATTGTGTTGGCTCGAACGTTCGAACATTTTTTAAAGAAAAATCATTTCTTCCTTCTTTCTAGACATGTTAGCAGACATGGTTATGTTGCGCTATTGGATATTGCTATTGCATCAAAGATGTATTGTGTATAAACACAATCAGCATGAACAAGAAAATTTAATCTAAAATACATTTTCTTCAGTTCCCTTCAATAATTTCTGCTGCTTTTCGGTCTCGTGCATATCGGTGAGGGTTTGGGTTCTTTTGTTCAAGAACTCATTGGTTTGGGTATATAACGATAGTGAAGCTGAGAGAAGACACGCATTTTCTGACACACATTTTCAAGACAGGTTTAATGATAGTCTCTCATTGAGACTGTAAAATTGATTTGCACACTTATGTTTCAGGGCTCAAAACCATGTAAAATGCTTAACATATACTCAACTAAACCAAGTTTTTGCGTGCTTCTCGTTCTGCAATTTTATTGGTTCCTCATCGTTGTCTACGCTTTAATCAAGAGAAACGTAAAGAGAGTAGTTACACTCACCTGTACATGTGATAAAGTCACAGTTTCGGATACTTATTGACCTCTTTGTGTATACGGACCTTGGCTTAGGTTGGTAAACTTCACTTTCCGCTTTTAGTTTGATTGGTAAGTAACTACTAACTACCTAAACGGCACATTCATTGGCTGGAACGTATTATTATTGTGCGAGCCTTATTATAGATTGATTACTGAATTTTAACTTACTGCGGCTTTTATTTGTTTCAAATTTTTATTTGATTTACGCCCATGTGGCGAAGATTATTGGAATGGAAATGTCGAATAGTACACCAAGAACTGTAAAGCCTATTATGAAAAGTGGCACCGTTATTGTCGTTTTTCTTGTTGTTTTTTATATTCGAAGTTAATAAGAATATTTTTGCTCAACGAGGTAGAGCTCTTCACGTAAAGCCAATGTCATTGGCTCAGCTTGACTCTCAGCTTCATACCAGGTCACAAAGTCATGGTACAGCGTTTTTCTAAGTAGTTTCTTCCTCGTATGCTAGTGCTTGGAAGTTAGAGTGCTATGTTTTGGGACGAATCATAGCACTGCTCCTCGCATTAACAAAGATAATAATCCGTCAAACGCCACAGAAAAGTTGGCCGATATTATATCAGCTGGTTGATATGGGCAAAATGTAATGCTGCGATTGTTGGTAATAAAATTTGGAAAAAGTCCGTTGAATCACACAGAGTCAATAAATCTTTTCCTTTTTTTCCCTATAAACTTTACTAACAACTCAAAATGTAAAATCTTTATTATTTCACAACATTCCATTCAAATTACCACATCTTACGTGATAACATCTACCATGGTGATGAAATGCATAAATGCAATAATAAATTCACTGCACGTAATTTATAGCTGGAAAAACAAACGAACAATTGGCGCCATCAATTTTTTCCAGTTTTTATTTCGTAAATAAATACCAAGGGGACATTCTCCCCTTTTTTTGTATTTTCTAAGTACACAGATAATAATGGAGTTTTAGCTCTATCACATGATATCTCTCAGCTAAAACTGGAGTCAGTTGCAAATCGATTGGTGAGATGTTTCGCAAATGTTATGCTACCTAGATTCGTTCTTTGTTATCAATGTTGCCGGTTGGTGTATAACTTTAGAATTTCCAATTTTATATAAACCGTTCCACCTGAAAATGGTATAATAATATTTACAAACAAAAGCTGTTACTAAAAGTTGGTCAGACATGATGGTCATTATTCAACCAGCCACTTTCTGTGTAGACTGAGCCACTCTTCTCACAGTAAAGAGTATTCAAAGTTTGTTATAGCACAATTGTGCTTCGCATCCGCAACTGTTCGAAAACATTTCTAACTGTTCTAAAATTGTACTAACTCCTCACAGACTTTGCTTACTATCGAAAACTGGGCTAACGGTTCGAAAACTATGCTGACGAATATGTAAACGATTATAACGGGATTCGAATGTATTTTCGACCTTTGCTTCTGCCTGGTTTATTTTACTATGTCGTGCTATTTACTATCAAATCGTTAATTAAACACTTCATATAGTACCACTTACTCATATGTTACTCTGACGGTCCGTTGCCAAATTGGAACGTAAAAAATACAGCCTTCAAGTGGCCCCATGAAACACTTACTCATAGATATTCTAATAGTGCGTTGCCAATTCGCAACGTTAAAAATATCGAATTATTTAGGAGGTGTATAATTTCAAAAAAATAGATTGAACGTCTGTATCAACGCACTTCAAGCAAAAGTGCTATTTATGACAGCTGCCAAGTAGAGTTCTTATGACAGCTGCCAAATAGAGTTCTTTTTGTATGAAATTTTATCCCCACTCTTTTTACAGTGTAAAATTTTGTATGAAGCACTGTAAAGTTTCAGTACCCTATTTAGAGTACCACATTTGCTTGAAGTGCGTTGTCTGTATATAATTTTCATTATTTCACTCATCGTATCCGGTTCTATAATCAATAAATCGACACAGTGCTCGGTTCGAAAACCGCTGTAATCATAATTAAGGTGACGTCTGCTCAAACTCAGTTTTATGGTTAACCGTGGTTGTGTACCGTTTGCATGCAACGATGAATAAAGTAGATGCACCGGATAAATTCAGTAATTAAATTTCGAACCTTGTAAATTCATTTTAAGTTATGGATTGAGACCGTCTCTGGGCTACTACGATAACAGCTTTATCAATGGTATATAAACAATCCAGTACGAAAACATCGGCAACATTTTTTATACAACCGATAACGAATGGCACAAATTCTTTTTTACAACATCATTTCCTTAATATTGAATATAACCCGCGATTAGGCGTTAAATGACTTATACATAGGAAGTTGTGATCACAGAAAAAAAAAACGTTCTCATGTCTTGTGAGAGTTATTTATTACCTAATCTTTACCAAAAATGATTTCACAGCTCATTTATTTGTTATGAAGGTTGGATTTTTATAGCATAATTTGTATTTCAAATTTTCGGTTGCGATGGATGGTAGAAAAAATGAAAAATCGTTAAATTTTATGATGATAGTTAATTGTAAATTTGGATGAACATAACATATTTGTCACGACAAATTGGAAGACTACACGATGTCGAATGTCTTTGAATATCGGCAGGGGTTGTTTATGTTTATATGAAAAGTTTAATTTAGCACAAAAACAGGGGACATCAGTGAAATTTAGACATGAATCACTTCATCTGATCCACCCATACAAACGAAATACGTGCTTGGTAGCTTTAACCGAATAAAGACCATAAAGACGTATAACCGTGGATTTACATAGCAACGTAAAAGTGACAGATGCAATGTTTTTTAAATACTGCAACCCGAAATTTCATTCATAAAATTAAAATTATGAATGAAATTTCGAGTTGCCGTATGAGAAAATTTTTGCATCTGTCACTTTTACGTTGCTATGTAAATCCACAGTAAGTAGTGTTGTTTGTAAATTGGTTGGCGCAAAAATTTTAAATGTGTCTTCTGTTATTGAAAAACTCTTCGTAAAATTTAACGAAATGTGTATTTTATCCAAACGGGTGTCGGGACCACCGTACGAAATACATTCAAGCAAATTCATGTCTAAATTTCACTGACATCAATTGCAATGGAATAAAAACTCATTTTGTAAAATTATTTCAATGTAAGATAGAGATTTAATGATTTTGCCACTAAACCGCCTTGGGCTCATTTTACTGTCTATCAGCAACAAAGCAATAATATGATATAGACTTCTTTCAGA